>NC_048229.1:5439075-5748537 GCF_002007445.2 Ailuropoda melanoleuca
CCGCCGCCCCGCCCATGGTCCGCCAGCCCCCGCAGCCGCCCGCCGGGAGGACCGCGCCGAGGGGGGGAGCCGCCTGAAGGACCGCGACGGCCGCGCCCGCAGGTGAGGCGGAGCCCGGGGTGTGACCAAGTCCAGCCCCGCTCACCTGGCCGTACCCTTGGGGAGGCTCTGCGGGCGCCGGCGGGGAGCGGGGGCACCTGTCGGGACAGGAATTTATTTAGGTTGTTTTTAAAAACCCTCGCTGCAGGGGGAGGGGGTCTTCGCGTCTCACCTCCAGGGATCGGCGGTGGGGAAGGGTGTCCCCTTTCGGAAACAACGGGGCGGGGGGAGAACACGAAAAGGAGGAAAGGAGGGCAGAAGTGAGGCGCAGCGACGAAGCGCCGGCTGCCTGCAGCGTTTTCCAGCCGGTAATGGGGAGGGGGATGCCGTTGCTAGGGCTCCAGTCCAGGCTGCAGACCGTCTGCACCGCGCACCCAAGCCAATACCATGGGGCAGTAGCGGGCAGCCCAGGGGCTGCTCCGACCAGCCCCGTGGTGCGATTGTAGGGTGAGGGATCCGCATTGCAGGTGCACTAGGAGCGCCCGAGGGCCTGGCCCTGCTTTGTCTGGGATGCTGTGGGGAGGCGGCCGTCTGAATCCACAGCGCCTTTTTAAATGCTTTTTACCACCCTCTGGACGTTAGAGACCCTCCCTGTTAAGTTGCATTGTGTCCTGTCCTGATAACCGTTTACGTAAGTATTCTACCTTACAGCCCTTTTCCGAAGCTTTGATGTGGGCTTTAGATGACCCTAAATGACGATTTGCTTGTAATTCATGAAATTGAGCATAATGCAACTATGCAGTAGAGCTCCAGGCTTGACTACAGAGCTGTGGTCTGCTACAGTGAGTTACTCCAGTTTATCTAACTTACGTTTTCATGCTGACCTGTGTTGTTTAAATTCAAGCTTTGGTATTCAGCAGTATGATCTATTCCAATAATTAAAAATGAGGTGACCTAAGAGGAAATATAGTCGTGCCCCGAAATTTAGGTAGAGGTAATAGGTCTTATTACAAAATACAAGCTCCGAGGCTGTAGTGCTTTATTACGCATTTCCAGAAACCTACCTGTAAGAGTGTTAAAGCTAGAAATGCTGCGTCTTTTTTTTTTTAAGATTTTATTTATTTATTTGACAGAGATAGAGACAGCCAGCGAGAGAGGGAACAGAAGCAGGGGGAGTGGGGAGAGGAAGAAGCAGGCTCTCAGCGGAGGAGCCTGATGTGGGGCTCGATCCCATAGCGCCGGGATCACGCCCCGAGCCGAAGGCAGACGCTTAACCGCTGTGCCACCCAGGCGCCCCAAGCTGCTGCGTCTTTTTAAATAAGATTTTCAAGTTTGAGATTTATATAAAGAGCACTGTTGTTTTATTAAATGATTTTTTTGCACCGTCAAGAATTTGCCTGCATTTTCTTCCCATTGAATTTTAAGGAAAAAGATGCTAACATTTAAAGTGACTTTTATCCCCGAAGATGTTTTAAATTTATGTATTTCTTTTGGCTAAATATTCATCTTGTGTGAAATAGTTTTGGGAAAAGGTTTTAAGGCTTGTGATATATACACATACATATGTGTATATACGTGTATTTACATATACACACTATTGAGAAACCTTAAAATAATTTTTATTGTTTCTGTGCATCGTGTTATAATTACTCAGTAAATTTAGTTTAGGCATATTTAAAATCCAAAATCCAAAGCAATTATTTTTGTGTATCAGATTTTTATTGTAGTACGTGTAAATACATCAATCTAACAGATTTCTTGGAAAATATTGTTAATTTTTTTTAAGTGAATCCTTTTGCTTGCCATGGGAGATCACAGGTTCTTAACTCTTTCATCTGTGATTCATTGAATAAATTCATTTTAATGTCATTACTTAATTGGCAGAGAGCATTCGCAACGGTACTGATGTTAACACGTTGATGCTTTTAAGAAATACTTACAAAGCATTTTCTCATATTTCTAACAAGAAAAGACATGGGCCTTTTTCTTCTATCTGGAACAAGGTCAGCCATAAAAAATTCCTGATACATAGTGGGCACACATGTTTACTAACTAAGATTAATTACATCTACTGGATTGGCTATCTTTAAAGGTCAGCCTCTATTAGGTGCCTCTATATGCTTCACATGTTTGACTCAGATTGACATTCCAGACTAGTTAAGTAGGTGCTAGCTTAATGACACCAATTTTCACATCTCCAGCTTTGATGTTTAAACCTGCAGAAAGGTTTGGGCAGAGAAGTGAATGTGTCTTAATTGTCTTCAGATATTTAAGGTTTGTCATGTAGCAAAGGGAGTGTATGTATTTAGAGTAATTCCCAAGTACAGAAGAGGCCAAGTAGTATTTATAGTAAGACAGATTTCACTTTGACATAAAAGCAAAAGTTGCTTATGATTAGAACCTCCAGCAGTGGAAGGAAGGGGCTGCTCCTTCCCCACAGAGTTACCAGATAAGCCCGCTCCCCAACAGGGCAGGAATGGCTACTAGGAGATATCACACGGGGTGTGGGAGAGGCCTTGTGAGATGGGTGTCTAGGGATTCCAGTGGCAGTGGATTGAGGGCTTTGTGGCTTTTTTTTTTTTTTTAATGCTGGCTTCATAGCTACAGCTGTGGGCATAAGGACTCCCCAGAATGTGCCAGAACCCTTGGAAGATTTGTACCAGGGTAGAGGCCAGCCTGGTATCAGAGGTGATTTTAAACCTACTTTGCTCTTGTATAGGGCTTTACAGGTAATAAAGCACTCTCACATTTAAAAGACTTTTAAAAGATTCTTTTTAATTACAAGTGATTTGTATTTCTTCCTTTGGCTTTTATTTTCTACAATAAACATTTAATTAAGAGGAAAATTACCCATTTCTATGAAGGCAAGCAGAAGAGGTTTTTTTTTTTAAAGCTCTTTTTAAAAATGGGATGATGTCAGTCATTCTTTTCAGAGTCAGCAGGTTGTGAAGGTGAATAGATTTTCTTCTTAGCTGAAATTATTTGTTAAAAGATACTGATTAAGGGCTAATTCTTGTGCTTGCTCTGCATTTTAGTTTCTATTTATTTCATTACTCAAACATGACTCAAATTTCACAGCAAAAAAAAATCCAGTGATATCCACCTACAGTAAGTTGCATTGGACTTTCTTCCAGTATGTCTGTGTTGTTTTTAAATATATGTTGGCAGCTGAAGGTAAAACACAGCTGAGAGAAAAGCAATTACAATGTACTGAATAGATTAGGTGAATTGGAGCTTTGTGTCTGAAGAAGAAAAAGATGTGTCCTATTTGTGCTAAGCCAATCCTCGGAATGATAATTTATCAACAATAGGGACGGTGATCTATCCATAATAAGAAAGATTAGGTGTGCCTGGGTGGCACAGCGGTTGGGCGTTTGCCTTCGGCTTGGGGTGTGATCCCGGCGTTATGGGATCGAGCCCCACATCAGGCTCCTCCGCTGTGAGCCTGCTTCTTCCTCTCCCACTCCCCCTGCTTGTGTTCCCTCTCTCGCTGGCTGTCTCTATCTCTGTCAAAAAAAAATAAATAAAATCTTTAAAAAAAAAAAAAGAAAGAAAGAAAGATTAGGCGGCTGTTGACAGTAAGTCATGATACATGTTTGAAATGGGTTGGTGGGGTTAGGACTGTGTCTGTGGCCAAGGAGCAGAGCAGAGCTTCCTGTGAATAGTAGAGCACCCAAACCAATGTTCTCTGCCCAAGGATTTAAGCGGAGCGTGATGATAACGGGCCGATTGAGTTAAAACGGCATCTCACCCCTCCAATTGAGGAAGAAATTAGAGGGAAAACCAATCCTGAATTAATGTACATGTGTCCTTAATCTTTCAAAAACCTTTTACTTCCTCTCTTTTGTTCTTTAGCAGATGAGTTTGTCTCATGCTTTTTGTGCCAGTTTATCCACCAGCTGAATTGGGTATGATCATTTAAATAAGACAAAGACTCAAACTTTAAACACAGAATACGTTATTTATTTATACTTTATGAATGAAGGGAAAAGAAAGTAAGAAAGCCTTACCAGTACTTAGTACTTTTAAAAAATATTGGAGAGGCTACTTTAAATATTATAAGGTCAACAAATAAGTAAGGCACCCAGTTAGAAAGCAGTCTTTTTAGAGGTCAAAGGTTGCCTTTTAGAGCTCCTCCCCAGAGTCTCTGATCACACAGCTGTCTCAAAACCTCTTTGTTAACTAGAAAACAGGAGTTTGTGTATTTTATGCAGGCTTCCACACTAGAGAGCAGACTAAGTTACACATCTTTGTGATTATCCCCAGTTTACCATTTTATCAGAAATAAATTTATGAAGCAAGGAGTATCTGCTTCTCTGTAGCTATAAGGGAAGAGCGAATACATTTTTTCCTTTTATCAAGATTCTTTCTACTAGCCAAATTCTCAACACTGAGCAGTGGAATTCCTTTGGTTAGCACCAAACAAAAGAGCAAGACTGAAATGTTTTAACCTGACAATAAAGGGGGGGGGGGACAGAAGAGCACTTTTAATAAATGGAATTTGAGGCATATAGTACTCTGCTGCTACAATTTCTCTTTGTTGCCTACTTGGTGACACCCAAGAGGTGAAATTTAGACCTGCATAAGATCCACTACTTTTGCTCTTCAGATTTCCTTCCCAACCTATTTCTAAATGCACCCTGTGTCCTTTTTATTTACTATAGGTAAGAGGGTTTATGAGGCATCCTTTCAAGCCCAATTTCTTATGTAAAATTGCTTAAGCATTACTGCTACATTCAAATTATAATTCTGTATTATTTCAATTCTGTTTTTCATGAAGTTGCACATTTCACCTAGCAGTGCATGGCGTTATACCCTGAAAGAGCTATCTGTTTGGTACATTGTAGAGTATTCATAAAAACACTGGTTCCCCAAGTTACAGTTCCATCATTGTGTAGCAGAATAATCCAGGATTGCCATATTTTTCCAATGGCTGCTTATCTAGTGTTCGCGGGATGAACAAGTGTAGGTGGTTAGGCTCATGCCATACCCCGAACAGTGAAGAAGTCTCTTTTAACCCCTTTCTCTCCAACTGTCACACCTGTCAACCCAAGTGAAAGGCATTGGTGTTATTTCTCCTCCAGTGGCTTGTGGCGTGTGAGAGCAGATCCAGGTTTATTTTTTTAAAATAAGATTTATTCATTTGACAGAGAGAACGTGAGCATGAGGGGGGGAAGGGGTAGAGGAAGAGGATCTTCAAGCAGACTCCCCACTGAGCGTGGAGCCTGACTCAGGCCTCGATCCCACAACCCATGAGATCATGACCTGAGCCAAAATCAAGATTTGGATGCTTAAGCAAGCGAGCCACCCAAGGCGCCCCCAGATTCAGTTTTCAGAAGTATTTGTTTTGCACAATGGTAAGAAAGATGGAGAAAGGTTGTTTGTTCACTTTTATGTACCCATAGACAAATACATAGCAGGGGTTATTAGGTATGGTCTATTCTTTTCAAGAGGGGTCAGTCTTTGTCATCAGCAATGAATCATCTTTATGTTTTGGTTTAGTCCTGCTGACCAGACCAGAAAGTTTGGCCAGTGAGGTACTTGCTCACTGACCTGCCCTATTGCACTGCCCCAGGGGAGAGAAGAACACAGTCTTGTTTGATAGGGAGAAGGGATATGTAATCCTCCTCAGCCCCTGTGATGGGTTTCAAGCAAAGAATTCATTCCCATCCAGAAAGTGGTCAAGTCAGTTTTTGGCAGAAAGAGGTTTATCAGTGTAGTGAGGCTGTGGTATTAGGACCTGGTTCAGAGATGAGCAAAGCCAAACCTTCTTGTTGAGGGCCAAGGCTGTTTTTTAGGAGGAGACAAAGTAAAAGTCTAAGCTGGAACAAGTAAAGCCGGAGGTGAAGCCTTTGTGGAGACAGGTAGGTTGAGTTCTGTGTGTTAGAGGTGTTCTCCGATCTTATCCATGGTTGTAGGTTGGAACCCAGAGCATTTTGGATTGATCATTGGCTCATTCTAGAACACCACTGACTTCTACCCACCAGCAGGCTGTAGAGTAGAGAGAGCACCTTTCAAATGAAATTCGGGACACCACCAAGACCTTCCTGTGCAGGTTATCATCCCATGTCGGAAGCTCAGGCAGGAAGCAGATTACCTGTCACTGGGCCTTGGAGGAACACTGAGTGCCATGAGTTGTTAAAACAGCTGAGCCAGTGTCTTCCTACCAGAGCTGCTGTGAGTCCCTGGCAGTAACCCCGCAGAACTGCAAGTCCTTACAGGAAAGTTGAAGTGATACTCTGGACTGATGAGGCATGATGTGAACCCAGTCACCCAGGCTTCCTGCACCTGCACCTGAAGCATGTGGACAACCCTTACCAACACTTCCCACTGGGAGAATCCAGCTTCATCCAGAACACCAATATTATGCCACTGGAGGGTAACCAGAGGTCTTGGGAGCCTGTTCAGTTTTTTAGGTGAAGGTCCCAGATTTTTGTTAAAACTCTTGTGTTCATAAATCATAGGTAAGACATCTATCCAGCCACTTCAGTCCAATTTCTGCAAAATCTTGCCAGATTATTTCTCTCAATTTCATCTTGATAATTCACTACCTCTTCTGATTGTGGGTGATACAGTGAAGGCCTTGGTAAGTGTGTAGGGCATTTGAGCTCTATTTACAATCTGACCTGCAAATTGTGGTTTCCTGTTATGGATAGACACATTTAATGTGCCAGATCTGGACATGGAATATTTCAGAAGTCCTTTTGACAGTCATTATGACAGCCTTTGTATGTGGGTAGCTTCTTCATCTGATGAAATTGCTAAAACATTCACATTAAAACCATTTTCCTCATTTGAATAAAGCTAATCTGAATATATGTTTACAAATTCCACCCCCCCAAAAGGGATAGATAAGCCACTCTCTTTGTCTTTATGGTTCTTCTCTCCCACCCCCTCTATGCCCACAATGTGAGCTTGACAAATAGGACAGCTCATATAATACTGTTGAGCTACAGTGGAAAATTTGGAGCATACAATTCATGTCTAATTATCCCTAGCATCCTTTTCCATGTATGTATCAGGCTATGGAGCAAGAGGAGGAAACTAAGTCCTTTGTAGTTACCAAGGAGCTATCTTGGGGATGGTCTGGTTACAAGGACTCACTGCCAGACTCCAGAGGCCTTTTACTGAGGGGGCCTGGTCTGGGACTGGGGACAGCATGGGGAAGAGCTTCCGGAAGGAACTGGTCAGTCTGAAAATGATGAGTGCTGATAGATAGCTGTGACCACATTATTCCCCAAAAGAAAAATAGTTCTAAATCAGCCCCCAGTATAGGGTAACGTGAGCACCATTAGAAATGATCCCCAAGTGAGGAGGCCTCACTGTTTTTGCAACCATCCATAGACAGAATGAGAGTCAGAAAAAAAGAGTGAGAAAGACCAGTGGGATTGCATATTCCAGTGAGGACAATACATTTTGTCTTCTGGGCAGACTGCTGAGGCAAAGATGGATAAAGATTCTCCTTTGCTGAGAACAGTTTGCATCAGAAACTAATTTTCTTGTCTGCAGCTGTTAATCTTTTCTCCCCAATCATACACAAATGTTTATTGATTTACTTTAATATACCTGATTCACACACAGTCATTCCAAACAGTTTATCTAAATAATATATAGACATTTAAAATTGCAGGATTTAAATGTTATCAGACATATCAGATGTCCATAATAACATCAATTGATTTTACCATCCTAATTTGAGCTGTAAGGGCAAGTGCTCAAAATGGGGCACCTGGGTAGTTCAGTCAGTTGGGTGTCCAACTCTTGGTTTTGGCTCAAGTCATGATCTCAGGGTTTTGGGATCAGGCCCTGTGTCCAGCTCTGTGCTCAGCAGCAAGTCTGCTTGAGATTCTCTCCTCCTGCCCACAACCCACCCCCGCCTTGTTGAAATAAAAAATAAACCTTTTTTAAAAAAAAATACACAGCAGATGACCCACGGGGGTTGTGAGGAGATAAGATATGGTTTTTCCCGTTTGAATTTTAGTTTCTTGATATGTTTTTAGGTAAATATACATTAACTACTTACCTCAGTGCTCTTCTAGTCCAAAAGGAATTAGGGATTTTAGAAAATACAATTTACATCAAAGAATAACACAATTATTGACTAAGAATTTGGGGGCGCCTGGGTGGCTCAGTCGTAAAGCGTCTGCCTTCGGCTCAGGGCATCATCCCAGGGTCCTGGGATCGAGCCCCGCATCGGGCTCCTGCTCCGCTGGGAGCCTGCTTCTTCCTCTCCCACTCCCCCTGCTTGTGTTCCCTCTCTCGCTGGCTGTCTCTCTCTCTGTCCAATAAATAATCTTTTTTTTCTTTTTTTTTTTTCAAGATTCTATTTATTTATTCGACAGAGATAGAGACAGCCAGCGAGAGAGGGAACACAAGCAGGGGGAGTGGGAGAGGAAGAAACAGGCTCATAGCAGAAGAGCCTGATGTGGGGCTCGATCCCATAACGCCGGGATCACGCCCTGAGCCGAAGGCAGACGCTTAACCGCTGTGCCACCCAGGTGCCCTGCAAATAAATAAAATCTTAAAAAAAGAATTTGTCAGAGAAATATGGTATTTTAAAACATTACTCAGCTAATGGAAGTGGAGTAACTTTTTTTTTAATGGTTTTATTTATTTGAGGAAGAGAGCATGAGAGAGCAGAGTACACAAGTGGCAGGGGAGAGGGGCAGAAGGAGAAGCAGACTCCCTGCTGAGCAGGGAGCCCAGTGCCAGACTCAGTTCCAGGATCCTGGGATCATGATAGCCGAAGTCAGACGCTTAACTGATTGAGCCAGCCAGGCACTCCAGAAGTGGAGTAACTTTATAAGTTAGCATAATAGGTAATATCGTCTAAGATTTTTAAAAAATAAATTATACTAGTTTCTTAAATTGTAGTTATTAGTTGCGCGCTCACGTTTAGATTTTCCAACTCTTTTTTTTTTAAAGATTTTATTTATTTATTTGACAGAGATAGAGACAGCCAGCGAGAGAGGGAACACAAGCAGGGGGAATGGGAGAGGAAGAAGCAGGCTCATGGCAAAGGAGCCTGATGTGGGGCTCCCATAACACCGGGATCACGCCCTGAGCTGAAGGCAGACGCCTAGCCGCTATGCCACCCAGGTGCCCCTAGATTTACCAACTCTTAAATGACGGTGTGGATAACATGAGCTGATCAATAAGGCAAGTGTAAGTGATTTATGAAGTACAATTTAATTTAACCTTATGCAAAAATCCTGCTTTTCTGTATGAATTAATATATGTAGGATTGTCTGTCCCTCCCCACTCTAGCACATTGGCTCTGTGACAGCAGGATTTGTATCTGTTTTAATCATTGGTGTATTCCAGTGTCCTTCCTAGTGCCTGGCTCAGAGGTACTCAGAGAAAGGTGTATGCTTTCTTGAAAGAATGAAGTGTGATACTTTATATGCTCCCACTGAGGAAAACAGGACCTTCCTTTACACCCCCAAGTTCAGAAAACAGTGTGTGAAAGGATTTGCCTTAAGAGTACTAAGGGCACTTGAATAATTTAATTCTGTTATGCAGCCTTTCATGTTATATTGGTATACTTTCATTCTTGTTCTTAATTTAGAGGCTTTTTTAAAGAGATAAATAGCTTTTCAATTTGTACCTTTATCTTTAGATTTTATTTCTAAACTGGGATTCTTATAACCCAATTGTTTTTACTTTGGTAGAGATCTTTTCCAAGTAGAAAACCATTTTAAGAATTACCAGCTCAACGCTAATTTCTTTAATTCTCCAATACAATTGTGCAAATAACAAATTTAAATTATGGCTCTTTTTATTTTTTTTTATTTTTTAAAAGATTTTATTTATTTATTCGACAGAGATAGAGACAGCCAGCGAGAGAGGGAACACAAGCAGGGGGAGTGGGAGAGGAAGAAGCAGGCTCATAGCGGAGGAGCCTGATGTGGGGCTCGATCCCAGAACGCCGGGATCACGCCCTGAGCCGAAGGCAGACGCTTAACCGCTGTGCCACCCAGGTGCCCCAAATTATGGCTCTTTTTATAAATAGCATTTCCTGGTGCTCATGGAGCCTGTTCTTTCATTTTTCCCAGCCTGGAAAGCTTTTTTTTAAATGCTAGTACACATAAAATATTAGGAGTTTTGGCATGATTTTATAAATTTTTTTGGAGTCCTTAAAAATCTTTTTAAGATACATATGTACTATTTAGTGGTCTCCTTAAAAACAGGAATTCCTTTGCATTCAAGAAATGTTAAAGCCTTTAAACATCAAAATTTCCTAGAGATTCATTAACTGTTCTAGATCAAAGTACCCCATGGAAAGTATATATTGGGTCAACTTTGATATATCCATTTATCATCTCTAAAAATACCACTTTTGTAACCGTAATACTGGAGTCCCTATTTGGGGTTCCAGAAATCTCTCACATTCACCCTCTCCATTTCTCAGATCACTTAAGCATTTATAGGAAAAGACAACACCTTAGACCGTCAAATAAAGGGAGGAACATTATTATATTCTTAAGCAAATTGGATATTACATGCAGCCCTTTTCTTCCAAGCAAAAGAAAGAAAGGAAGTGCACGTATTTCTGGCCAGCACGGTGAGGTGGGTAAAGCAGCACCTTCCTGCACCTCTGCCTCACCAGAAGCTTCAGATGTGGGGGAGAAGCTCTCTCAAACAGAGGCCCTGGTGGTCTTGCACCTCAGCTGCCCTTTCCTCCAGGGTCAGCAGCTTGTTGCAGGGAGAACGCTGCACATGGCTGGAGCTTGTCCCTCCTGAGGGCTCCATCCACCCACAGTTTACTGGCAATCCGGGAAACCCAAGGAGAGCAGAATAAACCTCAAGTCAAAAGAGAAGAAAAGGCCTGGCTCCAATTAGATTGACTCGAGCCCAGGGCTTCTCAACCACAGTACTGCTTTTTCAGGCTGCATCATTCTCTGTTTTGAGGGCTGTCCTGTGCATTGTAGGCCGCTGTGCAGCATGCCTGACCTCTACCCACTAGAAGCCAGACATGCCCTTTACCTGATTTTGACAACCCAAAATATCCAGCCCGGGGGCACAAGTGCCAGACGAGAACCCCTTCTCTAACTGGGTCACGCTCTCAAGTGGAGTTAATCAAGAGGATGGACTTCCCTGTGTTCTTCCTTTAATTCTGACTGCTTACAGTTGTCTCAAATCATAACATTCACACATGAATTCCGCCTATTCTTTGGAATATATACATACTATATATTCACACACACATAGCTTGGGATATATATATGTATACACACATACATATATATTATATCCCCCCTGCTCATGCTCACTCTCAAATCTTTAAAATAAATAAAACAATAAATTATCAGTGAGGCAACCTATTAGAAAAGCAGACTTTTAGAAATCAAAATTATATTTTAGGTGAATTAGCAATAACCTCTAAAGTCCAGATGTCTTAAAATACTTGTTTGGTAGTGAAACAGAAGTATTCGTTTCCACGCAGGAAAGCAGAGTACGATTGTAGTTCTTTAACAGAACTAGCTTCTTAACCCAGACACAAAGGAGTGTCTGCTTTTCTGCAGCTTTAGGTGGAAAGAAATATTTTCCCTTATGCGGAGATGTTTTTTTCATGAGCAGCATCCTCAAGCATGAGCACTGGACTTCTAGTTAGCATCAGGCAAAAAAAAGCATAGATCCGAGAAGCTTAAAACTTAAAATATGGGGAAAGAAAAGGGCAGGAGAGGACTTTGAACAGATGGAACATGGGGCAAATGATGTTCCACTTCTGCAGGGCATGCACTTTAAAGCATTTGTGGCTTGTTGCCTTCATCTGGACTGACCAGCAGAGTCCACGGCTGAGGGTATGGCCTTGGAGCCGGCCCTGTTGGGGATGAAACCCAGCCACTTGCTAGCTGTGACTTCAAGAAAGTTACTGAACCTGTCAAAGCTTGTTTGTTAATGTGTAAAATGAGGATAATAGTGTCTACTCCTTAGAGTGTGTAAAAAGGGCATAGCTTGGCTCGCGGCATTGAAAGCACTCTGTGCAGGTGGCTCTGTGTGACACCATTCCCCCAGAGCGGGAGGATGTGGGGTTAGGGCTCTTGCCTTTCATAATCCTGCCCCACTGGACCAAACACTCTTCAGTCCAGGTTTTGCCTCTGTTGGATAAAACCTGTTTCCCCCCATTTTCTTTCTCTTCTTCCATCTCCATTTATTCTGAGCGGTTTTTAATAAGCAACTGAAATCCGACGGTTTCTTTTCTTTCTAACCTTATTTTCTACCACTCCCCAGAATGTTCTTTCCATGTTCAACATGGGCTCACTGCTATTCTTCAGACTCCATGTTTACCTCACCAGAAACGTCCTCCTGCGTGAACCTAGTCCCTCTTCAAAACAAAATCTTCTCTGCCCCAGCAGTCCTCCTCCTTTCGGCACTCACTGGGTGCCTCCATGTGCCTGGCAGTGCAGACGGTCCTGGGAATGCTCAAATGACCGGGACCCTGCCTCCCAGGGATTTATACAGCCTCGAACGGGAGACAGGCAGGTAAATAAGAACACGCTTCAGGCACTGTGGCAGGTGAATCTTCAGGCCGTTACCCTTCCTCTGGTCCCTGTACTTGGCATATACCTCATGAGGATTTCATTATACTTTGTTTTCTTTGTACTTGAGTGGCTGAATCTCACAACCCCGGTAAATTGTAGGCATAAGACTGAGTACACAGTGGGCGCAGAGGAGCATATGCTGGCTTGATATTTAACCTCTAGGCACACGTTTAAAAGGAGGATGGATTGTTCAGCCTATTCTAATAGGTCTTGTCAATTTCAAAAGATAAAAAAATGATGATCTCCAGCTGCTGGTGCTCACCATAACCTCTTGAGGATTGGAGTGGTTCTCAGGCTTTCAGAACTCCTGTAACAGTGCATTTTTGAATGGGGAAATGTGACAGTAGAAATAAAGAATTGTCTGTGAATGGAGTAGAGTCACCTTTACAGAGAACTTGCTGCATTGTCCATATTTTTCTCACTGGTCATGTCGTCACGGACCAGGAAAAGCCTCATCGGAGCTTGGCATGAACATTTCCTCATTTCTGAGTCTCTGACTCCACTGAAAAGTTCCTCCGGCGTGAACTAAGCCTTGATTTGCATGTGGCACAGCCACATCCTGAGTTTGATGCTGTGCCAGTGTCAGCACCAGGGATTGATTTGGTTGGCTCATAACAGAAATAACTTTTCCACGTGTAAATAAGCTGCCCCAATAAGACCCTGTATGTCACAAACTCAGAATATACTGAACACACCCACGCTTTCTCTCCCACTGAAATTAAACTTTATTTCATTTTTATGTGGCCTGATAGATTTTGGGTCTTTTTATTTGAGAGATTCCCCAAAGGCATGCATGAACTGGCTATCCTTCCCTCCTTTGCCTTATTCCCGTGCCAGTTGGAGAAATATTTCCATATCCTCTCACATCACCAATATAAAATACACTACCTAACAGGGGAGGGTGTCTGACCAGAGATTGGCTGAGAGAACCACTAATTCCCAACTATAGGTAACCCTTTCCCCAAGGGCCAGCTCACATTGTTAGAGGGAGGCATTCATTATTCTAGGTGCTAGTGGTATACCAGGGAACAGAAAGAAAGGCCCTTGTTCCCATGGAGTTTACATTCTGGTAATACAAGAAAGATAAATAAATGACTAAATTGTAGGTAGTGATAAATGCTAAGCAGACATAAACTGGGATAGTGTGATGATGATGGCAGTTAGGATAAAACTATTAAATCATTCTCGTAGTGCAAAGCAAGAACAGGCCCGTAATGGTGTCTGTGGGCGCCTGGGAAACCTGTTTGGGTGATTCTCCGCATTGCAATAATAATGGTAGCAAGCCCATAGTTCTAGGTGTGGTTCTAAATGCTTTACATCTCTGCCCCTGGTGATATGGGGCTATTTAAATTTGAATTAATTCAAATCGGAATAAATACAAGGGAAAAAAAGTGCTTCCCAGACCTACTAGGTACATTTCAAGTGCCCAGTGTGGCTAGTGACTCCTCTATCGGACAGCAGAGAGTAGACTGTTTGGATCATTGCCGAGGGTTCTGTTGGCTAGCGCCTCCTCAAAGGAGCTCATTTCATTTTCATAGCAACCCCGATAAAGTGGGTACTGCTTCCCCATTTCGCAGATAAGGAGAGTGAGGCACAGGGAGCTAGACATAACTTGTCCAAAGTTGCATAGTTAATATGAGACAGGGCTAGGATTCAAGCCACGGCCATGTGGGGGTTAATTCCTACCCTGCTGTGTCGCTGGGGCCCATAGGTGACTAGAGCTCGTCTAGGCAGTCCACCTTCCACAGGACTGCAACTGATAGAGGAGGTTACACCTTGGTAAAATCTTGTCACAGGGTGCTTTAAGATTCGGGTAAAAGAAATTCTGAGCCAAGGGCTAGGTCTTTCCTGTCTAAAAATATAGGCCTATATTAACACAACTCCCTCCTTGGAAAGAAAAGAGGGAGCTACAAAGCAGCAAGATAATTCCAGGTTGATGTGTGATCTCTGTAGAGCAGATTGTCTAAGCTGTCTGTGCCTGTTTCCTAGCACGTAACGTTGGGAGGATAGTAAGTACCCACCCCACAGGGCTGTCGTGAGGATTTGGTGAGGCGTGGCGTGGGTGGCACTCAGCACACTGCCCAGCATCTGTACAAGGTGAGCGGCGGCAGCTGTCGCCACCACGCCTGCCCCATTCTGTAACGGCCACTGGGATGGAACGCTCCACGGTGCACGGCGAACAGCCAGGACGACGGACACCTTCTCCTGGAGCTGCCATGAGACCTTCTGGTTCCAAACACTGCACACTGGAATTGGAGGAGAGCACCAGGAAGGCCCGAGGTGGAGATGTCCCCTTTGGAAACGGATTTGCATTATCTCATACACGGTGCTTATAAATCAAGGCAAGTGCCCTCATTCTCTAAAAAATGGGCGTAATCATACCTATCTTGCATAATAGTTTCAATAATTAAATGATTATCTACCTATGAGCCTGGCGCATTGACCTTTGGTCAATAGTAACTATAATTACTAACATCGATGAATGATTTCCAGCTTCTCATGAGTAAAAAATGTCTTTGAGTATTTTCTTGCCCAGATGGCTTGGACTGACCCAGAGGCTGGGTTAGGGCAGAGACAGAACAGATTGTCATCCAATACCATCACTATTAGCACACTGTAAATTGCAGCGGCCAAACCCCAGAAAAGCAGGGCAGAGCCGGCTGAAAAGCATCATGGGGCGCACACATAGCAGCTGTCTCACTGAGGTGGAGGCTGCCCCACACCCAGCAAGAAAAGTGTCCGCCTGTATGACCTGAGGTGACTATCCTGCCCAGGATGCAAAGCAGGAAGAAAAACAAATCCCCCAGGCTCCTGACTGACCCACAGACTTCAACCAGAGTTGGAGCAACCAGAAGACGCCGAAACACCCAACCTAAGAATTTGGGACTTCAAATGGAAAATCTGGGCACTCTAAACCAAAATTGCTGATTTCTAAAGATGTGGATACATCGTGTGCTTATTATTAAAAGTATCTAAATAAAAGTGGGCCCTGAAAGAGTGGGTCATGAACCAAGATTCTAGTTAACCCCATCATGGGCACACCGGGTCAAATACAAGAGGAAAAAAACAACTACAAAAGAAAGTTGTACAAATGGAAAAAGTGACAAAAGTGAAAGAATTGTGACCTTTAAAAGGTAAAGGTCAGTTAAGAGTAAGAGAATACTGAACTGCACTCCATTCTTTGGAAATTCCTTACAGGACACAGTGATGTTCACTTTCCCCAACTACTTCTGCTCTCCTCCCACAGCTGATAACTCCTCGATGAAATACAGCTGCCCTACCTCTTATTTTACTTCTCTTTATTCGTTTCCCTTTATTTCCACTGGGCTAATGTACTGACGGCTTGTCTATCTAGTACGATCCAAATTAGGTTGCAAAGATGAGCCCTAAGATGGCACGCATGGCACCAGGCAGCCCCCTCGAGCTCATCAGCTTCATCATCTGGCTCTCAGCATTGCCTATTGAAGTGACAGACCTTCTCTGTGGATCCGTGTTTCATGAAGAGTTTTCCTCCTCTCTGGAGCCTAGTGCACAATTTACTGAAGAAGTAGAGTATGGGATCCTGGGAGTTCTCTCGTGCCCCGACATAATAAAGACTCATTGTGAGCAGAAAGAACTTTAGGTGAGTCAGCCTGAAATGCCACCAGTAAATGTGTCTCATTCTGCACAGATAGGAAGCTCACGGAAAGGAAACTTTGAAGGAACTGAATAATCTCAGGTCAGGACTGTCAGATCATGGGATGGAGAGTCAAAGGGTCACACAGCCCCTGGTGGACATGCTGAAGCCATACAAAAAAAGTGATAGGAAATGAAGATCTAGGTAAATTCCTCTTTAAAAGACTAAGTTTATCTTGTTTTCAAATTATTGGTACTCAAACTATGTTAGCCCATAGAAATAAGCGACCAATAAAAATAAATATTTTATTAGTGATCATCAGAGGATATGTAATTACTGAAATTAAATGGCCACTGTGACTTTGGTTACTGAATTGACTATTGTTAAGCTATTTTAATAATTTCAAAGATCTCTACTGTTTTCCCTATTTAAATTCTTCTGAAATAATTAGCATGGACCCATTTTGCAGAAGGGCAAGTCAAAGGAGGTGACTTGTTTTTGCCTGATTGCTAAGCCAAATTACAAAGCTGTAAGAGATGACATAGCTGGGATTGGGCTGAGCTCTTCCGTCTCAATCACAAGGATAAGGTCTCTTTTTCTGTAGATGATAATTTTCCCAGATGCCCTGTAAGAGTTTAGCTAAATATGTTCTATTAGCACTAATGAAACAATTGACTATTTTACCTTTTGTAAGCGATAAAGGAAAAGTTTGGCTAAATTAAAGTGCATAGAGCTTCAGTTAATAATACCTTTCTTTCCTTGAAACCTACACTATAATTAGGCAGGTCCACAAGGCAGATAAAGGAAGCCCTATCAGTTAAATCAGTTGAAATGGTTCATCTGTTTGGCAAACCACATAGAGATTTTTATTTTTTTTTAACTTTTTTTTTTTAAGATTTTATTTATTTGACAGAGATAGAGACAGGCAGCGAGAGAGGGAACACAAGCAGAGGGAGTGGGAGAGGAAGAAGCAGGCTCATAGCGGAGGAGCCTGATATGGGGCTCGATCCCACAACACCAGGATCACACCCTGAGCCGAAGGCAGACGCTTAACCGCTGTGCCACCCAGGGGCCCCAAGAGATTTTTAAAGCAAGTGAACACATCTTCTGAGCCTCGGACATACAATGTAGATTTAAGGAGATCAAGTGCTAAGATTTAAGGAGAATCTCCTATTTCATTATTGTGAAAAGGCAGTTCTGCATTTGGGTCACTACATCTTTTAGGTTATCAACCAGTAGACAATTAAAATCTGCAATAATCACAGTGTAGAAATGGAAACACTAATCAGATATGACCTGCTTATTTCCCTTCTATTTAAAGGAAAATATCACTAGGTAGAACCGTGTGTGTGGTCAGTTGGGAGATTTATATGTCCCTAAGTTGTTGACTCAGAACCATCTTGGTAAATGACAAGCTTATTAGAAGTTTGCAAGTGGCATTGCTATTGAGTTGTGAATGTTTTCATCTCTAGCTTCTGAAATGAGGCTACTGGGGTGGTCCCCAGAGGGCAGTCATCCCGGATGCTGTGCAGAAGGACAGGAGGAGAACATAGGGAGAGCAGGAAGGCCCAAGAGGAGCCACCACTTGGCCATCTCTTTCCCTAGAGGGTACTTCTCTTTAAGACTTTTCTCTTTGAAGTAGAAAGTGCTGAGGTGAGTCTCTACTGGCATATGTCTGCACACCGACCCCACCTTCCCAGCCAGGAGATGGGGATGCTGGTGTGCCTGCCACACAGAGTGTGGGCATTCTGGCAATTAAGTGGCCCAATGTTCTGGGAGGCCCAGGGCACTCCCAGAAGCTACCATGTGATTTCCGACCATGGAGCTCATGCATCTGCCCACCTTGCCCTACACTGCCCACTTAGAGACACTCAGACAATCTGAAACACAGACTTGCTTCTTCCTGAGATGTTTCCAAGTGGAGGGGCTGAGCCCCTACCAGTGTATGGATACCTGACATGGTTTTTGAATAGAAGCCAAACAGAAACTCTTAAAGCATGAGATAATCAGACTGCAGAGAAACTTGGTTAATAAATCCATCATGGAGGCCCCTAGTGACTGCAGACTTCCCAGACAGCCACATATCACATTCCCGTGTCTAATTGCCAATCTCTCTAATCACATCTATTACAACTTTAATGTTAGGCTGTACATGCTTTCAGGAGGAAATGGCTGTCAGTGTCTAAAGAATTGTTGACGGGCCTTGTATTTTATGATGGATAATGTCAGAGAATTACAGGAATGCATAATGCATGGGAGCAGGGAGGTACTCAAGAGCTCCTCGTGATCATTGTCTGCATGTCTTGGGGACACCGAATTGTTGCTTTTGTAAAAAATGGCCTTCCCGTTCATTATTCTTGGTTCTGGTAAACTAGTCACAATTCTAGCAATCCAAGACTACCCTGGAACAAAATAATTAAAACGTGATACTGCTTTGCTAGTGGATAGTTAGGGATTATCTTTTTTAAGAGAAATCGCTTTTTAATTGTTTCCTGACTATAATATATGTTCATCATTAAAGAAGCTTTAGGGAGTATCAAAATAGAATTTTTAAAAAGTAAAAATCATCCACAATCCGGGGCGCCTGGGTGTGGCACAGCGGTTAAGCGTCTGCCTTCGGCTCAGGGCGTGATCCCGGCGTTTTGGGATCGAGCCCCACATTGGGCTCCTCCGCTATGAGCCTGCTTCTTCCTCTCCCACTCCCCCTGCTTGTGTTCCCTCTCTTGCTGGCTGTCTGTCTCTGTCGAATAAATAAATAAAATCTTTAAAAAAAAAATCATCCACAATCCACCATCTAGAGATAAATGCTTTTAACACTTTGTTGTATATCCTTCTAGATGTTGTCTCTACTTACATAGGCAAAAATATGACATTAAATATACAGCTTTAATTTTTTAAGTTTTTATTTGTCAAAGAGAAAGAGAGAGGCAGGCAGAGGGAGAAGCAGGCTCCCCACCGAGCAAAGAGCCGGATGCAGGACTCAATCTCAGGAGCCTGGGATAATGACCCCAGCCAAAGGCAGACACTTAACTGACTGACCCAGCCAGGCATACCAATATGCAGCTTTTAATATATATATTTTAAATTTTTTATTATGTTAGTCACCATACAGTACATCATTAGTTTTTGATGTCGTGTTCCATGATTCATTGTTTGCATATAACACCCAGTGCTCCATGCAATACGTGCCCTCCTGAATACCCATCACCGGCCTATCCCAGTCCCCCACCCCCCTCCCCTCTGAAACCCTCAGTTTGTTTCTCAGAGTCCATAGTCTCTTGTGGTTCATTCCCCCTTCTGTTTACCCCCCCTTCATTCTTCCCTTCCTTTTCCTACCCATCTCCCTGCTATTTCTTATGTTCCATAAATGAGTGGAAACCATATGATAATTGTCTTTCTCTGCTTGACTTATTTCACTTAGCATAATCTCCTCCAGTCCCGTCCATATTGCTGCAAATTTGACTTAACCAATCGTAGAATATTTGCTTGTTGGTAAATACACATCTCCATGATCATTTGTAATAATCGCAGAGTTTGCATGCACCATGCTAACCTCTTATCGGCATTCAGATTACTTTGTGAGATGGTTGTCTTGAAAAAAAGAAGAAGAAGAAGAAGATGCTTTTCTTTCTTTTTTTTCCCCTTTGCTTGCTTTTGTTTTCCTCTTTTAGCTTTTAGGGACATAATCATTTAAAAAAGATGTGCTACCTCCCAAGCCAGAGACTCTCCATCATCTCTGTCATCTCTGCCTGTCATGCTTGTGCTTTCTCTCTCTCTCTAAAATAAATAGATATATCTTTTAAAAAACCTAATTCCCTAAGAATGATTAATAAGGATTTTCTGTCTCTTTCAAAAACAATTGCACCTTTTGTTTTCAACCTTTTTTTCTTCCACTTTGTTTTGGGGTTTTTTAAAAAAGATTTTATTTAGAGAGAAAGAGAGCATAAGTGGAGGAAGGGGGAGAGGGAGAGAGAATCCCAAGCAGACTCCACACCAAGCACAGAGCCCAGTGTAGGGCTCAGTCAGTCTCATGACCCCAAAGTCATGACCTGAGCAGAAATCAAGAGTTGGACGCCCAACTGACTGAGCCCCATTTTGCATCCACTTTGTCATAGTGTTCATTCTCTTTACCAAAATATTTCTGGAGTGGTTTTGTTGAATGCTTATGCTCCCTGGAAATGATGTCCTTTTTCTTGGTGCCCTAATTCTTGGGGATTCTTAAATAACTAGTTGAATTTCTTGAATACACGTGCAAGTAGAAATAGTTCCTACAGCTTAAAACAGTTTTTTATCCAGGACTATTGTGAATTCAGAATAATGTCAGTATTAATTTTCAGAGACGGTAAGCTTTCTTTCCTAAAAGCCGGTATTTTGGATTGAGAGTCGATGGCCTAATTAGCCTTGGACCTTTTTTAGCTTCTTGTAGAGCACTTCAGATTGTTTCTAAGTAAGAAGTAGGCTTTACTGTCCCTGAGGGTGCCTTGCTCTGCCTCTTTATTCTCTGCCCGAATGCTTCTCTCCAGTGCAAGTGGAAGATAGAGGCCAGCAAAACATGCTCCTGTTTCCTTTTATGTTTCTTTTTTTTTTTTTAAGATTTTATTTATTTATTTGACAGAGACAGCCAGCGAGAGAGGGAACACAAGCAGGGGGAGGGGGAGAGGAAGAAGCAGGCTCCCAGCGGAGGAGCCTGATGTGGGGCTCGATCCCGTAATGCTGGGATCACGCCCTGAGCCGAAGGCAGAGGCTTAACGACTATGCTACCCAGGAACCCCTCCTTTTATGTTTCTGTCTTTGGAGTTAACTAGAATTTCTTTGCTCTTTGCTAGCTCTATTTCCATACTTAGATGATGTTCTGGAAATACTGGAGGGTAGGACTAAGTAAACAGTTTGGTATGTTTGCATAGCTGTGGGCCAGTATTTACATGAAAATAATATAGCTAACATTTATAAGGTTTATAGCTCACATTTAGCTATAGCTAACAGCACTTACTGTACCTAGACACTGTATGTGATTGCATTTTGCTCTTGAAACAACCCTATCAGATATTGTGGTGATTTAGGTGACAAGATGGAGTTCACATTTAATCCCATACACAGTCTGCCTCCTCAAGAGCTTGTCCGTTCTGGTCTCGTTTATCCCACTGTGTTCAGCAAATATTCTTTGGGCCTCAGTTTCTTACCTTGAAATAAAGAGGGGTTGGAATAGCTGGCTGATTTTGAAGGTTTCCTCCACTCTCAACTTCTTGAGTCCAGGAATCTGCCTGGAAAACCACCTCCGTGCTAGAAATCCTCTCCCATTGAGGATTTGCCTTTGCCCTTGGCCAACCTCCATTTTCTCCATGGCAATGCTTACTCTAGGACCTGTAGGAGAGCGGCACATGGAGTCCGCAGGAGAAGGCCACAGAGGTCCTTGTCACAGAACACTGGGACGCCATGGCCTGCTCAGGGCCAGGCGGCTCCTGTCGGGTCAAAGGCATTGCCAAAGGCGTGGAGAGGGCAGTGGGACGGACTGCAGCTGTTCTGATCGCTCATGGCGTGAGGGAACCTAACGTGAATGGGTTATAACTTATTCATGACTAGAATCTAAAATAGCTTCTTATAACTAATTCACAGCTACCACGTGAGTGCTAGTGTGCTATTTTTTCAGATTCTAAAATTATTACCCTAGTTCCACAGGCTTTCTGTTGAGCAAAAGATAAGCCTGCTTTTGATTGTCCAGGAACAAAGAAGTTTCCCATTTTTAAATGGTGGGACCCTTTCCCATCAAAGATATTCCATTGCTTTTAGTCTAAGAAATGTGGTACAGGCACACTTTAAAATATTGCTTCTGGTATGTCAAGGAATTATGGGATGAGGTCATGTTCAAATCCAGTACTGTCATAGTGTTTTTTGATTAATGCAATGTAATTCTTGTGGAGACCTCCACTCAGCAACATTAGAAAACATTGTAAAATTATCTGAAGCTGGCCTCTAATGTATGAGTTCAGATGTGAAGGAAGAATGGAAGTTGAGGTAGTTTGCCAGGAAAATTCCAGATGGAGGGAACAAGGTGTGCAAAGGCCCTGTGTTGGGGGAGGGGTGTGGCAGACGAGGTCGGGGAGGACAGCAGTGTTGATGGAGTCCCGAGGGGACTGGTGTGGGGTGAGGCTGGGGAAGGCAGGCAGAGCAGGCCAGGCCTTTGGGAATGGGGGCTGGATCCCAAGAGCATTGCAAGAATGCGACATGGTCAGAGCTGTGTTTGCAGATGAAAATGTAGGCAAGATCTGTGTGTGTGCTTAGGGAGGGATGTTGAAAAAAAGGTATGTGTTTAAAAGGGGGTGAGAGTGAGCCTGGCTTTGGTTCCTCCCCATCGTAGCATCAGAGCTGCTCCCGGCAGCGGGCCGAGGTGCGGCGTTTTGACCCCACATGGACTCATTGCTGAGTCAGCCCCAGAAGAGGACAGGGAGTGTGGCCTTAGCTTTCGGACTGGGCACCTGCCTGGACCCCAAGGACCAGGACACACAGGCGATGTTATGTGTATCTTATTCTTTCTGCCCAAGCGAGCTTAGCTGCTTCATAAAGGCTCCAGCTAGGCCCAGAGTGCTTGCCTTCACCCAGCTCCCTTGACAACTTTGCTGGTGAGCCTTTTTGCCATACTGGCTGGTCACCAGTGCCCTGCAGTCATTGTCTGTCTAAACTGGAGTGCAGAGAGCCCGTGGATCCTGCCCCGGTGAGCAGCGCAGTGCAGGCCGTCACGTTGCCTGGGGCTGGTACGGCCGGAGGCACACCACGCTCCCTGTGCTGAGAGGCTACCACGAGGTACCCTGCTTATTTACTTTTCTGGGTCAGAGCATTCGAGACATGATGCAGACGTTTGGAAAAGCGTCTGATTTTCTGCATGGAATTGAGACCTACCCCAGCCTTCAGGATTCTCACCCACAGAGCCTTAGGGCCCAGAGAAGCTACAAGGCTCAGATGCAGCATTCCCTGATTTATATTTTCCCTTGTCAATGGGATATTCCTGTTTTTCCTCAGGGGAGTATTGTGAGAACAAATGACATAAGTGATAGGAGAGCACTTAGTGTGTGTACAAGTGAAGATGGCCCATAAATAAAATTATCGTGTCATCATTCATACATTAATGCCCTGAAAAGAGAGGAAAGAACATTACTTTTGAATTAGGATGAGAATTGGACACGAGCTACTGACAGACCATTTGTCCTCGTGCTGCCACAGAGCAGCCTCAGTGAGGTCGGGGCTGACATCTCTCCAAGGACCTTCATTAAAAGCAAGTTATCACCAGGAGATGGTGTTAGCATCCCTCCCTGTGCCGGGAGGCAGTCTTGGCCAGGTCTCCAAAACCGATCTCTAGAATTTGGAACAGTAAGCCCTTGTTAAGCATTAATTTTCCCAACGTGTAGAGTGAATTGAAAATTAACAGGAATTTACTGCCTAATGAATTTACCACAGGAAGAAATGCATGTGTAGCTTAACCTCCAAATCATGGTCGAGGTGGTCTATTCAGCAGGTCTCCCTTCAGGATGCCCATGCCCACTGCTCAGCTGGAGTTGCGCTGGCAGAGCCGTGCACACCATGGGTGGGGGTCCTGCCCTCTGGCTGCCGCCGTGGTCGGGCCCTGGAATGCCAGTCACTTGGAAGCCTGTGATCGGCAGCTGAGGACAGCATCTCTGAGAGGAGAGGAGGCCAGTGTCCAGGCCGCGCTGCCTTTGGCCGAGCCAATAACTGTGAAATTGCTGACAGCTCCCAGTGATGCTTAGAAACAAAATCGGGGGGCGCCTGGGTAGCGCAGTCGTTAAGCATCTGCCTTTGGCTCAGGGCGTGATCCCGGCAATCTGGGATCGAGCTCCCACCAGACTCCTCCGCTGGGAGCCTGCTTCTTCCTCTCCCACTCCCCCTGCTTGTGTTCCCTCTCTCACTGGCTGTCTCTCTGTCAAATAAATAAATAAAATCTTTAAAAAAAAAAAAAACCGAAATCGGATTGCCTCAAGACAAAAAGCCACAATACAAAGAGCCCACAATTTGTAGTATATGCCCTTTTGACACAGAAAGTGCAGTGTTGCGCAAGCCGTGCTCCATTACTGGTTGACACACCGTCAAGACGGGGCGAATGCCTTTACTCAAGCAGGATGCATTATTCATGGATAGTAGACGCCCTGCACTTTTACCTTCATCCATCATGCTGACCCTTTCAGGGCAGAGTCATCAATGCTCCTTCGTGTCTCTGACCTCCAGAGCGTCTCAGAGATTCTGAATTAAGCCTCTCAGGACCACCTTCATTTCTTTCTCCAAGTTAGCCACATCTCCCAGCTATGTCTCCGTGGCCTAAACGAGAGGCGTCTGTAGGTTCGTTCTTGCCAGCTCACTGGAGGGATTAGGTCATGACCATGACTGCATGTCACAAGAGCCTAAGGACAAGACATTGAAAGCATCACTTTCTTTTAAGCTACAGCAACTCCTTGTCGTCGGGAAGTCAGTGATGTTGTCAGCCTTTTGAGCTGATGGAAGAGAATATAGTAGCTTGGATACAATTTGGAGACTTTACTCATTTCCTCGGGCCTAAGTGGGCCTGTGCTGTTGCTGTGTCTCCAACACCTGGAGGGTGCCCTGCACGGATAGCGTCTCCTCACTTGGGCCTGTTACGTCAGCACAGAGTGCAGAGAAGGAGAGGGCACCAGTTGAGTGAAGTGTCACGGGGTTGAAAATGCCTGTCCTCCCACTGTCAGGGCCCCAAATGGAGTCACCACGGCTCCCTTGCCTGCTCTGCGTGTTACAGATTCACAGTCTTCCTGTTCACCTTGTGTTTCTTCCCAAGACTGCCCATGACAATGGGAAGCTTCAAGGGCCCGTTCTTATTTCTGTACTTGCTGCAGTGAACTAGTAAATTACAGATTTAGTGCAATTCAAGGCTGCTGACCCACTGAGGCAATTAGAGTGAGAATGCTCAGATTTAAATTTTTTACAAATAAAATGTATCACGCTATGATTGGAACAGGGTGGCCACTGAAGTCCTATTTTTACTCCCCTCTCTGCCCCCTCCAGTAGGTTATGGGCACATCTCATCCTGTACTATTGGTGCTGGACAAAACTGTTTTGAAGTTTTAGTGTTTCCCATTTTCTTTGAGCAAGGCCTACCTGTAAAGTTAGATTCAAGCAGGAAACCAGAGGGAACTCCTTCCCACAAGAGCACGCCGGCCAGCCCGGCCACACCCCTCGGCATGGCTGGCTCCTGCGTTAGGGTCAGCATCCTGCTCTCAGGCCACATGCTGGCCAGGCCAGGCAGCATGGGCTCTCTGGGACCCTGGGGTCCCAGGTGGAATTCCCCGCCTGGCCCAGGGCCTGGACAGGAGTACCTGCTCTTGAAGCAGAGACCAGCCTTCGGGTTGGAAACTCAAAGGCTGCTCACAGCTCCCTGTGGAGCTCTGTCTGATGGAAACTTGACCCTAGCCTCAGCTGTAGCTGACCTGAAGTCGAGTTAAAGGCCTGGGAAATCTCATCTCTATTCCCTAGAAACCATCACTGTAATTTGCTTAGCTAGTTCCCTCTTGTTGGATTCTGTTTCTGGTCTTTTCTGACTGTGAACTGCTCTGTAACAGCCATTGTCACGGCTACCTCTGTTCTCTGACTGTGAACTGCTCTGTAACAGCCATTGTCACGGCTACCTCTTTTCACACAAAAGTAAATCTTGTCCTTCGGTTGATTCTTAGAAATGAAATTGCGAATTCAGGGGTGATATATTCCCAGGCTCCAGACACACTTTGCCAAATGGCACCCCCACCCCCACCCCCGACGAGGGGAAGCGGCTAACACTGCCACCGGATGCTGTGCCGTGCCCCTCTCCCCCCAGAATGTCCTTTTGTTCCTCTGTACCTGTTCCCTTTACCCTCCCTCTTGGGCTTGCCTGTCACACTCTTATTTCCTCCTTAACTTTCCTTCGGAGAGAAGCCTGTGGCCCGAGGAGATCCTGGGAAGTGTTTCTGTGTGAGTAAAGATGCATGTCTAGAGTTCCAGTTATGAACTTTTCTTAGCTCCAGAGCTGGGGTATAAATATGGCACTGGCCTTACAAATCACAGTGACTGGTGTCACCCAGTGTGGTGACAGTACCTGGGTGTGTGGTCATCTGCAGAGCTATCCACATACTGGAACCCCTTTGAGAAGTGGTGTCTCCTCTGGGAGGGCTCTCTGGCATAGCAAATGGGAAAAATGCACTCTGAGGTTCTGTATTTGCAAGAATAATTTATAAGGAAATAATCCACATTTTGTTCTTTGCATTTTTCAGTGCTATGCAAGGCGTCTTAAATTTCTTTGGTAGCTTTTCCAGAAAGACCAATTGACTTTACCACATTTCTCGAGTTACAGTAAAGGCAGAGAATCTGAGGCCCTGAGTGAGCAGCTGATGATTGATGACTGAAGCCACTGCGGGCAGGGAGGCAGGGTTTGGGGACAGACTCCAGATTCCCATAGTCACCACATGGCCCTTTCCCAAAGAATGATGCGTGGCTCCTCTCAGCTCTGTGAAATTCAGGGGCTTCCTTCTGGAATTCTCCCCACCTCTTCCTCCTACTCCTTGCTTTGGTCAGCTCTCAATATCATTTTGAGGAAACATTCACCCCATTGCCCAGATGCCCGGTTTTTCCGAGAGGAAGCTGTCAGTGTGTACTTTGTCAGGGAAATCTTTGGCAATCTAGCAGTTTTGGTCACAGTCTGTTGAAGTCTCGGTGGCATGTGGAAAAGCTAAGATTTGGAATCAGGCCACGTTTGATGTACCCCTGCTGCCTCCAGAGCCAGGCCTCATGCTGCCCACAACTGCCCCAAAGCCAAGGAGGGCGGGCAGCAGGCGGCGTCCTCTTCCAGCCTTCCACCTGCGACCCTCATTGTCAGAGACAGCCACCAGGGTCCATGTTTCCCGCAGGTCATCTGGATGTCAGCATGGCAGCCACAAACCTGGAGAACCAGTTGCACAGTGCCCAGAAGAACCTCCTCTTCCTTCAGCGGGAGCACGCCAGCACCCTCAAGGGGCTGCACGCCGAGATCAGGCGGCTGCAGCAACACTGCACAGGTACCGGGGGCCCCAAGCGACCCCCGGAGCAGGGCCCCCAGCATGCCCCCCCCCCCAGCCCCGGGCCGTAGAGCAAAGCAGGACCTGTTGTCGGGACTGTTTGAGACAGCGGCCGGTTCAGAAGCCGTGCCAGGCTTGCTTAGACGTGGAGTGAGAAGGTATTTCACTCTTCTCTCTGACGTGGTTAAGCCCACCATCTCTGGAGTCCCTCTCAGTGTCTTTCCTCATCCTCTGCCTAATCGACATGCACCAAGCGTAAAGCTGCAAAGCCATTTTTTGGCATACTGAGGATTTAGAAGATCAAAATGCAGTGGTTCGGATTTACAATGCATTTTGGAACCGACTGCCGAAGTGTAACACACAGAGCAAGCTGCTCGCTAACTATGGATGCCGGAGTGTGTCTTAGGGAAGGAAGGTCTCTCTGAGGACTAGGAAGGACAGTGGCCGCTGGCGGCTTGTGCCGTTTGGACACCTGCCACTAAGACTGCCAAACCCTGCTCTGTCTGGGCAGGACTTGCCGGCTGATCGCGGGAATCAGTTGTGCATATTCAGTTGATGAAGGCTTTGAAACCTACTGTAAATGTAAAAAACTAACATACATATGGTTTCCTTTTTAGATTTAACATATGAGCTGACACTCAAAAGTTCGGACCAGCCAGGTAAGAACTTCCTCCCCAAAAGTGAATGGTGGTATTATTTCTGGTTGTGGCACATGTTGGTCCCATTTGTTCACTAGCTACACATTTAGAAGAAAATGCATCTGCTAGGAAGAGTTGCCTGTGTGACCAGAGCTTTCTAAGAAAAGATGGGAAAGAAGTTTAGACTCTGAGGTGTTATGAGGGGCTGTCAGTGGAGTGGGAGAGAGAAGTGGTCTTATTTTCTTTTGATGGACACATATATTTGGAATGTCTGTTAGAAGCTTTTCTTGACTTTCTGATTTTTCTCCAGTGGATATGTGTTCCTTCTCTAATCAAGAAATTAATGTAATTTAAACCAGGAAGAGAACAAGCAGGGTCCCAACTCCTCTGTCCCTCGAGCCTCACCCAGGACCTGGCACAGAGCAGGCGCTCCTGACACACTGGTTGAGTGAGCAAATGACTATAGATAGTCCCCAAAGGATCGTGAATGACTTTCTCTAGACTGCAGTCCCAGAAATGCTCCCCTCAACCAGAATCCTCAGGGACCCCCAAAGATATCAACCTGACGTCAGCTGGGGCAGAGGAGCTAGAATGGGGGCCCCTATGGCCAGTGACAATTAGCTTGCTCCCCAGAACCGATGGGGATTTGAAAAGTACAGAATCCACACTGGAGTTAAGATGCCTTTTCCTGAATAGGCCACACTATAGCAGTCATTATTCATGAGTATGTCCAAGTCCGGGTAACAGACACAGACCTTTCCATGGGTCTCAGTGCGTTGCCAAGCACTGACTTTTCCATTTGTGACACTCAGGTTACAGTCTCCTAAGTATGCCTTTCAGGGGCCCACATGTCCTTTTGTCTGTGTGGCAGAGGAGGGGCCTTACTGAAGAGACAGGACTCTAGGCTCCTCCTCCCCCACAGCCCTGGGCCAGGATTGGGGCCTTCGGGAACTCAGGAGAACAGAGTGTCCTGCACCCCTGCCATGCACATCCCAGGAATCAGGGTATCTTCATTTCCCACCCCCTCCTGGCCAGGCCAATCTAAAGATTAGTTCTTGCCCTGAACCCTCTCTGCACACAGGAGGGTGGAGCTCACATGCCTGATCCCTCCTACCCTGGCCTCTAGAGAGCCCCTCAAGGTTCTCAGCCCTAAGTTCCAAGGCTACCCACCCACTGTCCTCAGCAGCAGGGTCTCAAGGTGACAATTGGAGGCAGTGTGAGAGCTCTCAGCCGGCCCTTGGGGGGCACATCTCCCCTCCCCAGGACTGGAAGTCACTGCTTCCTGTTAGTGGATGCAGAACTTGCTCCATCTAGGGGCACAGGTGGGGGAAGATATAGGCTCCTGGACCTCCTCCCCTGGAAGTTCCAATTCTGAGGCTCAGGGAGGGGACCTGAGAATCTGTTTAAAAAGTGACACAGTGAGGGGCACCTGGCTGGCTCAGTTCCAGAGTGTGTGACTCTTGATCTTGCGGTTATAAGTTTGAGTCCCACATTGGGTATAGAGATTAAAAAGTCGTTTTTTTTTAAGTGATGCAGTGACTGAGCACTCAGGCAGCTGGGGAAATCTGGCTGTAGGTGATGAAGAGCAGTTGCCTCAGCTCAGTGCATGTGAAGCTTTTATGGGGAAAGACTGAAACTTCTAGAAAGGATGTGTGGAGGAGGAGGTAGAGCAGAGCTCCTTATAGAAGAATGGAAATTGGCAAAATAGGAGGTGCTGGTCCCTGGGAACAATGATCACCAAAGAGCAGCTCTCTGGAGTCTCAGGGAGGCAGGGGCAGGCAGGCAGAGGAGCTCCTGGAGAGTCGGTAGCCCTGGATTCGGGGCCCGCTTGGCCCGCATCCTCATGTGAGGTGCCCGCAGACGCCGGTTCCCGGTGGGCACAGGCCCAGGCAGCCCGGGGGGAGTTCCTGAGCGGCTGGGGGTATGTGCGCACAGAGTGGGCCGGGGTACAAGGCAGAGCCCTGGTCCAGGCACAGGGACACCTGCCACTCTGAGACGTGATGAGTGGGGGCACCATGTGGCAGGGAAGGCTGCAGCCTCCCATCTCCTCTGCAGCTTCAGAGTTTCGTGCTTAGACACAAAGAAAGTCTACAGTTGTCTTTCAAAATGTGCTTCGAATGGAGCGGCCGCTTAGTAAATGCCGCCCAAGCAGACAGATGGATCTGCTCACTGTTGATTCCTAAGTATTTGCCGAGGTCTGATACCCTGAGATTGCCTGTTGTGACTTCAGCATTTCTGAAGTTTGGAGGCATTCTTCTGTGCAGTGAGCCAGGGAACCGAGAGCTGGAAGGTGCTCAGAGAGCGCTCGATCCTCATCCGGGTGAGGGGAGAGGGCATGGAGGCGGGAGCGCGATGCCCCCCCCACCACGCAGCCACCGGGCAGCCCCCTCCCGCCCTGCGGAGGGGAGGCCGGCCCAGACCGGACTCCCTGCCTCTGCTCCGGGGGTTCTAAATCCCATCCCCCGGCTTGTTCTTCTAGGAGGTGGGTCTTCCAGAAGCAGTGAACTAAAGAGAAGATGTGAAGAACTGGAAGCCCAGCTGAAGCTCCAGGAGAACGAGAACAACGAGCTGCTTAAAGAGCTGGAGCAGAAGAACGCCATGATCGTGGTGCTGGAGAACACGGTCAAGGAGCGGGAGAAGAAGTACCTGGAGGAGCTGAAGGTGAAGAGCCACAAGCTGAACATGCTGTCCAGCGAGCTCGAGCAGCGTGCCAGCACCATCGCCTACCTGACCTCCCAGCTGCACGCCGCCAAGCGCAAGCTCATGAGCGCCAGCGGGACCGCGGACGGCAGCCCCTCTGGGAGCCCCGTGCTGACCAGCTACAAGCCAGCCCCCCCCAAGGACAAGCTGCCCGAAACACCCCGCCGCCGGATGAAAAAGAGCCTCTCGGCCCCCCTGCACCCAGAATTTGAAGAGGTCTACAGATTTGGGGCCGAGAGCCGGAAACTCCTCTTGCGGGAGCCCGTGGATGCCATGCCCGACCCCACCCCATTCCTGCTGGCCAGGGAGTCCGCCGAGGTCCACCTCATCAAGGAGAGGCCTCTGGTCATCCCCCCCATCGCCTCCGACCGCGGCCCAAGCGAGCCGCATAGCCCGGCCCGGGAGAAGCCGCACAAGGCTCACGTGGGGGTGGCCCACCGCATTCACCACGCCGCCCCGCCACAGGCCCAGCCCGAGGTGGAGACGCTGGCGGTCGACCAGGTGAACGGAGGGAAAGTCGTGAGGAAGCACTCAGGGACGGACAGAACTGTGTGAAGCCTGCCCTAGGCGAGCTTCACCCTTGGCTGTCGATGCACTGTGATCACTACTAGGAAAAACTCATCCACACCTTTTTTTTTTTTCTTAATTCCCATGCATGCCAAATTTTTTTCAGACCTGTCAACAGATTATTCTTCTCCTCTTGCTCTCTTACACCAAAATACAATCGTGTCCCTGCAGAATATGTATTTACTAATCGCTGTGGCCAAACACCTGTGTGCTGAATCGCTTGCTCCTAATCCCACTCCGTGTAACCTCCGTGCGCTCGTGGACAAAGCACAGGCCACAGGCTGCATCACTACTCGACGTTAATGAGATCAGATAGTCACACGCCTCATTATACAGCCGGAGCAATACCTGCCGACCGACCTTGACCCTCTCGCTCCAGCTTCCAGGGCAGCCCGTCAGGAGCAGCCCCTGCTCCCTCCTGGAGACCCTGTAACCTCCCGACAAGCCTTTCCCAGGGCGGCACGGATAGCCGAGCAGCTGTATATGTATATCATGGGAACTAAATAAGATGATGTTACTTCTCGTATCACCACAACCTGAACGTGTGTTCATATTTTTTGTTAGTTTTATCCAAAATGTTCAAGATCCCAACAAACTTTATTTTCTAAACCTGCCTCTTTCTGTTTTGTGTCTTTTATTAAACCACCTGAAGGAGGAGCTGGGGGGGGAGGCTGTAGGAGGGAGAAAAACAGCTGCCCCCCCCCCCAATTACGGCATTCTCACCCCATGTTCTCTGCCAGGGCTCTGGCCCCTGAGAAGGCTCTGTGCTTCCAGGCTCTGGCAGAAGCTGCTTGTGCCCCTGACTGGCCCCTGCCCCTCTGCCCTGCTGGTGCTCCACCGCGCCCCTCCCTTGCAGAGTAAAACCCCTCTTACCCTCCAGCAGGTCTGGCCCCAGGGTGCACGGAAGGAAGGGATGCCCAGGAGCCAGGCCTGGATGTCGTAAGTCCGCACCCAGCCCCACACAGCCCCAGCCAGGGTGTGGGTAGGAGCTCATGCAGGAACCACACGCCAGCTCAAGGTCCTCACCCTCACGCAGCAGGCCGGAGGGCTCTGGGGGAGGGGTGGCAGCCAACGACCTTGGCCATCTCTGCTGGGGACAGTGGCATCAGCCCAGGAAGGGGACTCTGCCGGACCCCGCCCAGCAGCCCAGCACCTCCACGTAATCGCACGAGTCTCCCCTGAGAAGGAAAACGACGTACCTTGAAATGCTCTCTAGCGTTTACTTTCCAAATACGCAGAACCCTTAAAAACAGTTGAAAAAAAAAACCATTTGCTTAATTTCTACAGAAAGAGTAAATCGGTCCGTCCACTCCTAGCCGCTCCAGGCCCTGAGAGCTGACTGCAGCCGTGACCGTTGTTGCCGGATGCCCACATTTCCACTGCCAGCCACGGATGGACGGAGCTGGGTGTGCGCTTTTCTTGGCCCAGAGGGTCAGTCGGAGTTCAGCGTGAGGCACACCCCCTGCAGCACCCAGTGAGAAATGTGCTTCGCGGTAAAGAGATCAGCTTCAAACACCAGGCCAACTCCCATGGCATTCCTCCTCATGGAGGTGGTGTAGACCGGCGTCCGGAAGGTGTTCTGCAAAGGAGAGGCAAGTGAGGGGCCCCGCCGGAGGGCGGTGGAGCTCAAGCCCAGGCCGTGGGGCACTCCGTGTGTGTGTGTTGACGGCCCAGTGCGTGTCCCACCAGCCGGGCCGGGCCTCCCTCCGCAGCCAAACGCAGACAGGGCTGCTTCCCGGGGACACGCTAGGTAAAAGTGGATCCGAGCCAGGCGAGGCTGGAGGCACCTGCTACCGCCACAGATAGAAGGACCTGATGAGTCGGGCAACGCCCACAGGACCTGACGGGAAGGGAGGTGTCTCTCCCGCAGTCAGCCTGGACCACAGCTCGGAGCGTGGAGCTGCGCTGCCCAGGGAGTCTCTGCTTGCATGCCTGTGCATGTGGGGGTCTTCCCAGGAAGTGGCTCCATGCTCTTGCCCTGCCTCAGGGCTTCTCCCACCCATGAAAGGTTAAGCATCTGTGTTTTAAAAGGCAAGATTGTCTGAACCGACCCGACTGTGACCCCCACCTGCAGTTTGAGGCGATGAGCTTCAATGGGGATGATCTTCAGGATTGGCAGGTCAACCACCAGCACCTTGGGTTTGCTCTTGATAAGACATCCTCTTTCTACATCCCAGTCAGCGCCTTCTAGATATAGTCCCGAGACGAAGCACCCTGGAGATCGCAGGAAGAGCGGGATTTATGTGGAGGTGCCAGCAGCTCCGCTTGGTGGCGGCTCTCCCGGGTGTCCGTGGCGCACACACCAAGATAACTAACCCGCTCCCCTTCCCGGGACACAGCCCAGGCCTTTTCCCAAAAGAGGTGGCTGTCCTATCTTCCCTTTGCGGAGGGACAGCCCAGACAGGACACTCTGCGGACCCCATGAGCCTCCCCCACGGCCTCGGTGAAGGGGATGAGGGGTGGTCGCCTTCCCCAGCAATCTGCTTCAAGGCACACTGCCCTAGACCTCTGGAGCCCCCAGGTGATAAAGATAGCAGCACTGGTCAGTTGGTACCACCACAACCCCAAGTCCCCCCTGAGCTAGAGGGAGTGGGGGAAGCCAAAGCCCAGCAGAGAAAATGGCATCTGGGGAGCAGGACATGGCAGACATGCACAGTGGCAGAGGACGCTCACAGTGTGTGGTGGCCCTGACACCTGCCAGTTCCTCTGAAACCTCGCTGGCCTTGTGCTACGGGGGTGGTGAGCATCCCCGTATCTCCACACTCCACTAAGCTTGCTCAAGAGGGCTTTTGTTGCTCACGGTTAAATGTCCTTGGACTCCGGGGCCTAGCCCTGGGAAAGGGTGGCTTCCAGCCAGAGTGTGCAGCGTCAGCCACCAGAGTCAAAGGGACCTGACATTATAATGTAATGGGTCCAACTTCATCTGACCTGCCTTCTGGCGCCCACGCCCCTGGCGCCTCAGGGTTTCCAAGGAATCCCTTGAGTGACCCAGTTCTTCGAAAGACCTAATTCTGACCGAGAAGCCCACTTCCCACAAATGAGCAGGGTGAACATGGTGCAGGTCCCTCCTGACATCAACCCCAGATCTCAACGCTGAAACTGGAAGAGCAGCGCATGGGGTCACCCTCAGAGAGGTCAAGACGCGGAGAGTGCGCACACAGTGCCAGCGTCCGCAGCAGCCTCACTTTCAAACGTGGCTGGGCCCGTTTCGGCCCGCACCATGCTTGTTGCTCTGAATCGGGGATGGCTCGGGGAGGAGATTCCCCAGCAGGCTGACTGTACCTTGTCCTGCCCGCTCGTTCACTTCATCTGCATCTTGGAACTTGGTCACTTGTGTGAACAAGGTGGAGCGGTCCAGCGGCCAATTGTTCCTCCGACAGGTGGCCTGTACCAGGGCCGTGAGGTAGGATTCTGGAATGTGCAGCCCCGAGAGCCACATCACGCTGGGCTCACCCTCGGTGACCTGGAGGGAAGGGTGGGAAGCTGGCAAGAGCCTGTGGCCACCATCAAATGCCAGGGCCAGCACTGACCAGAAGTTTGGTTCACGATAAAAACATAGTTCACCTTGACAGCAAAAAGATGGGCGTTGGAACAACTGGCAGCCTGCTGGGGAAAACAAGCTGAACGGCCTGATTCCAGAAGGAACAAAGATTTAGATATAAAAGAACAAAGCCACAAAAGTACCAGATCAAATCTCCAATGGGTGTTGTCAAGATCTTGGAGTTGGGAAAGCAAAACCCAGAGGCCATAAAAGAACAGACTGATATATTTGACTAAATAAAAATGCAAGACTTTCTTACAGAAAAAATGCCATAAGCTAAATCAAAAGACTTATGACAAGTTGGGGAAGACATAACACTGGGAGACAAAGGGCTAATCTCCCTGACATACATAGAGCTCTAAAAGGTCATTTTTAAAAAATGGAGAATCTGATAAAAATTAAATCAAGACAAAAAAAACGATTCACAGAAAAAGAAATGAGATACCTACATGTGCGTAAGATATGCTCAACCTCACCATAATTAAAGAAATACATCCCAAACACATTATTTACCTATCAGGGAGAAAAGATCCAAAATATTAAGGACACAGTGTGGAAGAGAGGAGAGGATATACTCGTGTTCGTTCACGGTGGTTTCCACTTCTCTAGAAGACCATCTGACAAGAGCAGTCAGAATGTGAGATGCACACCCTGGGACCCAACTCTGCCGCTGTAGGGATTTGCCCATGAAATATACTCATGTGCGCGTCCAAAGACCCAGGCGCCAGAGTGTTGACCACCTAAGTGTCCATTGGGGAAAGGACATGGGTCATCTGTAACACAGAGTCCCCTTAGAAGAGTAAGGTAGATCTGGGGCGATGGGGAGGCTCGGATGGTTTGGCATCTCCCTTCAGCTCAGGTCATGATCTCCAGGCCATGGGATGGAGCCTCGCATCGGGCTCTCTGCTCAGTGGGGAGCCTGCTTCTCCCTCTGTCTCTGCCTCTCCCCATGCTGGGTACTCTGTCTGTCTCTCTTTCTCAAATGAATAAATAAAATCTTGGGAAAAAAAAGTAAAGTAGATGTAAATGTACTCAGAGAAACAATGGCCAAGATGGACTCCAAGATGAATAAATCTCATTGTGCATAATACGCTTCAAAGTCTTGAAAATAAAACGAAAAGGAAAAAAAAGATACGGGTCTGCCTGTAGAGTCAGAGACCATTTCTAGAACACCCAATCAACTGCTCACAGAAGGTACCATGCAGAGTTAGAGAGGGGTTGGGGGTTGGAGATGGTTGGGGGGGGTCCAGGCTGAACCTCAAACCAATGAAGAGACCGTTGCCTCTTCCTTACCCACAGTGTGTACTGGCTGAACCGCCGCAGGAAGTGGAGCATCCAGTTCCCAAGGGACTTTAGTGTGTCCGGGGCCAGCTTTCTCCAGATATTAGGGATTTGCCCGAGGAAAAGAGACCTGGCTACGTCATCTAACTCGTTGCTCATTCCAACTTCTCCGGCCAAGGCCTGTACGCAGAATCGAGAGCAGTCAGGCAAGACCATCAGAAAACTGGCTGGTGCCTCTAGGCAGCGGCGTACAGGTTGGGTGCATGCTCACCCTCTGAAGCTCAGCCAGAGACCTGGACATCCGTACGACGAGCTTGTTGAAGCGTTCCAGCTCTTGCAGGAGCACCACCGATGTGGGGGAGAGTCCCACCCCGAGATGCTTCCTGACCTGGTCCAAGTCAAAGATTTTAGGCATCTTGTTTTCAATGTCCTTGGCAACGTGGCCCATGTAATCATCTCGGCTGATACCGCTGCTGGATTCCCCTAAAACCAGAACACTTTTTAGGGAAAGCAAGGCATCTGAGTGTTAGGCCTGGGGACTAGTTCTTGGAAAGGCATCAACGATATACAACCTACAAGAACCAACAGCACTCTGTGCCAGCACTTTCCACCTAACCAAACCAATTCCATCCTCCACAGTAGAATTCACCTGTCTGAGGCTGCAGCTCCAGCAGGTGGGCCCACATGTCCCGGGCCGCCTGAGTGTAATATCCAATCTCAGCATTGGAATGAAGACCAAACACTTCAGGTGTGTTGGCCAGCGGAAGGGCCTCAATGGCTTCTATAATCAGAACAGAGAGTACCCCGTCAGGCACAGTCGATTTCCGACGGCCCACCACCTCAACATCCCCAGATATGCAAGACTAATTTCCACCGCTTAAGGGGTGATGTGTTTTTAAATAAAAATTCTATACCGCCACATGCTAATCCAGCTGTATGTTTATCATTTATGAAAATGGCTCAGGGAGCTTCCCAGGACCACTCTGCCCTTCCAGGTGGAATCTATTTGTCACCATTTCTGAATGGACTCCATCAGCGCTGAGGCTATAAAGAACGTGCGTGTTGGGCCCCCCCAAAAAAAGTCATGGAGCACGCCCACCAGGCAAGGATCCCCACCAGCAGAGAGGTCAGAAGAGCCATCAAGTCAGCCACAGAAAACAGAACAGCTGAAACGTATGGGGGAGCTCCCTTAGAAAATACTTCCAACGTACATTTTGATGCCCGAGAAATCTCACCAATGAATTTTTCCTTTACATCACCAATGGGGATTTTATAGTCCACTTCCTTATTCCGGAAGAAGTGGAATGGCTGGAAAGTGTCAAAAATGAAGTCTCCCAGGTACTCATCCATGTAGATGGTCAGGATGCGTCGATCAAAGCTATCGATGGCCCGTCCTCCGTACATGACCTGAGGTACAGGGACCGAGAGCTGACCAGGAGCCCAGGACCCACCAGGGGACCCGAGACCTGATGTGCCCTTGGCCTGCTGCTGTGCAGCTCAGACCATGTCAGTGGCATGCCTGGTGACCCACTGTGAACAAGAGGGGCCCTCATGAAGTGTGGGGAGCCCGTATGCCATTTGCAAAATCCCCAAAACATAGTGAACAGACCACAAAACCAAAGAAACCAGCCACCACTTTGGTCCTTGGAATTGGTGACATCCCTGCGTGAGCCACATGCAGGCCATGGGGGAGGCCTGTATAAAGTAATGGTCTCCAGGGTGGACCTCCATGCCCCCCAGACAGGAGTATGACTAGGTAAGGAACAACCATCCCCTAGAGAACACAGCCCCCACAATGGGGAATCCAGAGCCTCCGTGGGGATGGAGCCCACTTAGGAGAAAGACACCCGGGTGAGGAGCTAACAGAATTCCTCAGAGACCTAGGGCCTTCGGCTGACGGGTGGCAGAAGCAAGAGGGGAGTCACCAGGGCTCACAGGTCATGCACAGGGCCCCAGGCCACAGCCCACCTCCAGCCCCAGGAGGCAGCCCACGAAGGGTCCCCCAAGACACTCCTACCTCTCCTATGAGGTACTTGAGGCTGCCCCATGGGATCCTAGGGTCATGTTGCTGGAAGGCTTTTGTTAGGTACGTGTTTAGAATCTCCATGCATACCTTCAAAGAGGAGGGACAGGTGTGGTCATACTCTAACCCACAAAGTCACTCACGTGCTGACCCTCTCCTGAAGGGTGGGCGGGAGCAGCCGGGCGGTCGTGTACTTGGAAAAAGGGTGGAGGGAGACAAGCCGGCCGAGGGGGAGCAGCAGCCACTGCATCTTCACCTGGAAGTCAGACTCGTTGAAGTCATAGTACACGTTCCACCCGATCTTCCCAAACTTTCTCCTCTCCTGCACCACTGCGTGGAAGAACGCCAGCACGTAGACCAGGGACTTGAAGGCAGGGTGCGGACACTGCTCCAGCATGTCCTGAGAGATCTTGAAGTACGTCGCCCTCATGTTGAGTTTCAGCCCATTGGGCGGCTCCGTAACAACCTGTCAGAAGACAAATCGTGACTGAAACTGCAGACCCATGAGTCCAGCTTTGAAGAGGGTGCAAAATGTCGACTTCTCGGCTTTCCCTGCACCTCTGTGTGGCCACCTTTCCCATTCCCCACATAGCAAACGTCTCTTGTGAAGGGCCTGGCAAAGAAGTCAAGGAACGACACACTGTTCTGGCTCCTGTTCATCAAATGACCCAAAGAAGGTTCTTTAGCTTCTCTGGACTGTGGAATCTTCAAATGCAAAACAGATGACAGAGGACAAAACCTTCCCAAACGCAACTTCTCTGGAGAGTAAGTTAAGCGAGTCATCTAAGCCACTAGAGCACTGCGGATGTGGGCGGGCCCATCACTAGAGAGAAAAAGGTGGTTTGGTAAATGTGAAATACAGGAAAAAGAACCTAGATCGTGTTTGGGAGACATGCGGAAGTGGTAGAGACAGGCCTGAGAGTCATAACTGTCCCCCCCCCAATCGTCCCCCAATACAGGACAGTGCTCATCTCCGAAAAGAGAGGGAGAGATGGACGTGGGAAGCATGGGCGGGAGGGTGCGGCTGGGTCCCAGGTTCATTTCCTAACGCACACGCACGCACACCAGCAGCACGGTAGTGATCCGAGGCACGGCGCTAGGGAGATGGCTGTCGGAAGCCAGACCTTCAAGGACTTCTGCAGAATCCCAATGGGGAAGCCCTTGGTGGGGTCCGTGGTGAGCCATAGGCGGAAGTCTGGGTGGGGCTTGGCGATCCTCTCCAGGGACTTCTCCAGATCCTTCAGCCACTGCACCAGGAGATGGCAGTTCTGTAGCATCAGCCACTGCCCGCGAGCCACCGCCGTCTCCAGCAGCTGCAGAGCCACCTGCACCAGGACACGAGGGAGGAGTCAGTGTCCCCAAGCCAGGCCAGCCCCATGCTTTCCCACAGAACCACTCCACGCCCCCAGAAAAGGAACAGCCCACCCCAGCAGGAGCTGCAAGGAAGCCAGTGACCCAGGAGCTCCACAGGCTGCCTTCAAAGAACGGATCTTTCAGAGTCCCTTTAGGGCCGCTGGGCCACCAGGCCAGTCCCAGCCAGGAAGACGGGCCAGCACCTTCCACCTGCCGGCCTTGGCCTCGGCCCCAGGAGCTCCGGATTCTCTGGCACAGTCGCACCAGTGCCGTGACTACGTCCACGCCCGTGCCACAGGGGCAAGGACAGTGCTGATCTGAAACAGGGATGTCACCAAGACTGAAGGGGATGACGACTACGTGTGAGCACACGTTGGGAGCAACAGGGCCCGGCAGTCACGCAAGGTCAGCAGCGACAGCATGCCTGCTCTAGGACCATAGCTGTCGTGCAGCACCCTTGAAACCAGTTATCAACCCACTGTTAACGGAGGCCAGGGACTTTACCTAAATTTGGAGTTCGTTCCTTCCAACAACCAATTACCTTTTCTTGGCCTTGACCCATGGCGAGGAATTTGAGGCGGTTTCCTCCAAAACCACTACGCTCAGCTAATTTCATAAGGTCGCTGGCAGGGTCAGAGCCGGGACTGAGGATGAACACAATGGGTGAGTTTGGAGTGCTCTGCTCAAAGATGGCCTCAAAGCTGATCATCGGGGGCTGCACGTACCTAGTGAAGGAAACAGAGAGGGGACTCTTGTGGAGGACAGCCACAGTGCACTTGCCTCATCCCATCCGGAAACTTCCGGCTGTTCCTCTGGTATAACGCTGCACAGGTTAGAGTCCAGTGTCTACATACACGTCACACACGGGAAGGTGAACTCCTAGGTGACACAGGCCCCACTGTGTCCCCCTAGTGCACCGCAGCACATCTGTGGGGGCGCCTCCCGACAGGGGCCCTTCCAGGCAGATGTCCCCATGACACACAACCCAGAGGCTCCACGCCGACAACTCCACAGGTATGTCCTGAATGGCCCACTTCTCAAGATTTTTTGAAAATTAGTTATAATACATCAGGCTTGGGTGGTTTCACAGAGAAATCCAAATTTGTAGCTTCTTTCAGGGAGTCAGGGGATCCAGCCCTCGGGGTCCGCCTGCCAGAGGCTTGACCTCTCCCATGGGCCACCGTCCCGTCCCCACCCAGCCCCGCTCACTCATTGCCATCTGAGTTTGAGTTTGCAAGCCCAAGTCATCTGCCCGGCTTCAGTTCCAGGGCTGCGCTGTCCAACATGGAAGCCATTCGGCGCCTGCGGCCACTGAGCACTGCAAGTGTGGCCAGTCCAAACTGAGATGTGGGGTAAAGGTAAATTCACACAGGACTTTGAAGACTTAACACCAAAAATAAATAAGTAAATAAATATCTCAGTAATGTTTGTATTGATGACATATTGAAATGATATTTTAATGTGTTGAGTTAAATAAAGTGTTATTATAATTTCATCCGTTTCCTGCTGACTATGGCTACTAGAACACTTCACACATGTAGGTCCCACCGTACCTCTCCTGAATAGCACGGAACTAGAATGACTAACACTGGGCGGAGACAGGGAGGTGGCGGCTCTCTTGGAAGCTGGGCAGCCGCCGCTGTCTGCCAGTCTGCAGTGCAGAGCGGACAAGCCCACAGAAGGGCCAAACTCAACAGCACACTTACTTCTCTCCCATTGTTTCAGTCACATAGTCGGTCACCGCCCGATACACCCGATCCACACGGAAACAGCGCAAAATAAGCAACTTCTGGAAAGGGGTGATGTTGTTATCATAACCCAAGGGGAATGGAAACTGCTCGAGTGAGTCCAGGTCATACCACTGGGAAAAGCAAAGAACATTCATGGTGGCATCAACTCAGAAACGAGATAAGCCCCCATTTTTATATGAAGGTCCCAAAACTCATTGTAAGGGAATGAAACCTATACCAGTATGAACCTCAAGGTCACTTCTTTTTTTTTTTTTTAAGATTTTATTTATTCGACAGAGATAGAGACAGCCAGCGAGAGAGGGAACACAAGCAGGGGGAGTGGGAGAGGAAGAAGCAGGCTCATAGCAGAGGAGCCTGATGTGGGGCTCGATCCCGGAACGCCGGGATCACGCCCTGAGCCGAAGGCAGACGCTTAACGACTGTGCCACCCAGGTGCCCCCTCAAAGTCACTTCTAGTCAGATCCATCATTTTCTACCTCCCCCCCCCGCCCCAAAAACTATGAACATCAGGAAGGGAAGGACTGAATCTTTTTCACTGTTGCGTCCCCAGTGCCCATTAAGGGACATGGTCCCTGGCAGGTGCCCATTTCTCAGATGGATGGATAGAGGGACAGATGGACAGACAGATGGACATTTCTCCCACAACACTAGCTGAACTAGATAAAGGAGAATTCCATCAAGGATACTGGAGGGCGCTGAGTCTATTCTGAATGGGTCACTCGGGAGTATCTTCTCGCTCACAAGAAGTAAGGCTACGGTTGAAATCTCAAGACCACCGACATGGAGGGAAGGGAAGGTGGAGAGAGAGAACATGGTCTCACCTCCTGCCAGACCGCCACGTGTTTCTCCACATCATCAGGAAGATTCCCAAAGTTGTCTGAGAACATTTCTGATAAAAGCATGATATCTTCCCATCCCTGGTCAGACAACCAAGCACAAGGCTTTTTTCGTTGGCTCTTCTCCAGGGAAATGTTTCCTAATCACGACAGAAGATGGGAAGTAAACAGCCGGCAGCAAAGCTTCAGGAAGAGTGAGCAGCTCGGGACTCCAACTTCTACTCCGGGAAGAGACCCACATCTCCAAAGGGGATGGACAGAGAAGGACCATATAGCCTTGTCTTGTCACTGCATGGGATCGCACCCAGGCAGCTCAGTGTGGCTTCTAGCCTCGGGACAGCCTGTGGGCAGAGACCCGCTGCTCTGGGCCAGACCAGAACCATTTCTGAGGCTGCAACTGTCAACTAAAATATTTAGTAAAGCAGTGCTGTTGGGGGGCCCCTGGGAGGCTCAGTCAGTTAAGCGTCTGCCTTCGGCTCATGTCATGATATCAGGGTCCTGGGATCGAGTCCCACCTTGGGCTCCCTGCTCAGTGGGGAATCTGCTTCTCCCTCTGCCGCTCCCCCTGGTTGTGCTCACTCTCTTTCTTTCTCTCAAATAATTTTTTTTTAAAAAGCAGTATTGTTGGAAGCCAAGTCCCAGGGAGAAGTTTGATAATACTGTTGTTTGTTTTAATGAACCTACATACGTGTGCAACAGGGGGTCGAAGGAGTGGGGAAGAATGAAAGGATGCACATTCGTCACCTTTTAAGAAGAAATCTAATTCTTCCTGGGAGACTCTGCCTTCTGCTTGCTCTATCTTGATCGTCATATTGAAAGAAAAAAGTAACTTGTGTCTCTCAAACAATCCTAGAGGGAAACATCAGATGGGCACTGATGACGTAAAGTGGAGTTTTCTATCCACGACAAGCTTAAACGTAAGAGAAACGGACTGAAAGGCCTGACAGCGTGGTGGCGCCCGGCACCCCCCCCCAGCACCCACCCCCACCCCACTGCGCACTGGATGTCCGCGGCGTCTGAGCACACACAGCACGGGCTCGGTCTGCGCCTGGGGCCCGCGAGCCGGGCTGCGGTCCCGCTCACTCGTGCGTCCGCAGCGGCCCTGCCTGCCGCACCCACTGCACCCGCCTGGGAGAGCAGAGCGGGCTGAAGGCGGCTGCGGACCGCACAATAGGAGTCTGGAGCCACCTTCTCCGTGGAACGTGGGTCGTTTGCCTAAGTTCGAGCCCTTGTCTGCTGTCATCCAGGAGAGGCGTTCGCAAGCTCCCTGTCAAAGTCTAGATAGGAAGTATTTTTGATGTTACAGGCCGGTCTCGGTAATAACTACTCATTGGCCCCGGCAGCAGGGAAGCAGCCACAGATGACGTACAGACGGACGGCCCGGCCGGGTTCCAACAGCACGCTATTGACACAAGCAGGCAGGGGGCCAGACCTGGCCTGCTGGTCACAGTCGGCCGACCTCCACTGCAGAGCAAGCACATTCCACCACACGCTCATTAGTGATAGGGGGAGGCTGAACACTAAAGTTGTTCTTCTTTAAAAAAACAAAAACAAAAAACAGAAGAAATGTGTTCTTGGGGGAAAAACTGCATAAGTCAACATCTGTGACTTGAATTCTACCTTCCGTGTGCTGCAAGGGTTGGCTACTGAAGCGAGCCCTGTAGGGACAACGGTCCTCAACCTTTTTCCTGCCCAACTGGAATGGGCTGAATTGTGTCCCCCAAATCCATATGTTGAAGCTCTGACCCCCAGCGCCTCCGAATGTGACCACATTGGGAGTGGGAGCCTTTAAAGAGGGAACAAAGGTAAACCGAGGCCATTAGGGTGGGCCCTGATCCCATCTGCCTCATGTCCTCAACAGAAGAGATCTGGATACACAGAAAGACGCCAGAGGGGCGCGCCCACAGAGCAGGGGTGCTCACCCGTGCAACCATAGTTATAGACGTTGAAGGTCAGCGTGTCCATAATGTTCCGTAGTCGCTTCATGAGAATGGAATCAGGCAGGGACTTCTTAAGAGACAAGCCAAAGACCTCCAGGAAGGCAATGAGGGAATACTGGTACATGGCGTTGACCAGGGCCATCTCAGACAGCACGAAGAACAGGATGGCCCCCCTCCTGGCGGCCGGCCTGTAGCCGTCCCGCAGCCTGTCAATGTCCAAGGCTGTCTTCTCCGCCAGCTTGAGCTTCTCCAATACCTAAAGAAAAGGTGCACGTCACTGTGGAAAGAGGGAGACTGACACTGTCACCAGGATGACTTAGGAAATGAGCAAGAGGGGCGCCTAGGTGGCACAGCAGTCGAGCGTCTGCCTTCAGCTCAGGGCGTGATCCCGGCGTTATGGGATCGAGCCCCACATCGGGCTCTCCTGCTATGAGCCTGCTTCTTCCTCTCCCACTCCCCCTGCTTGTCTTAAGACCCTCTCTCGATGGCTGTCTCTATCTCTGTCGAATAAATAAATAAAAATCTTAAAAAAAAAAAAAAAGGAAATGAGCAAGAAAGTAAGGAATGCGGGGCGCCTGGGTGGCGCAGTAGTTAAGCGCCTGCCTTCGGCTCAGGACATGATCCCGGAGTTCTGGGATTGAGCCCCACATCAGGCTTCTCCGCTGGGAGCCTGCTTCTTCCTCTCCCACTCCCCCTGCTTGTGCCCTCTCTCACTGGCCTGTCTCTCTGTCAAATAAATAAATAAATAAATAAATAAATAAATAAATAAATAAATAAATAAATAAATAAAAATCTTTAAAAAAAAAAAAAGAAAGTAAGGAATGCAGAAAGCGGTAGTGGGACGGAGCAGCAAAGAAATCCGTGCAACACTCGGGAGTTTGCCGAGCACCCACCCTCGTGCCAGATGTAGTCGATGTTTGTTGGCCGGACTGCCCAGCGCCTGTGCCCCTTCTAATAACAGTCCCTGACTTTAACTTGGAGACTCCAACGTCCCCTGCTTCATCCCAGATGTGGGGTTCACCCCAGCCCCAGGAGAGGAGCGTGTGACCCAGGGCCAGCCAGGCTGCACACAGCATCCCCAGACGTGGGATCAGCTCGTGGTGGGCATGTGACTGAAATGACTCTCGGGACCTTCAAGATAGGGACAGGTAACAATTCTCACTTTCCCTTTGGACCAGAACCTGCAGGGACACGAGGCCATACCCACACGGTGACCATGAGGGCAACTTGGCACATGGGGAGGCAGAGAATGAAGCCAACCCAACCAAAGGCCCAGCCCAGAAACGGAGAGAAACAGAATCCTAATGATATGCTTAGAGTCCTGGATCCAACCCTGCGTGAAGCCGTCCCTGGACTTTCTGTATTCTAAGCTAATAATTTCCCTTTTGACTTAACCCAAATAGAGCTGGGTTTTCTACCTTTTTTTTTTTTTTTGACAGAGAGAGACAGCCAGCGAGAGAGGGAACACAAGCAGAGGGAGTAGGAGAGGAAGAAGCAGGCTCCCAGCGGAGGAGCCCGATATGGGACTCGATCCCGGAACGCTGGGATCACGCCCTGAGCCAAAGGCAGACGCCTAACGACTGCGCTACCAAGGCGCCCCTATCATTCTTGACTCAAAGAGGCTGACCTGATGTACAAAGGTCCCTGGGAACACCTCTAGGGCCTCTAGGGCTCCCCTCCCCATAGCACACCCTCATAGAGGATCTCATCAGGCAAACCCCCAGGTGACTAAGAGCTCAAATCTGATGTCAGCACAGATGGCTGTCCCCATACCCCCACCCTACCCCAATGCCTCAGCTTCTAAGATGTGGGAATGAGGCCCTGAGATCAGAGTCCAATCCTCTCCTTGAGCAGATGAGGGGGCTCCAAAGGGGTGTCCAGGAACCACCCCACCCCCTCCCAGTGCAATGTACTTTCTGTGCAGCTGATACCTCCGTGGCCTTGGATTTGGTCTCCTCCAGGGTCTGCAGCAGCTCCACGTTGTCCAGCATGTTCCCCGTGGAGGTCGCCAGTTCCCGAAGGAGGGAGTCCTCCAAATCCTTCAGTAGGTTCTTGTTCTCACTCGTCTCCTGGATGAGGTGCTCGCGCTGTTCTTCCAGCTCTCGCCTCTCGTAGGCCACCAGCACACTCAGCAGCTGGTCCTCGAGACCTTTCAGCGTGACTGTGGGAGCAAGGGGAGGCCGTCACCGCGGGGCACCCCGCGTCTCCTCTGCTGCTGCACACTTGTGCGTGGGGTGGGCTAGCTGAGGGTGCATCTGAGCCAGCATTTCGGGAACTCGAGGACTCGCTCCCGCCACCACTCTAGAGCCACAGGTCAAAACCGTCAGAACGACACGGAGATGCTCCCCCACAGAGTGGTGGGCGACAAGAGTGCAGGGGCTCCCACAGATCGGGGAGGCCAAAATCACACCCAACCTGCTTAACCTATTGAGGCGGGTAGGAGAAGCCTAGAAAATGTGAGAAATGGCACTCGGCTCCTAACAAGATTCAGTTGGAAGGAAGTGGGGAAATCCAAAATCATGCCTCATATTCAAATGCACGCACACAGAGTAACTTCCTGCCCCAGCAGAACAGGGTCTCAGCCCACTCCAAGGGTAGGTATCCCGGCCCTATGGTCCAGACTCCGCACACCCCAAGACACGCATCTCCATGCCTTCCAAGCGGGCGCCCAAACCTTCATCATGAAGAACTGACCAATGAACCCATGACCCTGAGAGCATGACCTGGGGTCAGTGAACGAACGGCACCCCATGAAAGCCATGACTGCCCGTAGTCTCCGGGGTTACCGCCCCAATTTGCCACCAAGCTTGTGTGCACCCTCACCCGTGTAGTTGATGACCATGGCCTTCCCAAACACAGACGGCGTGTATCTGGGGTTGGCCAGCTTGGTGTTCAGGTATAGTCTGAAATTTGAGTCGTAATCCACTTCCTTGTCTCCCAGTATGATGAACTGCCGTCCTTGGACGACTTTGATGTTTTTCTCTAAGACATTATCAATCACAGGATCGATGTACTCATCCACGTCACGGAACAGGAAAGGAGTCCCATACTTGATGGATATCTCCAGCTGCTTCAGGAAGTCGGGGTCATTAAAGGAAGCCACCTGGAAGACAGGGGTGCAGTGCCCTCGGCAAACATTCAGGGAGAGCGCCTCCGGAGCAGGGAGTGGGCACCCTGGAGCCTTGGAGGCAGCCAGAGGGGAGAAAGAATTGGGGGGGGGGGGGGAAGCAAAGCAGGAGCCCCGTAGAAGCCAGAAACCCATTAAGTTCAGGCTCTGAGCAGCCTGAAGGAATCATGACAGAGTCTCATTATGACTTGCAGGGTGGGCCACCTGAGAACCCCGGCAGGCTGGGAGTGGGGGGGGGGGAGTCGAGGACCACCTCTGCATTAATATTTGTCTCACTGTAGCTCTATGTATATTTTAGAGGCAGACGCCCCCCCAACAGCATGTACATCCTCGGGAGCAAGGATCAGAAAAAACTAAGGAAAAAGGAAAACTGAGAATGATGAGTTTGTGAACTAGTTCAGCAAAAAGTGATTGGGCCCCAGCAATTTCACCCAGGAAAATTGAACATGTATGCCCACCAAAAAAACCCAAAAACCAAAAAAACGTGCACACAAATGTTCACAGCAGCATTATTCATAATAGCCAAAGAGTAGAAATCATCCAAATGTCCATCAATGGATAAATGGATGGTAAAATGTGGTCCATCCCCACAATGGACTGTGATTCAGCCACAGAGAGGAAGGAAGCACGACACCTGCTACAACCTGGATGAGCCTTGCAACATGGTGCTCACTGAGAGAAGCCAGACACAAAGGCCACAGAGTGCATGACTCCATTTATGTGAAACGTCCAGAGGAGGCAAATCTATAAAATACATTAGTGGTTGCTAGGAGACGGGGGGAGGGAACGGAAGGATGGTGGGGGGGCAATGGCTAGAGCACACAGCATTGCTTTTTGGGGTGGGAAAACCTGATTCTGGTGATTGTTATACAACTCTGTGCGTAATATAATAAAAACCATTGAGTTGTATGCTTTAAATGGGTGAATTTTATAGTATGTGAATTACATCTCAACCAAAAGATATTGAGATATCTTTCCTCCCCCATTCCAAAAGAAAAAAATGAGCATCTCAGGTCAGCAAGCGCTGTACAGGTAGGGGGACACAAAGATAAGGGAAGCACAATGTCCAGCTTCAAGCCGCTCATAGCTGAGAGGCAACACATGGGTCAGAAAGCAAAGCCCAAGGCAGGGGATGCTGCCCTCAAGGACTCAATAGGGTGGGTGTGCAAGGAGGGGAAGGGTTCCGCTGGGGGCTCAGGACATTTTAGCTTGGCATGGCCAGGGGCCCAAGGCTGCCAGGTAGAGACGACAGGACAGGCAGGCTGTGCCCTGAGAGCAGGCAGTGAGGGGAGTGGACACCCAGGGAGGAGCTGGCCATACCCGCAGGTTATTTTTCTCCTCTTTTCTCTTTATCCAGTTGAGGGCCTGCTGCTGGGGGTCGATGCAGAGGGGGAAGCGGCTGGCCCGGGTGGTAAGGATGCCATTCTGAACCGAGAGCTCATCGGGGGGCAGCCCCTGGGATCCCCACCTGGAAGGGACAGTGACAGGGAAATCTATTTTCCTTGTCGACTTGTAACCGAGTGCCAAGGGTGATAGGATTGACCTTCCAGAACAATCTACCAACCCCCAGGCTGCTCAACCCTCCTCAGGGTTGGGGAAGCAGGATTTGCAGCTCACCCTGACATTTCTGTGCAGTCAGTCGGCTGCCCCCACCTCTCCCCTGCCAGGGTGATGCCCACTCACCACCACCCCCCCGGCCCCCCCACAAATCACCCTCGTCCTCCGGGCTCAGGGTCGCACACACCTGCTGATCTCAACATCATCTGTGAGCAGGTGTTCTAACCGGAAAGGCTGGCTCAGGGGAATCTCCCGCTCCAGGATATCATTCTGCCAAACTTGGTTGACCATCTGGTCACGGAACTCCCACGTGAACGCACCCTCGTAGCTCAGGAAAGCTGCGCAAAGCAGGCAGTCCCCCAGCAGCTTCACCCGCCGGTGCATCAGCTCATCCAGGTCGTTCAGCCACCTGGCATAGGAGACGGGGGCTGCGGTAAGCCGTTATCTTCCAGCACCATCAGAAGGAACATTCTAGAAGAACCGCCTTGAGACATTGCTAACCGGGCTAGCCAGAAGGAAACGTCATTGGAGACAGTCCTTTCTTTTAGAAACAAAGGTTGCCAGGTCATTTTGCAACTTCCCACCCTGGCACGCCCAGTGTTTTAGAAGACCTTGTTCAATTGCAGGGCTCAGCAGAACCCAGCATCTAAAGGGCTACGAAAATGTTTGCGGGACGCATCTAGCCTCGAAGCTATTTATTAAGTAGTAATCACATTGTTTCTGAATGCTTTAATCAGCAACTTGCAGACACACCCAGCAGAACTCACAAGCTCTGGTCCTGCTTGGTGACAGATTTCTACCCAAGATAAAAGGGAGTAGATGTTTCATTTGGCCCCTTCTGCTAAATGGCCAAAGTCTTCTAGGTTTTAGAAATACTAAAAATGGTTTGTTTCCCACAAGCAAACAGTATTTTCTAGTGTTTTCCATATCACTTCTATAGGTGCCAGATTAGAAACTACTCTCATATGCAGCAGACCAGCTATGACCAAACAGCCTTGCCCCAGATGTCAGACTGCCCTACCTGCTTAAAATTGAAGCTCAGGACTGAGCCAGATGCAAGAGCCCTTAGAAGACATTTGTCTAGCAACAGAGGTGGACTCCTCCTCCAGACCCACCCAGGATGCACTCGGGGTTAAAGGTCACTAAGAAGTAAACATTTCCAGAACAGACAGCACCTTGCCAGAGGCCACTGGTGCCTCCCTGTCTCCACAGCGGCACTGCCTCCTTAGCCCTTAACAATTATTCAATAAACCGCAGAACGTGTAAAATGGCCTCAGCCACCCTAAACATGATAATAGCAAAATCAGAACTTTCCCACTCGGCTTCCAGATAAAAACGCTGTGTGGCAGAAAGACTACATGGTAAGAAATTCGGTTGCTGATGTTCACCGACAGACCACGGAGTCTCACTCGGGGCTCTTATCGGAGGGGTTCCTCAGCCGCTGACCTGATGTTCTCAGACCCCAGCCCTGAGATGAGCTTGTCCGCAGCGATCAGCCGCCTCTCCATGATTTCGGCTTCTCCCTGCAGCATTTGCTTTTCCAGAATGGCTGCCTCGTATTTGGCCCCCAGGGCCTCCAGTTCCCTCTGGATCGCTGCCAACTCATTCTGGATCCTTTCTAGCTCGCGTTTAGTGAGGTAAAAGTTTCGCTCCAGCCTGGCCACCTAAGTGAAGACAAGTCACGGAAACGTGGGAGAGGGACAGTAGCAGGGCAGGGATGAAAGGGTCTCTCACCCCAAGGCTTAGGTCCACACCACATTTCTTTTTTTTTTTTTTTTTTTAAAAATTTTATTTATTTATTCGACAGAGATAGAGACAGTCAGTGAGAGAGGGAACACAAGCAGGGGGAGTGGGAGAGGAGGAAGCAGGCTCATAGCAGAGGAGGCCTGATGTGGGGCTCGATCCCATAACGCCAGGATCACGCCCTGAGCCGAAGGCAGGCGCTTAACCACTGTGCCACCCAGGCGCCCCCACACCACATTTCTAATGCGGCCACCGTATGCCCTGCTGAGATACGTGACTCCTTTTCTCAATCACCTCTTCAACTGTTTACTGCAAAAGCTCTAATTCCATTGGAAAAAAAGGCGTCCTACATCCAAGTTAGCCGATGGCTTAATTTCCATGTGTACTGAGGTCACAGTAAAAGGACACTGTGGTTCTAAGTCAAAAACTCAAAAGAATGCATCAGAAACAATACTGGTCTTCCACCCGGTCCTAAGTTTTCTGAGTAACAAAATTCTGAGTGACAAAGCAGCGTCAAAGTGGGTTTCAAATGATCAAATCAGCCTTATAACTCTCTTTGTATTGTGTGTCCTACGGGTTACTTTGACCCAGTGGTTCTCAGCTGGGGCCGCTATTGCCCCCCCCCCCCGGCCACAGGACAGACAGCAAGGTCTGGAGACATTTTTAGTTGTTCAATCTTGGGGGTAGGGACAATCGCATCCAGTGCGTGGAGGCCAGGGATGTTATTACACATCCTACCATGCACGGGACAGCACCCCGCCCCCCAGACAATGGTCCAGCCCCAACTGTCAGTAGTGCCAAGGCAGAGAATCCTGCTTGACTTACAGAGGATGAATTTTACCCATTTATCCTACTCTTTCCACACAAAATTTGAAAATCTTCCAGACTTTGGTTCTGTCAGTTCATTCACACTGTCTAGATGAGAGTAATAGAGTTCAGGGTTATCATGTATTAGCGGGGATGGGGGGGGGAATGCTTATGTGATGTAAAATCGGAACCTTGCCAGCATTTGTCCAGCACAGCTGTGGATGTGTTAATTCCGATTCCAGATTGCTCCCTTGGCAGCACTGCTTAGGTCTTACAGATAGAAAATACCTTTTCTCTTTTGGGCTTGATTTCTTTAAAAACGTCACAGTAGCCCATCACAGCTTCAACAAACTTCAGCATCCCCAAGCCTGCTTTGCTCACAGCCTCCATTTCTTCAGTTGTGGTATTGAGAGTCTTCAAGAGGCCTACCGGTCAAAGATGCAATGATTTCCATGAGTGACAAGCCTCATCTTGGGGAAATAAAATGGGAAATAAATTGCCGATGGACAAGTGTCACTAAATGAGTTTTGCGTAGATGGATGCTTAAGATGTGAGTGAGGGGCACAGGTTACTGCCACCCAGGACATCCCATGATCCAGGCACTTCTGTGTCCAGGGTGTCCGTGGCGACCCCCAACTGCACTAAAGTGGCTCAGAGCAGGTAGATAGCTGGAATTCATAGGCCATGATGGGTCACCATCACCTCTACCCACACCCTCACCCCAGGAGTAATTTCAAACAGGTAGAAACCCATCCAGTCAATATTCAGGTAAAGAGAGGTCCTTGGGTTTTTGCAGTTGTTGTTATCCTTTGTGTTTCATTTAGTTTTGTTTCTGAGTGGCTGAGAAAGAGCATTTGATAGTAACGTTCTGAACAAACCTTGAAGATAAACAGTGACACTATGAACTTGAATGGCCTTTTGCAAAGACTAAAACCTCATTCCCACTGGCTAAGCTTTTAGGCAGGTCTGGCATCAGGTTCAAAGGAATTGAGGGCCTAACTAAAGAAGGGGAGGCTGGCTGTGGGTGGTGCCAGCCCCTCTTTGCCCATCTCCCAGGGACCTACAGAAGACTTTATACTGGCAAAAGGTACAAGGGGAGAAGTCAAGGTTAGACCGCCTCTTGCACCACCATGCCTGATGGACAAGATGGACAGAAGACAAGGCCAGGCTGGGTTCCATAAGAAGGTCCTATTTCCTAAGGGGAAACACCAGAGTGATCCCTGTCGAATGTGCAGAGGGCATTGGCTGCTATTGCCCATCGAGCACCCAGCTTTTCTGTTTCACACAACAGTGCTTCTATCTTCCTCTGGGAAGGATCGTTCAGCCTATTCCATCCAAAGGGCTGCAACGACAGCTGACCACAGCAGTAGGGTCGGCCTACGACAGGCCCCCTCTGTGCCTTCCATCCCTGCTCCCAAAGCCTGAGCTGCCAAACTGAGATCAACCCTCGCTATTCCTGCGTCTGTCCATACGCACCTCTGATATTTTTCACCTGGCTCTGGGTGATGGAATCAAAATCAATCTCCATCAGAGACCTCAGGAAATTCGGGTCAGACATCATGCCCTTGGCAGATTTCCAGTTGAGTTCTTTGTACCCTTTCATGATGAGGATGCACTCACACACAGTCTGCACCTGTTTGGGGGGCTTAGCAAAGGACCTGGTGAGAAACAAAAACGTGTGTGAATCAGATCCAGGATGTGGCCAGGATCTGGCCTAAATGCGAGTTTAGAAAAAATTCCAGAAAGTTCCAGACAAATGGCTCAACCCAGAGTCATTTCTTAGAAGTGACACGGCATGGAGGCAAAGGAAGCCATATCCCAACGTGGACTTGGGCTCCTCAGGTGGGCTTCTCCCAGGGCAGGAACTGGTCTCAGCCATCAGGTGCCAGATCGGGCTCCTGGACCCCGACTGGCATCAGAATCATGGGGCGGACATCCTTAAAATGCACACCCAGGCCACCCCAAGCATGAGTCAGTAGGTCAGGGTGGAAAGCGAGAATGTGTGTTTCTAATTACACCTTGGGGCGGCTCCTCCGACTCTGCTGTGTAGCCACTGGTGTTACTGCCCCCCTCCTCCCCCTCATCGTCCTATTTTCCAATCACTAGATGAAGAGACGGGGCTCAGAGTGGTTGGATGGCCTGTCTGTGTTCACACAGCCTGTGGGGTCGGGGGTCCCCACACCTTGGGCTCCTTTCAGGCTGTGTCGCCTTTAACTGTTTCCTTTGTCTTTGAGGAGACTAGACTGTCACTCTGCCGCTCCAAACACTCGGATGTCCAGTGCCCTCACCCCTCCAGGTGCTGAGAGCCCAGGGGATGGGAGACAGCACAGCAGCACAGGTGCACGCACGAGAAGGAACGGGTGGCACGTTAGCTGTACTGGGGGGACGGGGGCGCTTGGCTGCCTGCTGCTGCACCAAGTGTCTAAAAGCCACCTGAGTCCTGCGACACTGGAACCATGAAGAGAGACAGAAGCACCAGGAAAATGATGAAGAGGAGGTGAAAGGGAGGAAGGAAAAGAGAGAAGAGGGGGGCACAACAGAGGCCCCTGAAGGGTGTAGGGCAGCCTGGGTGGGGGGGTGAGGCGGGAGCCCAGCCATTCTAGCGGGAGCCCAGAGCGACCCAGAGGCAAGCAGGAGGGCGGGAGCGGGTGGGAGGGGCGAGAGAGCGAGAACAACCAGACCAGCACGCAGTATGGAGACGGTCTCTACCGGGCAAACGCCCCAGCCATCCTGGCCCCAGGACCCCCACCCACTCGCCTGCAGACAAGAGAGGAGAGAAGCAGCCACGCAGTGTAAGGACAAGCCAGGGCAATGACTCCAGCACAAAGACCGATGATTAAGGTAATGGTCCTGAGTCACCAGGGAAAGGTTCAATTACACCAGCATTAGGTGCTTATGAAAGCCGACAACGCTGTCAACTGTTTTTAAAAGGTTTCCTTCAGGGTTGATGGAGGCCAGGCCCAGGCCACTGATCTTTGTATAATCAGAGGAGGAAAGGATCAGTGAGAGGTTTTCAGATATAAGACAGAAAGAAGCGCACCCTCCGTGAAGGGTTCTGAGCCTGTGGGCAAGCTATAAACTATCCGGGGCTCTCAATTTTCCCACCTGTAAAATGGGGAAGCCTAACCAGACCTTCCTACTCCAAAATCCTGTGAGTCTGTGAAAGTGAAGTTCTCTGCTACCAGCTTACAAACTAGTACCTGGGACTGTGTTTACACAGAAGGTATCGCTGTCGTAACACAGGACAACGGAGGCGTTAGTAACCCTGAGGTTGTCAGCCTGGGAAACAGAAACATGTTTGTTTTATTTCCTTTCTCCTATTACAAAAGAAACTCAGGTGAGAGAGAGAGATGATGATGATACGTTACCCCCCCTGGAGGGGAAGAATCATCACAAAGCCCACTCCCTACCTTCCCCCATTCTAACCCGGACACTCCAACTGTCTCTGCTCTTCCCTCGGCCCAAGCTCCTTCCAGCCTCAGAGGGTTCCCCTCTAGCCTCTATCCCGCAGCTGGTGGATCCCTACTCTCCAGTCATATCTCAGTTTAAATATCACTTCCGGGGCATGGGGGAGGCGCCTGGGTGGCTCAGTAGGGTAAGCCTCCAACTCTTGGCTTTTGCTCAGGTCACCATCTCGGGGTGGTGGGATAGAGCCTCACATTGGGCTCCGCACTCAGTGTCGGTCGGCTTGGGTTTCTCGCTCCCTCTGCCTCTGCCCCTCCCCTGCCTCTCAAATAAATAAACCTTTAAAAAATAAATGTCACTTCCTGGGGAACTTTCCCCACCCACCCGCCCCCCAGATAGGTGAGGATCCCCTGTTATCCACAGTCATGGCAGCAAAGACCTTCCCATCCTAACTTCTTGTGGGATTTTGCTGTACACGTGGGATTCCTGCATGAATGTCCACGACTTCCCGAGAGTGTCAGTTGAACGCAGTGAAGGCCTTGCCTGCCTGAAGTGCTGCTCGGCCCCAGAGCCAGCACAGGTGGGTGGGTGGTAGGCACCCAAAGACTACCAAATGAATGGAAGGAAGAAAAGTAAAATCGCAAGCCAGTAACAAAGGGAGCCTCCTTTACTGCAGAGGCCCATCCGTTTCTCATCTTCATGACCCCTAATCTTCCTGCCCTAACATCAGACGATCTCTACCACGGGATTGAGCATTACAGAAAGAAAGTGCTATTTAAAAAAATCAAAGGATTATGAAATTTTCAAGATGTAAGTGCTACACTTAACATCCAAACAACCTAAAGAAAGCCAGATTATAGTCATCTGGAAAAAATAAAATTGGATCCAAACTTACACTGAACCCCAGGAAAACCCAAAAGACCAAATATGTAACTCTACAGAATTAAACTGTAAAAGTACGGGAAGAAATCATGGAGAAACTGTTTTCTAGTCGTACAGTTTAAAGGCCATTTAAGTATGACATGATATCCAAAAGCCACAAAATGAAATATCGCTCAAGTCTGCCATATATAAACAAAAATCTTACACAGCAAACACACACGCACACACAAACCTCACAAGCAAACTCAAACGGCCAATGAACCACTGGGGAAAATATGCGCAACTCACATCAGGGTTAAAAAACTGATCTCCCTATCACATAAAAAGCCACTGGAAATGCATAAGAAAAAAAACCCAAAAACAATAACAGATAAATGGGCAAAGCATAAGAACAGCTCACAGAAAAGGAAATACATACAACCCTTACACACATTTTTCACATGTTTAAAAAAAGGTCAACCTCACTCTCAATGAGCAAAACACACATTAAAATTACACAAATACTATTTTTTCATCTATAAAACGAGCAAAAATTCAAATGTGTAATAATGCTTTCTATTGGTGAGGCTATGAAAAAGCAGGCACTCACACGATCAGTGGAGTGTAAATTGGTTCCACCCCCAGGGAGAACATTAAACAGCAGCTACAGACATTATCAACACACACCCCCTTGGACTCAGCAATTCCACTTCTGGAAAAGTATCCTTCCAGCGGACTTGCCCAGCCGCAAAATGACGTATGGTCAGGGTTATTCTTCGCCACACAGTTTGTAAAGGCAACAGACTGGCAACGAGCTACAGACTCATAAACTGGGGCTGATTACATAGATGCTGGCACTGCCATACAGCGGACTGTGATGGGCTCTTTTTAAATATTGGGCAAGTTCATCATATAGCAACATGCGAGAGCTCTCCAAAATGCATTGTTCACCGGAGAAGCCAAGATAGAGGAAAACGTGTACAGTACATGACCATTTACACACCAAAAAAAGGAGGAAAAAAGAACACTCAGGTATCCCTTGTTCTACTACTAACCTTCAGAATCTCAAGTTGGGAACTGAAGAGATGTGTGTGTATCTGGTTGCCTCGATCACGCATAAACACTCTCTGGATGGATATGGGAGAACTAAAAGGCAATGGGTGCCTGTTGTATGGGAGGGAGGGGAATTCAGCTGATGGAGCAGGTGGGAGGGGCTTTGATCCTAGCCCCATGTTGGTACCATGCTCCTAGCTCATGCTTACTTGGCACTGTGTGGTCAACCCAGTCCTGACAGCTCTTCCTATAATGGTTCAGTCAATCCTCCCAAGAGCCCTGATCCCATGGGGGACAATTGTTATCACCCACATGTCACAAATGAAGAAACTGCAGCACAGAGAGGTTAGGTGACTTGCCAAAGTCACACAGCCCATAAGAAGCAGAGCCATGCATGAACATATTATCTTGTCCAATAATCACATTTCTAAAATTATTCCTTTAAGGTCATAGGCCATTTCCACTTTCTCAGGAACGAGCTGAGCCCCCATCTCACACCTGTTTCAGGCGTGATGCCAGCATCCCTCACTCCCTGCAGGGGACACGTAGCAAGCTCTCTGTTTAGTTCTGCAGAAGCCCCACCTCGCCCCTCCCCCTTGGGTTGATGGGGGACTCACAGGCCCTTCTCTCCAAATGAATCCCTTTCGACATTCCTCCCCAGCTCTCTGCTCTACAGTATTTTATGCTGCCCTGGGAATGGTACCCACAATTTTGTAACTGGTGACTGGCTCTTTCTCGTGGAAACGTGTATGTTGATGGTCTGGGCTTCAGCTCTGCTTGCTATGCATTTCTGCTTTGTTCCAGCTCCTCGGTCTGAACGTCTGACACATACTACGGCGATTCTAAAATGTCCATCCTTATACCTTCGCTCAACCGCACTCCGCAAAACTGAAAGAACAACTTCTTGCTAAGAGCAGCAGCATCTACAGGTGGCCCCCCAAGAACTGTGTGGGTGCCCTGCCCTGGAACGAGCTGGACATTTGGTTTGAATCCCCATGTTTCACTCATGAGCAAACAACAAGGGCACAGCCTTTGACAAAGGAAGGCGGCTCAGCCCTTAGGAAGAGCGAGAAGCACCGAGAACAAGCCTTGTTCTGCCGGGAGCCCGAGATGGAAAGTCAACCACTGACCTGGAAACAGGAGTCTGTCTCGCACACGACCTGACTGTGGGACCAGAAGGACCAAACCGCTTCTGACAAGGAGGATGGGATGGGGAGAGCTGAGGGGCTGAGGGTCGCAGGGGGAGTTGGGGGGAGGTGGCGGGCAGACAGGGCAGCGCGCCTTCCCAGCTTCAGTCTTGGTGCTAAATTTCCAGTGAGATCCATTAGCGGCACCCCAGGGTCAGACCACATGCTGTGGGGAGAAAGCTTCCCCGCCGGCCCCACACCAGGCCCTTTATCCTGGAAGTCTTCCGGTTGTGGGAGATGCAGTCATTTTAGAGATTGTCTGCCAAATGCCTGGGCCACAGCAAGGAGCCACTCTCCCCACCCCTCGCAAGCCCATCTGGCTGGAACAGGGGCAGAGCATCCCCACTCCGCTCACTGCTCTCAGCAGGGCACCAGCCCCCTGCATCAAGTGCGCTACTGCTGTTCAGGGCAGATACTGGTGTGCGGTTCCCTGCGGCGAGCACTGGCTTACTGAGCTCTGGAACTCAGCCCCCTTCTGTGAGACAGCCTGGGTCTAAAGTCAACAGGCCCTGCTACCTCGGGGCTGGGGGGGCACCTGGGGCGAGCCCCCTCACCGCCCTGGGCCCCACAGTCCCCATCTGCAAAAGAGGATAATCACAGCAGTGACGGAAGCCGCCTCGGAAAGCGCTCAGCACGGTGGCCGGCACACACTGCAGCTCTGTAGGCGCCCACCTGCCAGCAGGACTAGCACTGCCTTCAGCAGAGCAGTGCGCAGCCATGCACACACGGAGACCGCTGGTTACCTGATCTCGGTCACATCCGATTTGTCCAGCTTCTGCAGCTCCAGCTTGGCGGCCTCTAGGACGGGCATGACCTCAGTGAGGGCCGTCTCGGCCTCGGCCTTCTCCACTGCAATGATCTTGTTTTGTTCCTCTATCTCTATGGCTTTTTCTTCTGCGAGCTTCTTCTTTTCCTCAGCTGTGGGGGGGGGGGCGGGTTAGTGAGACCACTGGGCGTGGAAGGGAGAGACCGCGACCACGGACACAAAGCGGCACATGGCCCTCCAAGGTCGGTGCTGGGCTGCCAGGGCATCTAACGAGCCTTGGCCAATACGGTGGCCTTGGGTGTTGCTGCTAAAATAGAAGTGCCTACCGGGCGTGGGGTCTCCAACACCAGGAACGGGGCTCTGACTCTGACTGGCCCACCCGTGTCCCACTACTCCATCCCATGGGATAGCCCCCAACCCTGCTTGGCCAGTATGAGCTGAGGACACCAGGGTTGCCCTCCCTGTCTTTCTGGCTCACTGAGACCTCTTTGCTTCTCATCACCATCTCCTAGGTTCATTCGGGCTCCACGGAAAAGCCACCCCTCCTCAGGTGACCTGCCCTTTCTGTCACTCTCAACCTCATCGCTCTGTTTGCTTCATGACACTGAAGGAAACCTGGCATTTCACCTAATTATCGGCTCACTGAGTGTCTGGTCCTCTCACTAGAATGTAGGCGTCTCCCCAAGGGCTGTAGCCCCAATGCTTAGCGCAGGGCTCAGCTCATAGTAGGTGTACGGGGTTGAATGGTGTCCCCCACGATCCATGTCCACCTGCAACCTCAGAACGTGACCTTTTTTAGAAAGAGGGTCTTTGGGCATCTAATGAGTTCACGTGAGGTCATACTGGGTTAGGGTGGGTCCTAAATCCAATGGCTTGTGTCCTTATAAGACGACCACGTGAAGACAGAGAGACAGAGCGACAGAGAGGGAAGAAGGTAATGTGCCACCGAGATGAACTGAAAAGCTCAGGATTGCCGGCAAACACCAGAGGCTGGAAGAGGCAAGGAGGGCTCCCTCCCTAGAGCCTTTGGAGGGAGCACAGCCCTGCTGACACCTTGATTTCAACCCTGGCCTCCAGAACCATGAGAGAGTAAAGATCTGTTGTTCGAAGCCCCCGGCTGTGGTCATTTGTTTGGGCAGCTTTAGGAAACGAACACCCTGTCCCTTGTCCGGGGACACCCAGGTGGGACGGGAGCCCAAGGACTTGAACATCACGGCCATTCTTGTTACCACTTTGGCGTGTGGCCGTCCTATGTGCCCTGGGGCCCTGCTCAAGTTCACGTGGTCTCTGCTTCAGCAAACGGCCCCAGGGAACCCATACAGTGGGTGCTCGATACACACATAGCGGATGCCGTATTTTCTGACACGGCATTCTCTAGGGAGTCACGTCCACAGTCAACAAGCAAGCGCTGACCGAGCGTCTGTAGGCTGCAAAGCATGTACGGGCCCTGACGCTATGAGGGATCCCGGCCCTGGGAGAGATTCTCGCTGGAGCAACAGGAAGACAAACACACGGGAAGAAGGAAGCGAGGTCACAACAAAGAAACCGTCAGAACCGAAAAGCAGAGCGGAGACTGTCAGAACTGTCAAGGTGGGTGCCAAGGAGAGGGGTCTGTGGGGAAAGCATCACAGAGGAGATGCACCTGGAGAGGAGCCGGGTGGGGAGGAGGGCTGGAGGGACGGCAGGTGAGCTCAGCGTGGCCTGGAACCGGCAGGAAGGGCGTGCAAAGCCCCGCTCACAGGAATGTTCGTCCCGCTCGGAAGATAAAGGGCGGGCTGACAAATGGCTTCTTGGGGATGTCCCCCAGTGGAGCCCTGTCCTGTCTGGGGAGCCCCGGTCCCCGAGCTGGCCCCACACTCACCTATGGCTGTGTTGGTGACGATCTCCTCCAGCAGGGCCTCGCAGGCGGCGGACTTCTCCACCAGCACCACCTTCTGCACAGCCAGCTTCTGGTTCAGCTCGTCCAGCTGGATGGTGGCCTCCTTCAGCTTGTCCAGCCCCCCCTCCAGACGCTTGCACTGAGCTGAGGAAAGAGAGGAGCTGTATTCATCACCAGGGTGGGTGCTGTTCCCCACACACCCGGGCAAGCATTCTCGGGGCCTCACTGTGATCCGTCCCACTGGGGCTCTACCGAAAAAGTCATCTTCATAAGATGTCAGGCAACATTCAGTACTTCTACCGCCATGCTGGGACCACGTCGGCCAAAATAAGTGTATTTCTGAAAACAGTGCTTCCCTTGGCCAACAGCCAGAGCCAGAGCATTTTTTCAAAAGCGTTTTCCAACAGAGCACATTGCTGCCATCAGACTGTATCTCTAAGCAGTGAAAACGCAGAGCTCTGAGTGCATGACCCCACACTGACAAATAAAAATACGAGCGTGCCAGGCCTCTACCCGCCCAGAAGCATCACTCTGAGAAGTAAAATCCGGAATGTGCTATACTTTGTCTCAACCCTAAGTATGCCTGCTCTTGCTAGTAAATCACCCACTTAAAGAAAAGGTCAGCACTTCAGTCCCCACTCGCTCACCATCCCGTTCCCCCCCCTTACCTATGTTATACTGAGTTTTCTCATCCAGCAATTTTGAATACGTGCTAATAAAGTCAAGGTAGTTTCTGGGGGTTACATAGTTGCTCCGCCTCAATTTCTGTAGAAATAGTTTGCTGAATTCATCCACGGATTTATGGACCAAAACAACGTGTTCCACCACATCGCCTGAGTGCTCCACTGGGATCATCAGATTAGTCCCTGAGGAGAAGGGAAAGGAAAATGCCTCTGAGACAACGGAAAAGAGCAGCTTCCCGAAGAGTTAACACGGAATTCCTCTATGACCCAGCAATTCCGCTCCAAGGCATGGACCCAAAAAGACCTGAAAACGTCCGGCAGACTCCTGCAGGCCAACACTCACAGCAGTGCTACTCGCGACAGCCCAAAGTGGAAGTGACCCAGCGTCCGTCAAGAGAGGACCGGATAAACAGAATGCGGTCCACCCACACGACGGGAGAGAGGAAACTCTGCCCCGTGACACAACACGGAAAAACCCTGAGAACATGCTGAGTCCAAGAAGCCAGGCACAAAAGGACAAACATTACATGATCCGACTTCATGCAAAGTCTCTAGAACAGGCAAATTCAGTGACAGAAAGTAGATGAGAGGTTACGGGGTGGGGGCTGGGGCAGGGGGAACAGGAAGCTCGTGCTTCGCGGGGACAGTTTTGGTTTTACAAGACGGAAGGAGGTCTGGACCTGGATGGTGGTCACAGCCGCACAAGAATGTGAATGTGCTTAACGCTGCTAACTCAACTCCTAAAAATGGTTAAAACGGCAAATTTTATGTTATAGATGTTTAAGCACAATAAAAAGTGATATAAAGATGTTTACTAGAGAAAGGAAAAGAGCAGCTATCTCTTGGTTGGTCGCTCTTCTGGACCACGGGACAGATCCGAGCTCTGGCAATTTCTCTTTCCCTGCCGGTAGGACAGTCGGTCTCCCAGGCTGGCCGTGCCACTGTCCGGGGCAGGGGCTCAGGGTTTCAGGAGGGAAATACACCCAGAGTCCTTGCTGGATCCCTTGCGCCCAGCACACAGTGGGCACAAAGTGGGCCTTCCTCTAAGTCTGTTGAAACAATCATCTCTTCCGGTGCTAAGACCACATCCCTTGGATTACCTGACAGGCGGCCAAACACAGTCGCTCAACACAGAACGTGCCTTCAGCTAAAACAAAGGAAGAAAAGAGTGACCAAAAGTAACCATTCAGCCAGATGCTGCGGGTTCGATCTTCAACTACACGAGGGGCCAGCACAGCACAGCCCACGGACCTATTTTACAGTGCCCGTGAAAAACTACCTTACACGTACCCACGCTTTGGGGCACAGTTAGCCCAATGCCAGGGACTCTGTTCCAAGAAAAAAGAATTCAAAGCTAATTCCACGTGGTGCTGTTTATGACACAGAGCCACCGAATGCTGACAGCAACCCGAAGCCTTGCTAACGCACGGGGGTGGCTCGCGTGCGCCCGGAAGCTAAGGCACATCTACACTGGGGCTGGCAGACCGTGCAGGACAGGTCCGGCCCCCGCCCGGGTTTGTAAACACAGTATCATGGGAACGCAGCCATGCCTGTTCACGGACGTCCTCTCCGTGGCCGCCTTCGTGACGCAGTGGCAGGAGTAGCTGCAACAGTGCCCACACGACCCACGAAGCCGAAAATATTTATCATCTGGTCCTTTACAGAAAAAGTTCGCTGATTCCCCAGTGAGATGGTCAGCACAGAGCCATTCTCCTGGCCCCTTTCCCCTGCGTGTTGACTGAAATTATGAGCACTCCCTGCGTAAAGGGACAAATGATTCATTTGCTGAATATGTAGGTAGAAGGTGGCCGCCCAGCATCATTTGCCGTCAAGGTCCGAATAAAAAAGCTTTTCCCTAACGATAAATTGATTTGCTTTCTTATTTCGAAGATTGAAATTAATAATCAAGGACTTAAGTGTCTGAAGCTTCTGAGCAAATTCAACGCTGATTGAGATCAGTCTACTAAAAGGTCCTTCGGTCATCCTTTGTTTCAAGGATCAGCACACTTTTTCTGTAAAGAGCTAAACAGTAAATATTCAGCCTTTGTGGCCACATTCTGCAGGAGCCATAGACTCTGCGTTCATCGACAAATGAGCCAGTGTCCCAATCACGCTTTGTTTCCTGAAACAAGGTGTGGGCCGCAATTGGCCCAAAGGCCGTGATGTGCCAACCCCTGCTTTGGATGACACCTGATCAATTCTATCCTAAATTGTCCTTCTAAGTCCCCAGAAATCCCTTTATTTTTTTTTAAAGATTTATTTATTTAGAGAGAGAGAACTCAAGCACACAAGCTGGGGGATGGGGAGAGGGAGAGAGAGACTCTCAAGCAAATTCCGCGCTGAGCACATGGAGCCCGATGCAGGCCTTGGATCCCAGGACCTCGAGATCAAGACCTGAGCCAAAATCAAGAGTTGGACGCTGAACTGACTGAGCCACCCAGGCGGCCCCAGCCCCCTGAAATCCCTTTAGATTAAAACACAGTATAAACCAAAACACTGCCAAACTTCAAAACCATTCATAGCAGGGGGGTGAACGGTGAAGGGATCTACTGGACCAAAGTTCAAAGTCAGCAACGCTATAACAAGTTGTTTTGTTATACCATTAACACCCCCGCCCCCCGCCCGTTAGCCGTCACGTACCTAAAAACGACTTAGCGACCGCGTGCAGGGCTTGAGGAGGCCAGGGCATGAACCAGTCGATCCCGGTGTTATTTACAAGACCTTGAGAAGGAGAAGAGACCAAAGAGATGACCAGTTTGCAACCTTGAGATGCTCGAGGACAGTGACATGGTCTCCAGCACCCAGCACATTGGTGAAAGAGCTGGACGCGTCCAAGACGAATTCACCCAAAGCAGAGTTTCTCAGCCTCAGCGTGACTGACATTGGGGTGGTCATCCTCTGCGGTGGGGCTGTCCGTGCCGCGTGGAACATTCGGCAGCACCCTAGCCTCTAACAACTGGATGTCGGTAGCACGCTCCCTGACCCACCCAATGTGAGCAAAAGTGTCTTCAGGCATTGACAGATGTCCCTGAGAGGGGGGCCGGTAAAATCACCCCCCACTTCAGAACCTCTGCCCTAGAGGTCTAGGGACGGCACCTTCCGAGAGCCTGGCAGAATGTTCCAAACAGAAGAGAGCAGAGAGTGGGGCCTGTGAGCGTTTCCTCGTGTCGGAAGACAGCGCCCCCCATGGGCAGCCCAAGAGCCCGCCGGCCATCACGAGGGGCACAGCGGGGCCCATCCTACACTGCAGGGTGCAAATTTTAGCCCAGGGACCACCCCATGCTTTGCTTTGCTGGGAACGCCCTGCTGAAGGGGGGTGGGGAATGGCTGTGCAGGCTCAGCTCAGGGGCACCTGGGAAATTTCTGCACCAGGTCCTCAGGGTGTCCCCGACCGGCGACATGCCCAGGACAATGTGCAGGTTATTTGCGCTCTTGTTCACGAAGTACTGCCACACGGACTCCTTGGCCGGGCCCGTCCCTTGCTTCAGGGCTTCTTGTCCAATCTGACTGAGGATCGCCTCCTTTTCCTCTTCTGGGAAAAGCGCGGGTACGATCCCTGGAAAACAAAGACACCCTGGGTTTTTCAGCCTGAGTCATCATCTCTCCAGGCAACGAAGTGACAGAAGCACAGCGACCTGGGAGGAGCAGGGGTTGCCAAGGCCGAGGAGGAGGGCTCGGCCCCGACTCTGAGCCCCGAGGCTCACGTGCCGTGTCAACCCCTTTGAGCCTCAATCTCACCGGCGAAATGGGAGAGATCAATGCCTCTGCTTACCTGGGAGTGTGATCGTGAGTGTCAAAGCAGAGGTGCTCAAGCAGGGACAACCGTGCCCCCTGAGAGACACCTGGCAATGTCTGGAGCACGTGTGGTTGCCCCAGCTTAGGTGTGTGTGTTGGGGGAGGCGCTGATGGCACGGAGCGGGGAGAGGTCGGGGTGCTGCCAGCCAGCCTGTAACGCCCAGGAGGGCGGCTGATGTCCTTAGGAGCAGGGAGCAGAACTGCTGCCGGGTGTAAGGGCTTCAGAAAACAAACAAATAACCTAGTCCGTGTGGGGTGCTACTAAGTGAGGCCCTCCAGAGCACTCTCGGCCTTCACAGAAAATACACCCCAGCCCTGCAGTGGGGTTTACAGGTACCGAAAACAGGGCTGACGCGTCCCCCTGCCCACGAGCCTGCAACCCCTGTGTGCAAAGTCTGATGCCAACCCAAGGAAGCGTGTGCTAAACGCCCTGTCCGTAGTCCGGACTATAGACACCCCCGGCCCTCAGGAGCCTTCACAACGCCCTGGAGGAGGCTTCTCAGGGGAGGGAGACCCTGCCCCCAGGGGAGCTAAAGCCAGGAGGAAGGCGGGAACCTGCCCCTAGGCTGGAGAGTGGAGTCCTGTTGTTTGCGCACCACCCCCCCACCCCGTCCCCACTTCCTGGCCACAGGTCTCTCCTTTCCTTTGGACAATCTCTTCTCCTCCATTCTACAACTTCCTGTGGTTTGGGTCTGCCCATCAGAACCCCTGCACCAGCGGCCCGCGTGACGTTCGGGGGGGGCGTGTGATCCGAGCCGACACTCGCATCACAACATCTGGGAAAGAGAGTCTCGTTCACCCAGGCTGAGCAAGGAAGGTGCAAGCCTGGAGTTTCTAGTGCCCATTTTTTGGTTTGGTTCTGTTTTTTTGTTTTTTAAATTACTTTGTGAAAATCCAAAAGTGCAAAGACAAGAGAAAAACGGTAGAGCCAAGACAGGGAGGGGGAGAGACGGATGTGTAACTGATCTCTCTTGAGAGATCCAACCTTACCCCTGGACTTTTTCAGTTTTGTGAATCAATACAGACTCCTCCATTTCTCTTTAATTTCATGTAAGCCAATCAGAGTTGAGTTTCCCATCATGTGCAACCACGGAGGCCGCTAAAGAGAGGGGAGGACAGGGAGAGTGTGGCAGGCAGGAGGAACCGCGTGGGCAAAAAACGCAGAGGCAGGACGGCACGTAGGAGGGGAGAGGAACTCGGGCTGCAGAAACAGAAGTCAGTCCACGGAGACCCAGAGCACTGAAAGCGTCGGAGAAAGGGAACTGGTGACATGCACGGACGGTGGGGCTTTAGGAAGCAGGGAGATCAATATAGAGATGTTTGTGAAAAGTCAAGGTCAGACATGATGAGGGTCTGGCTCTGATGGATGATAAAGGGGACAGGAGGGAAAGGACAGGTTTCAGAGACAAACGAGAAAGCATGATATAGGAGACGTCGGGAGATGACGCACTCCATGGTTCAGGCCTAATGAGAATTCTGGAATAACGAAGTAAATGGGAAGGGGCAGAGAGAGCCCCCTGACAACAAGGAAGCAGCCAGATTCTCGCTAGTTGGGATGTCATCTTACTGTATCTACACCGTTTCAGATTAGTTAGTACCACGCCTTCTCATTAAATATCTGATGTGTTCCCATAAGGAACCAAGCTGACACTGCAGGCCTGGGGCTGCGCTCCTTACAGAGGCCTACCTACAGGGTTGGCCCCTGGCTGGCGTCTGGGAACTTGGACTTTGGGGGGTTCCCACCGCCGTTCATAGATCCGAGTGGCCAACTACAAACAGCGTGGTTTAGGCTGATCACCTGCTTCCCCTCTGGAAATCTAGAATTTTGGTCAGTGCAGGCAGCAGATGCCTATGTGACCAGCACCCAGTGAATACCCTGGGTGTGGAGTCTCTCCCGGGCTTCCCTGGGAGACGACACTTCACGTGAGCTGTCACAATCAGATGAGGGAGAAGCTAAACGTGTTCTGTGTGAATGCCCTGTGTGCCTGGCTCCCGAGATGCCCCCATGGGCCTCTTCCCCTTTGCCGATGGTGTCCGTGTCCTTCTGCTATAATTAGATCATAGCTGAGTATTCTGCAAGAGACAGAGGAACTCGCTCCTGGTTCTCCTACCATCTCAGCCTCTGGCTCACTCCCCTGCTTTTCCTGAACCCAGGCCTGGGCTCACCTGATTTCTCGCACTCTCCCCCCAGATGGTTCCATCCATTCCCCAGGCTTGGGGAACCACACGCCAGTGATGCTAAAATTGACATCTCCACCCCGGGCCCCTATTCTGAGAGCCAGACCCCTACAATCCAACCGCCCATCTGCTCCAGGTTGAATTGTATTCTCCCCCAAAAAGATGAAGTCGCCAGGACCTCAGAACGTGACCTAACTTGGAAACAGGGTCTTGTCAGAAGTCATCACGTTAAAATGAGGTCACTGAGGTAGGTCTTCAGCCAGTACAACTGGTGTCCTTATTATAAAAAGGGGAAATATAGGTGCAGAGACAGACATACACACACAGTGAGAAGGTGAAAGCAGGACCCGGGTGAGGCATCCACGAGCTGAGGAGTGAGACCAGCAGAAGCTAGAGAAAGGCCTGGGACAGTCTCCCCCAGAGCCCCAGAAGGAACACAACACCACGGTGTGGGACCACCAGACTGGGAGACAATAAATATTTGTGGTTTCAGATTTTTTTTTAAAGTAATCTCTACCCCTCAATGTGGGGCTCGAACTCGCAACCCTGTGATCAAAAGTTGCATGTCCCACCGACCGAGCCCACCAGGCACCCCAAATGTTTGTGGTTTTCAACCACCCATTCCGTGGTATTTTTTACAGCAGCCCTAGCACACGAATACACTCTCTGGTGTCCTGTTTGGATTTCTCGTAAGTGTAACACACTCCACACACCCCCGAGCGGCACAAGCCCCCATCTTGTCTTCCCCCCTCCCCCAGCAATGGGACCACTCATCACTCGCTCCAGCCAGAAACTGGGAGCCTCCTGGGCCTGGTCTCCCTCGCTTGCCCTCATCTGATCTGTGCAAGTCCTGTTGGCGCCACGTCCAAACTATCTCGTGAATCCACCCACTTCTCTCCACTCCTACTGTCCCATACCCGCCCCGTCCAGACCCAGGTCACCTGTCACCTGCCACCCTCTCCTGTTCTTACCTCCCTCTTGCCTAGACCCCACGGGGCAGCCAGAGGGACCTGTGAAACCATAACCCTAGACCACATCATTGCCCCGAGAGTGACCTCCAGTCTGCTCTAAGTGACCCAGCAGGTGTGCGCCCAGGGGCCCCTCCACCTGCTCTCGCGTCCAGCCAGCGTGCCCCGCGCAGGAGCAGCCCCCACGGCACCTGACGTCAGCATGTTGTTGATGAGCTCCAGGAAGCCCTCCTCGGCCACGTGGGCGTCTGTGAACAGGAAGATCATCGTCTTGTTCTCGGTCCCGAGTTTGAGGTAAAGGTTCTTCAGGTCTTCCCGGAAACTGTTCTCAGAGTAGCCTCGGCTCAGAAGGATCTCAAACACCTGCCGACACAGAGCATGGCAGCGGTGAGACCACCAGCGGGCACGAGGGTCACAGGCCAATGGCAGGGGGAGGGGGGCAGGCTGTGCAGCTGTCTCGCGGGCATGAGTGACAGCGAAACCAGACAACCCGGGCCATTTTCACAATCACTGCTGAGTGAGAAACACAGGACGAAGGAAACTCGGACATCCCTCTGTGTCAAACAAGCCGTGACAGACATAGGCTGTGCGTGCACACACGTGTAGGGGTGGCAGCGTGTACAGGGGACACAGGTCTGTGCAAACGGGATCACATGAGTATGGCAGAAAAAAGGACACCTTTGGTCATTAAACGAACCACTGGAGTCACAGGGCCGGAGGCGAGAAGCAGAGGATGGGCCAAGCCACAAAGGAAACACACACACACACACACACACACAAGCACAAGCCTAACGTGTGCTCTAGTCCCTGTTGGGAGTTCATCGAAAGTGAGAGAGACTGTGGGAAGATGTGCGGGGAAACTAAGAAGCCATTTGAAATTCTTTAATGTAAGACTCTTACTAGGCATGAAATAGACATAAATGTAAACGAGGACACAAATTTCAGTCACCTCTTTTCCGTCCATTTCCCTTGGCCTGGGGGCATGAACGTGTGACTGCAAGCAGCTGACCCCCGGCTCCGAAGCAGCTCAGAGGACTTACAGTTCCTCGAACATCCCCGGCCCCCTGCCTTCCCTCGACCCCAATTCACACCCGCGCACGGGGGCACGCACGCCCTCTGTGCCACTCACATGTCCTCGCACAGCACTCGGTGCACTTCCACACTCACATTCACGTGGTCGCACAGACCTTCACATTCACACATTCTCTCTCACACACACACACACACACACACACACACACAGACACACACACACCACTCAAGGCAACATGGACGACGTTCAGCCAAATATTTGATCTCCGGTTCCGTCTGACGTCTGCAGACCCCATCCGTCCTCCCTGAGGGCAGCTTCCCCGCTTCCCCTCCACAGTTCCTAACAGCACCACCTGGCAGGAACCGCTCGCTGTGATCGCACCACCCAACCTCCCCCCTCCCCAGGGAACCGCGATAGCCTGGCACGCCTTCATCCTCCTCCTCGGTCCCTCGGGCATCCTCTCTGCCGTTCCTCGAGGCCACGATGCACAACCGCTACCTCAGAGGAAAGTATATCTGATTTTCCTGTTGACAGGAAAAACCAACTTGTCTAGAAAAAGGCACAGTTATAAAACAACTACATTTTGGTCACATATTTTTTTAAAGATGTATTTCTTTGAGAGAGAGAGAGAAGAAAAAGACCAAGCAGGAAGAGGGGAGAGGGAGAGAGAGAGAATCCCAAGCAGACTCCCCGCTGAGCAGAGCCCACACGGGCCCAATCCCACGACCCTGATGAGATCATGACCTGAGCCGAAACCAAAAGTCAGATGCTCAACCGACTGAGCCACCAGGTGCCCCTTGATCACCTTTTTTTTTTTATCAGATTTTAAAGGTAAATCAACCAAATTTGTTTCTTCACTTTTCTAGAAATACTTTAAACAAAAGGTCAATATTTGTGAAATACTGCAAACTAGATTCGTTGAACTAACCATGATTGCTCTTCTGTATAAAGAGTTCTCACAAATCAGTAAGCGCGCGTAGAAAGGCAACTCACAAAAGAGAAAAGTGTCCGATGAACATATAAAAAGATAGTCAGACTTCACTATGAACTGAAGAAAGAAGTGCTTAGGGGCGCCTGGGTGGCACAGCAGTTAAGCATCTGCCTTCGGCTCAGGGCGTGATCCCGGCGTTATGGGATCGAGCCCCACATCAGGCTCCTCCGCTGGGAGCCTGCTTCTCCCTCTCCCACTCCCCCTGCTTGTGTTCCCTCTCTCGCTGGCTGTCTCTGTCTCTGTCGAATAAACAAATAAAATCTTTAAAAAAAAAAAAAAAAGAAGTGCTTAAACGACACTATGTTTCACCTATAATATTGGCAAATACCAGAATACCCAGCATTGGCGAGAACAGGGGAAATGGACATCAACAGTAGCATAAATCAGGATAATCCTTCGTTGTGGCCGCTATAGGTTGGTAATTAAGGCATTAAGTGAACAAACCAAGAAGGATGAGTGACATAATGTCACTGTCCTCACCACCCATGTTCAACCTTTGCTTAAAAAGCAAAACAAAAACCCACATTGCCGGCACGGGTCTTGGCAATGACGTTCTGGAGGTTCACACTAAAGCACAAGCAACGAAATAAAAATAAACAAGTGAATTGTGGACACGACTCTTCTTCAAAATTCGGCCTCCCTGGGTAGCACACATCTCCACTTGGAGAGGCCCCCGCTAGTGAATTGCCGGCGGGCGCGGCAGGAGCTCACTGGAAGAGTCTAGAATGGTGTAGAGAAACAGGAACCCCACACGGTGCTGGTGGGGCTGGAGAAGGGTACGGTCGCTTTGGGAAACAATCTGGCAGCTTCTCAAATGATTAACCAGGGAACTGCCATGTGGCCCAGCAATTCCACTGCTACGTGTCTATCCAAGAGACACGAAAACACGTGTGGAACAGAGACTCGTACGGGAATGTTCGCAGCAGCACCATTCACAGTGGCCAAAAGGTGGAAACAACCGCCGTGGCCATTAACGGATGAACGGATAAGCAGAACGTGGTCAACCTAGACAACAGAACAGGATTTGGCCATAAAGAGGAATGAAGTACTGATACGTGGAGGGAGCCTGAAAACATTACGTTAAGTGAGAGAAGCTGTCACAAAAGACCACATCCTCTATGACTCTATTCATAGGACAGTCCAGGACAGGGGAGTCCACAGAGACAGAAAAAGTAGCTTAGTGTTCTCTTAAGGCTGGGCGAAGAGCAGAAAGCTGAGGGGCATAGCCTGTGTTTTGGGGGTACCAAAAATGTCCTCAGATAAAGAACAGTGATGGCTGTACGGATCTGTGAATCTACCAAAAACACTGAATTGCACATGGGTGAATAGTAGCAACAGCGAATTATATCCCAATAAAGCTGTTGTTTTGGGTTTGTTTTTTTTTTTTTAAGAGATTCCAAGAATGGCCCAGAACTGTGTGGCCGGTCTTGCAGATCTAGTGGCCAGTAAGTTGCTGCCCTGAAAGCGGGGCCCACGGAGGTTTGGGCCAATCCCCCCTCCGCAGGAGTACGCGCCACAAACCACAAGATTTGCTCAGGTTCGACTTTGAAATTTGATTTGACGTAGTCGCCACTCCAAAGATCACACAAAAGTTAGATTCTTCAGACTTTCAGTTAAAATAACAACAAGTTAAAAACCACAATCCTACACGCTATGGAAACATCTTGTTACGATCTGTTCTAGATTTTTCCAATATTTGCATGAACTACCAATGGCTGAAATTGGTTTAACAAACTTGTTTCTGGGAGGGGAGGCTGCCTCACCTCGCAGCCGGCTGTGAAGGCGGCCAGCCTGGCAAGAGACTGCTTCCCGGAGCCTCCAACGCCGACCAGCAGGGCGTGGCCCCGGTCCATTCGGATGATGCGGTGCACACGGGTGAGATGTTCCAGGGCGTCATCAAAGAGGACCAAGTTCATCCTGGGGTTGCTTTCATTATACTCCTCAAGAATTTCCTGAATTAAAAAAATTTTTTTTGAAAGGATCGCTGGATTTTAAGAGACAGGCTATTGCCTTTTGTCCAGGAGGAATGAAGAATGGTGGGTTGATTTTCTTTTCAGTAATCTACAGTGGTTGAAATAATTAAATCATTTGGGTTTGTGGGACTAAATCCAGTGTTGACCATTAAGGTTTAGATCTGATGGTTCGTGAACGGCCAGCAGTGAGCCCAAGCTGATTACAGAGCTCAAGTCATGAGTTGAAACGAAAATGAATATCAGAGAGTCAGCTCAGTGGTTCCCAAATCTGGCTGTGCACTGGAACCCTAGGACTCTTCATGGGCTTGAAGAAAGGAAATTCAGAGGGGGCAAGCCCAGGGGTCTGTGCATTTAACACACTCCTCAGGTCATTCCATGCACCACTGGACATGGTGATCACCGGACTGGACGCAAGCCTACGTTCTGAACCCTGAGACAGAGGCATGGGTATTCTTCCCAGCTCCGCCTCCTGAGCACCCGTGCAGTGCTGGTCTCCCCCAAGAAGTGCTCCCAGGAAACGTGAGCCCATGGAGAGGGTCAGCCCCGTCCACACCTGAAACAAAGCCTTGGCTGCCTCATAATCCTGGATGTCTTCATAAATGCGTGTTTCCTCTTCCTGCAAGGCCATCCGGAAGTCTCCAAACAGGATGGGATCCCGCATCACCACCTCCACATCGTTGTTAAAATGTTCCGTAACCAAGTCTCTTATGTGGTCTTGTACCTTTTGACAGAAGACCACTTAAGGACCCAAACTCAACAACACAGATGTACTCAAATTTGTCAGAAAAAGAACACTGCTAAGATTATCTGAATTCTTTTTTCCAGTTGCTACAAGGTACTTAATAATCTACCCTCCCTTATCCATCAACATCTGTTGTTAGTGTATTTTTCTCCAATTGGTGAACTATATAGAAAAAATACATGGTGGGGGAGGGGGCTATTACACTTATTTCACCCAGAGAAGAATTTTGTGGTTAGAGTTTTGAATTTGCTGGTGTATTTTGATGTACTGACCAGCTGCTTGTCTGTTTCATTGATTAATCGGTCGTGGAAGACCCTCAGACACTCATTTCTCCAGACTCTCACCATCTGGGTCACCGTCTGGAACCTACGTGATGGAAGGGTCAAAATCAGTCACGAAGTCGTCTAGAGAGAGAGGCGCTAAATGCTATTTTCAGATGGATACGCAGGGTGCAGAAAAGGACAACATTTCTATAGTCCTTTTCCCCCCTGGTCTCACATTAATGAAATTGAATGGAAGCTAACAAATTAAGTGTAAAGACCATAAAATCCCCATCTATAATCTACCTTCTGGTAGGGAAGAAAAAGAATATTATCTGTAAATGACGTAAGTGACATAAGACGCGTACCGACACTGCTCCTACTTGCTGGAATGCATGAACTTAAAATTGGCATCAAGGCCCCCGGCAGCTTCTTTTTTAAAGAACTAGCTCCATCTGGCCCCAGTTCTAGAACTTTCTCTGGTTTCTGACAAAGAGCCCTCACTCCCTGCTACATACCTGGAGCTGTCTTCTCCTGGACTGTCATTCCAAACCCTTCAAGGGTACCTGAGAATAGGTCTTGGCATGTGGAAAGCCCTCAACTCATTCACTTTTCAAAATTTTGTGGACTCAATATGAATCCACAAAATCAGATAATGCTTGAAAATCCCCATAAAGTATACATTAACATAAATACACAAGTCTAGCTTTAACAAGAAGGTTTCTATACCCAGACTTAAATCCTTTCTACCCTCTGGTGCTCACTTCTCCCAAAGACACACATTATGTAACCAATTAGCAAGTGCAAACAATTCAGTTGCCTGAGCAAAAGGCAACTTGAGAACGAGTAACAAATGACCAATAGAGTAGTTCCACCGAGGGGCTAAATCCCCCTGTCCACATGTCCACACATCTGCCCTTCTTGGTTCCACCGGTCTTCAAGTCAAGGGCTTACAAGTCATCAGGCCTTAACCACACATTTAACTCTTTTCTTCATTTAACATTTAAAGACATTGGGTGATCAAGTGATACACTGATATTGAGTTCATTGATAAGTCCTCGGTCTTAAAAGAAGAAAAAGCACCATTGTACCAACAGGCCACATGTTAGCAAGACAAAACAAACTCACCGCTCTGGATTCGTGAGGACAAGACCGTTAAAAACTCTTGAGAGATCCCGAAGGTTAAAGATGTAATGGAACTTGGATGGGGTGGGAGGCAGGTCCTGCACAATGGTATTATAAAGTGCCAACGTACAGAAAGTCAGCTTGTCGCTCACAGCCATGATGCTTTCATGAAACACCTAAAAAGTGAAAAGACCCCCGAAGTGTCTACCGATGGATGAATGGATAAGCCAATGTGGTCGAGCCATACAGCGGCATAGTATTTGGCCATATCAAGAGGCAAAGTATTAGCATACACGCTGCCACGTGGATGAACCTTGAAAACGTGAGGCTAAGGAAAGAAGCCAGTCACAGAAGGCCACAGAGTGTATGACTCCATTTACGTGAAACGTCCAGAAGAGGGAAATCCACAGAGACAAAATGCAGATTAGCAATCACTGGGGGCCAAAGGATGGGATAGCGTGACTGCTTTGGGGTGACAAAAATATTCTGGAATTAGGCAGTGGTGATAGTTGTACAACATTGTGAATATACTCAACATCAATAAACTGTGTACTTAAAAAAATGGTTTAAAAAACTACTCCTAAACCATGTGTATTTTACCATAGTTTTTAAAAAGGAGATAAATAGGGGTGCCTGGTGGCTCAGTTGGTTGAACATCTGACTCTTGATTTCAACTCAGGTCATGATCTCAGGGTCATGAAATCGAGCCCCACGTCAGGCTCTGCGCTGAGCATGGAGCCTGCTTAAGATTCTCTCTCTCTCTCTCTCTCTCTCTCTCTCTCTCCCCCCCCACCCCCTCCCCCTCTCATTCCTCTCTCGCACTCTTAAAAAAAAAAGTCTCTTTCTAAAAGAAAAAAGAGATACGAAAAAAATTAAAAGGCCAAAGAAACTTATCATCTGATTTGCTTTGTCTCCCTAGATTTTCACATTAACCGACAAATCAACCTCACAGTTTTGAAAGTAAACTGCTTAAGGCAGGGCTTGAACATGCCAGGTGCCCACAGTTCCTACTGCTCACACCTCACCCTTCCACGCCTTTACCTTTCCCGCCCCCGAAGATTTTGTGTGCACAAGCTTCACTAGAGGAGGGAAATGCCAGCACCAGAAGGTCATCATTTAAATGCATGTGTTCCATTTTGCAGGGGGAGGCGGCCAAGTTAAATCATCATCATGAAGGCAGTAACTAGTATCCCACGGGTATCTGCTATGTGCTAGACACTGTGACACACATTTCACATGCATTTTTCTCCTTTCCTTCTCCCGGAAACTCAGGGAGGTGGATACCATCATTACCCCTGTTCCAGATGAGAACCAGGTCTAGGAGAGCTCAAGGAACTTGCCGAGGGAGCAGAATGGGGTCTGACTCCAGGTCCTGGTCCCCTAGTTGAGTCACTGCTGCAGCTCAATGTGACACATGTAACTCAGGGCCACATCACGACTTCTGTGGACCCAAGACACTCTTGCCTTCTGGGCCTCTTCCTCCATAAAAATATATTACTTTATCTTTTATGACTGCACTGGTATAAAGATGAATATAATCCAGGCTAGACTATATTCATTTTTCTTCTTCTGGTTTTGAAAAAAATCAAAACATTTTCAGGGACCCCCAACAAGGATCATGGGCCCTGTGCCTGCTCTGCCTAATGTCTAAGTCGACCACGCCTACACTGCTCCCCAATGCGAGCCCCTCCAGTTTAGACTGCTAATTGAAAGCAAGTTACCGAGGTATGGCCTTTCAGGATAGAGGAGTAAATTAAATGCAGAGACTCCTCTGAAGGAAATGGTACGTTGAAGACGTTGAACAGCGAAATAAATCTCGGATCAACTTCATTGCGGCCTCCTCCAGCTTTTCCCATCGCACCGATAAAGCCAAGGTCCCGAATGCTTTTACAGTTCAGCTCCTTCCCACGGTCGTATAAGTAGCCTTTTTCCAACAGCAGTTTCAGCAAGGCGATCGGCTGCTGCGTGCCATATTCATCCACCTTGATTGTGTTTTTAAAGAAAAGAGATAACAGGAGTGTCATAAAGCCGAACTCAGGGATGCCTTGGCTGACCATCTCAACTCATGCTTGTCTCTTCTCTTACTCTCTCTGAGCACTGGTTTTAGCTCCACAGGGCTTCACAAGGTTTGCAACTACATACTCATTTGTCATTTTTTTAAATCTGTCTCCCTCACTGGACCGTACGCTTCAGGAGGGCAGGGACTCCTTATGTTTTGTTCATCACTGCCCAGCACTGGACCCATAAGATGTGCCAATGAATTATGTGTTAATTGGATGGAAGCGTGGATGGATAAAAGGGTGTGTGGGTGCGTGCATGGATGAACAGATGCACAAATGGACAAGTGTGTGGATAGATGGATGGATGGACGGATGGATGGATAAAAGGGTGTGTGGGTGTGTGCATGGATGGATGCGGACATGGACGGATGTACAGATGCACAAACAGATGTATACATGAGTGTGTGGATAGACGGACGGATGGATGGATGGATGGATGGATGGATCATGGCTTTGCAAACAGACTATATGGAAGATAGATGTTCAGAGGAAAAAACGTGGTTCTGCAGGAATTACATAAATCTAAATTTCAGTACTAAGAAAACTTCCCACCTCTCAGGCTCTGGCCCCAGAAACACACTCCTCATACATGCTGAAGTTTCCCTTCCTTGGTAAACACAGAGGAGTCCTCGGGAAGTGTCTGCCCTATGCTTCCCAAGTATACGGGACTGAGAACAATATTATCATCTAAGCTCAGTGGGAAATCTCTCACTCAAACACATGCTGTAAAGAGTTCGGAGGCTGCCTGCTGCCTGCTTTACTCCTTTAAGAAGGCAAGGAAAGCCATCAGTAGGGAAAAGTCCCTCCGGGTAAGAAGAGCATTCCAGGAACACTGTCTCCTAACCTGGCACCCCATAGCCAGCACCCTGCAGGTGTTATGCGGAAGGAAGACCCGTGTTCTCACACTCAGAGAGCCCTTACACGTACACAGCAACACAAACGCACGCACACGGCCGTGGCCACGGCTCCAGGCTCCACAACCTAACGCTACCTTCGGCATATTCATGTCATCCATGAACACCTGGAGGCGTTTTCCCATGGGTGGGCCGTATGTGTCTTTGGTTCGTTTTTCCACATTTGCTTCCAAATTTCTTTGGATATCCATCGATGTGGTGCGGGAGGAGAAGTTGACCATTAACACAATCTGGAACAGAGAGGGATCATTCCAGAAGGCAGTCGTTTCCTCACAGTACCAGAGGGAAATGCTGGACTGTGAACTACCATCAGTTTTGCAAATTCACTGGTATCTGAACTTTTTTTTAATAACCTTTCCCTTTGGCAGGTGATACGAGGCGATAGTAAGTTGCTGCATGTGGGCCTTGGGCACAATGGAGACTGGGTGGGGGCTTAGTTCTACCCAGTTCTGGCTAGGGGACCTTCAAAAAGAGGTTTAACCTTTTAGAGCCTCATTTTTTCTCATCTGTAAGACGATTTTAATTACATCTGCTTGGACTACATCCTAGGGTGATTTTTATCGCAGGAGACGAAATCCAGAGGGGTTTGCGATAGGACAAGGTAATATTCAAGCACAAGGCCCCTGGGTCCCTGTGTGGAGAGCACAGCCTCACACACGGGACGTGCCCAGGGCCTCTCACTGTGCTACTTAGAGCAGTTAGTGAGAGTTCATTGGTCCGTGGTTCTCGCACTTCATTATGTCCCCACGTCACCTGGAGGGCTTGGTGCTACGCAGCCCCCAGGGCCCCATCCTCGGAGTTTCCAATTCAATAGGTCTAGGGCCTACTGAAAGCAAGTTTTCAGGCAATACTCGTGGCCTAGGGGCCACCCTTTGAGAACCACTGCCGTAGAGCCCACTGCCCTCTAAAGGTCCCACGGGTGCAGGTGCACAGGAGCTGAACGTGGCGAAGGCGAATGTGCATCTCGTTGTAATGAACGTGCTCAGATGCGTCTGTTGGGTCGAGACGCGTCGGCTGCTGAGTCCCCGGGGAAGGGCATCGTGGTGGGGGTTTCTGAACGCCACTGCTGTTTGCCTGACTCCACAAACATGCAGGTCCCTCTGGCTGGAAACCTCCCTTCGATGCCCTCCACGATGACATCCTGAAAGCTAAATAAACTGCGTTTTCATGCACCGGTGTGTGAGTGGGCTGGAGCACTCACCGGCAGGCAGCCCGTTCCTGCCCACCTCACTCATGCGACGCCCACTGCACAAAGCCCGGCTGACCACTCCCTGCCCCGGAGGGCCCCCTGGTTTCCTGGTAAGAAGCCTAAGGAAGAGAGTCGGGGAGGAAAGCTGCAGGAAACTTTGCTCTCCTCGGAGGTTCCAGAAGGCCAACACAGGAGGTGGAAACTGAAATGATGAGTGGGTATTAACAAAAACATAGCACTGAGTCAGTGAGTGGATTTGGGTCAAGTACCTAGGAGCTGGGTATCCTGAGACTCACCAGGCAACTTCTGGGAGGAGAGAGAGTCTTTCCTCAGTTATTAAAACACTAAATAAAAATTGTTTGAAGCCGCGGCAGCTGAAATGAGCAGGCGGCCCACGTAGGGCAACTCTGAGTCTAGGAAAGAGAACTGGTGCCCTCGTTCCTAACGCCTGGCGCACTGACACACGCCGCCCTGCCATGTTTCAGGGGCTCATTTTCTAGTCTGTGTCCCCCACTACTGAGTCCCTCCAGATCTGACTGCACGTTGGCTGTTGTCTGCCCCTGTGGCACCCGGCCAGCTCAGGGTCCGACACACGTCAGACCCTCCCACATTTAACACAGGGCTGGAGGAAGGCAAAACGGCAGAACAGTGATGAGTAATGCGACAGCCAGCCTCTAAGATGACCCCCGCTCACCCTCACCTCCAGCTTGTCACCTGCGTAGGCCCCTCCCACACTCCATCAGGGTGATTCACGGTGGTCTCTGCGTGACCCACAGAAGGTGGCAGAAGTGAAGGCAACTGATTTCCTAGTCATCAAAGGCAGTGTAGTATCTGAGGCAATGTCTTTCTTGGACATTCACTCTGGCAGAAGCCAGTGGCCCCATCAAGAGGCCACCCAGGAGCCCTTGGAGTAGTCCATGCAGTCAGGAACTGAGGCCTGCCATCCTGGAAGAGGGTCTGCCGGCCCCGGTCAGGCCTTCAGATGACTACAGCCCTGGCCAACTGCTGGCCAGCGATCTCAGCACAGAGCCTGAGCTCGAACCACCCAGCGGAGCCACTCGCAGACTCCTGCCCTGCAGAAGTGGTGAGATACGAGCATCTATAATACTGAGCTGCCGTAATACTGAGCTGCCGTGTGTCGGGCTGGTTTGTTACGCAGTTGTAAGGAAGGAATGAGTACAATGACTTACGTTGATCTCTTCATTCAGATTTTTGAGGAAGTTCTGGGTAGTGGCTGTCTTGGAGGTGCCAGATTCACCAACCAAAAGAACAGGCTGCTTGATCTTGACCATTTGTTCCAGCATCCACGTAGTGCGCATTGTATCCACTGTATGAACTAAGCATCACAGAAACGCCAGAGGGTGAGTGGGTGGCAACGTGGAGCCTCACGGAATCCCACACTTCCCGTAAAAAACACCAGTGAAAACCCAAGATGTGACCTTGAAAACGCAGGGGTGGGTGCAATACACTCAGGAGAAAATCCTTACCCCAACCATTATTTTTAATAGCTTTACAGGATGTAACTTATACACCGTGAAGTTCACCCATTTCAAGCGTCTAGTTTGGTGAGCTGGACACATTTCTAAGCTGTGGAATCACTGCCACAGGCCAGACTTAGAACATCCAAACCGTTTTTAATATCCGGTTCTGCTTTATATTCAGGATACTAAAAACTCAGTTTCTCTCTCTGCAGGGTCTGGTCTCCTGACCAGCGACTTCCTCTGAAGAGACAATGAAACCACAAAGCCGCGTCTGGCTCATTCCTGCCCGGGTCGTTTTCAATCCTGCCTGGTTCCTGAGCAAATGGGTATGTCTCACTGTATCAGCCACTACCACCTAAATAGCCAGAGGGGCACATTCCAAACACAGCTGGACACAGAAACGTCCACGGCACACAGCCCTACCTCATTCCTCCTCCTCTCGGGCTCTGTTCCTTCCCGTGGCCAGCCAGCACTCCGGGCACCAAGGGGAGGCGGAGCCGCCCGTCCTGTCACCACCCGTGTCAGGTGACCGCTGAGAGTCACAGACATCTGCAGGTGCTGCGAGCCCTGGCTCAGAAAGGGAATGGGAAGCGCCGCCTCTGGCCAGGCCCCTGGCTCGCTCTTTCCGGTTTCCCCGAATCTGCACACTGGTTGGGCCTCGGGGGAGCCACGGAGGCCACCGGATCCGTTCTACTCCCTCACAGAACGAGAGCCCTGCGCTGTTAAACCAAGAACAGTGGGTGGCTTCTCACTTACCCAGGATGTCGATAAATTTCCTCTCCGGGCTGTGAACATAGTCAGGAACTAATTGATTCCATGGTATCCATTTCTTCCGCGTGGAATCAAAATGAAAGTCATACAAGGTTGGGAGGTGACCTGCAGGAAATGATGGCCTGATCTCACTCTGGTCATAGACGCGGAACTGCAGAACCAGCTTTAGCACACGCTTGAGATGGACTAACGCTCCCTGTTAACGGAGTACTTGGAAGCAACGCTCCCGTCCACTGGGCAGACAGGCGCTGAGTCCCTTCCCTGGGACTAGGAGAGACAGGCAGACAGGCCTGACCCCTAGGCTTTCAGGTGTTAGTGGGTCGGGGAGGGGGCGTGCTACATTCTGCTACAGGGCAAGCACAGGTCCACGGCCATCCCGTGAGGGCATCTAACCAGGATGGGGCAGGGGAGAGGTCTGAGAAGCACCGGGTGCCACAGGGAGTGTAGGGCGCCCCAGACCTCCTCTGCGCACACACCCCTTTGTCCCTGAACACCAATCACAAGGGTGCTCTGCAAACTCAGCCCTAAGGAAAGCTCCTTCATGCACCTCTTCCTGGACAGACTGCCACCCGTAGGCCCCAGCAATGCCAACTTTCACAGCTAGCACTGGAAAGAAGCTTTCCCAAAGGAAACGCATCCAATCTGAGACCTGAAAAGTGGGCAGTCCTGAGCCAAGAGCATGGGGGACCACCGGGAGGCTCTGTCAGAGGAAGAAGCACAGAGGGGGCAGGCGAGGTCAAGCTAGAAAGGCCACGGGGCTGTTGCGTGAAGAGCCGGGAAGACCATTCCAGGTGCTGGTTCTCCACCCCGTAGGTACTGGGGAGCCACTGACATTAGCCTCCAGGGGCAGACGTGGTCAGATCTGCATATGCAACAACTGGCATGACTGTAGAGGAAAAGGCATCTGGAGGAGGTGAGGGGAGACTGGGAGATCTGTTCGTGAGGCTCCTGCCTTGCCCAGGGCAGAGGTGACAGGCATAGGTCACGAGAGATGGCAGGGGTGACAGACGGAAATGACAGGTTGGGGGGGAGAAAGTATCAAGGTCACCAGTATGCAAGGCAGACAGACAGGTGACTGATAGAAAGATGATGATGATAGACAGATTTCAACAGAACTGAGCTAGGGAACCAGGAGAAGGCGAAGGGAAGGAGACTGGCAGTCAGATGCTGTGAGCATGTGGCCAGCGCTCCGCGAGGACATGAACCACGAAAGGAGGCTGGAGGACCGAATCCCGATGTGAGGAAGGTGTGGAGAAAGGAGACGGGGCAGGACTGGCCAGGAGGGCAGAGGAAGAACATCTCGAGAGGGCGGGGCATGGTCAGGTGCACCAAATGCTGCGGCAAGGGCAGGACAGCGAGGACAAGAAGGCCCATGGGCCCCGGCAGAGAGGGCAAGGGGCACACTCGCTGGGAGCACCTTCCAGCTGTGGGGTGAGGACGTGGGGGCTGTGGGTTGAGAAGTGAGTAGGATGAGAGGACAGAGCTCACAGCCAACCTTTCAAGGATGCATGGCCTTAAAAAGAAAAAGGTGGGGGCGCCTGGGTGGCACAGCGGTTAAGCGTCTGCCTTCGGCTCAGGGCATGATCCCAGCGTTATGGGATCGAGCCCCACATCAGGCTTCTCCGATATGAGCCTGCTTCTTCCTCTCCCACTCCCCCTGCTTGTGTTCCCTCTCTCGCTGGCTGTCTCTATCTCTGTCGAATAAATAAATAAAATCTTAAAAAAAAAAAAAAAAGAAAAAGAAAAAGGTGGAGAGACGTCTCTAGAAGGAGACGGGATTAGGAAGGTGTCACCTAGGCAGGTCCAGGAGCGGCTGGGATGGGGTCAGTAGGGGAGAGACGGGAAAGACAGCTCAAGAAGGGCCCAGCAAGGAAGCGGGCCCCTGAGCGGCAGGCAGACAGGCCCCAAAGCACAGGGCAGCCCCGGTGGCCGGGGCCACCTCCTCCCCGAGCAGGGAGACGGGGAGCAGGCCAGAACAAGTCTGTGGGCAGGAAAACCCAATCTGACACCTTCTATTTTTCCTGTCAAAGCAAGAAGAATGACCTTCTGCAGAGCAAGAGGAGAGGGTCAGGTGGAGGTCTGGGGAGAAGAAAGGGACGCTGCCCTTGAGGACGGGAGCGCTCAAGGCCAACACTCCAGTTAGAGGCAGCAGTCTGAATTTGCGATTTTCTCAGGGTAACTCAGCCCTGGAGAGGGGCAGAAGACAGACTCAGAGCTCCTCAGGGATTTAAGAAAGGACAACAGGGCAAGGGAGCCGGGGGTTGGGGTAAGAGAGGGTGAGTGATAGGCCAACAGTGAAGGATGTGAAGAGGAAAGCAAGGAGCACAGGGCTGGGCCACAGAGGGGACAAGAAGAGAGGTGGGTGGCAGTCCCCATGAGGCTGGGATGGGCAGGTATGGCTGGAGTCACAGAGGCCGGTATACATTGATGACACAGACAGAGAACAGCACTGGGGGTTAGGAGCTAGCGTGAGGTCAGGGGACCCGCTGCTGGGGCGGAGTGCAGAAGGCATCTGGAAATGAGGTGTCCACAGGGCCACTCAAGTCCCCAAAACAAGAGCACACTAGCGGCCCCGAGTGAGGGGGTCACTGATGACGGCCACACAAAGCCGGCGTGGTGCGCACAGTTGGGAAGCACTCACCCCGAGGCGGCTTGCCGTGCTGGAAAAGGATGAGCGAACTGCCACCCGAGAGAGCGGGACTTGAAAAACGTGTTTTATTTGTACCGTGCTCTCCATTAGAAAGACCCGAGACACTGCTACTTTACGCTTTCAAAAGAACACCCAGGTAATGAGGCTAGAGCACGACCTGGAAAGAAGCCTACGTGCCCAGGCATATTCAAATATCATTAAGACATGGACAAAGACAGATCCTAGGGTTACGTATAGTTCTTTAAAAAGGCACATTTTCACCAAATATAGTTCTTGGAGCGTGAACATCTTTTCACACACAAACTTCAAACCTTAATATGATGACTTCCCAAGAATGACCTACCGATCCACACCTGACCATCTTCTGTGCAAATACTCGGGAAGACAGAAGATGAATTAAGTTGTGGAAACTTAGAGAGGTGGCTTAAAAAAAAAAATACGTAAGGAGAAGAAACTTAAAGTCATGCAAAGTGTGAAAATTTTTTTAAAAACTTAAACAGAGGGAAGGAAGCAAGTGCCTAAGCTTGGGGGGAAAGTTTACACTCAAGAAAAGCCACTGGGGCTTTGGCTATCATAGTTCACGCATTGCCCCTTCTGAGGATACACCAGGGGCTCCGACCATAGCACGTGTGTCTACGGAAGCAAACAAGCTGCAAAACCCACAGAGGCAAACACGTGGAAAAACAAGGTTGCTTTCTCTAAATACCTCCCCAAAAGCGTTCTGAGCAGGAACACAGGTTCGTACCTGGCAATTCCCCTGGGCTGGCCCACTCCCCTTCTGTATCGGCAGAAGGCAAAGAAGCAAGGCGTTTAATACTTTCATCAAATTTAATCCTTCCATCCTCGAGCAGGGAAGCGCCCAGAGAACAGTAGAGAGCCTCTAAGAAATAGCACTCCAGAAGGTCGGGGTCCTCTATTTCTCCTTCTAGTAGTGCATCCAACATCTTGGTTAACTGGGTTACCTAGTGCACAGGAAAATCCCCGATCAGCCCACATATTCCACCCCCCCCAACCCCAAGGTCAGTTCTGGTCCTAAATCTTGGGATCCCAGGTTCCAGAGTGATGGGAACTGAAGACCCACCATATTGGTTCAGTCAGATGGAGCGTGGCATCTTGTCCCACATGGGGTCACTGAAGGAAGTGCTGTGTCTTCCTCGTCAGTAAGCTGCAATGTTACAGTTCACCCCTCTGCCACCTTGGGCTGTGGGTCCGCCTTTAGGGAAGAATTTCTCTTTGCTAATGGAGATAGTTTCTTACCATATTTAGGTCTGTCTGAGGGACTACTGTCTTCAGCTTCTCGCCTTGTCTTCCATCCACTATCCCTTCCACTATCATGTCGATGAGGTAGGGCACGTATTTCTCAAACAGAGTCTCTAAATTGCCATTCTCTGCCTGTAAAAGAGCAGAATTCCAATGCGTTTTCAAGGACTCCTTTATTTCAGTGGAGGTTAGTGGAAAGCTTATCTTGGCAAGAGGGATGAGAAAGGTCTTCTGATGAGTGAGAAACTTGGCATGTGAGTAAAGCCAGGAATAGCGCCTTACATTTGTAGACAGACTGTCCTCTAGAGCACACCTTCATCGCGAAGCGTTCGTTCACTGCCTCAGAGCCTACCCCTCCACCAGAAGGGAGGGAGGACAGCAGATCCCATTTGACAGAAATGGGGCTGATTATCTTCAAGTTCAAGTTACACGGCCACAGTCATCCTGCAAAGAGTGCAAGGCCGTGGAAGGCGCCTCTCCCTCTCAAGGCATTGAGGACCACCAGAGACGGCATGGGCCCTTAGACAACCCTCTCTCCCTTACAACAATGCCTCCCATGGTCCTATCATGTTCCCCCTGGTCTTCTCTTCTCTGGTGTCATTATGTCCTGGTTTCCAGTTCACTATCAGCCTAGTGGTCCTGCTAGCGATACACCCAAACCACCCGTGTCACTTTGAGAAGATGGTCGTGCTGTCCTGGGCATGGTCAAACCTTCACGTGTGTGTGGGCCTCACAAACTCCACATGACTGTCAAACCTATCTCTGCACTTTTTTTAAAAAAAGATTTTATTTATTTTTTTGAGAGAGAGAAAGAGCAACAGCATTAGCGGGGGTGGGACAGAGGGAGAAGGAGACTCCCCGCTGAGCAGGGAGCCCAGTGTGGGACTTGATCCCAGGACCCTGAGATCATGACCTGAGCCAAAGGCAGATACTTAACCAACTGAGCCATCCAGGCACCCTGTACTTTTAATGAAGCCTTTTGTTACAGCAATACCCACTTCAACAGCCACGTGACACATGACAGGGTTTGAGGTGAACTAAAACCATCAAACTGAACTACATGACAAGCTAAGTCCTTCACACACAGCATTCATCCAACTTAGCAAAACCTGGGCCCCTCGAGAGACAAGTTTCTCAATAGCTGGGCCCGGCTGGACCAGGATTTGCTAACTACAACCCACAAGCCAAAACTGGCCCACCACCTATTTATGTAAATAAAGTTTTATGGGTACATAGATATGCCCATTCACATACATGGGCTGCTTTCATGCCAGAGTGGCATAGTTGAGTAGTTGCAAAAGAAACCATATGGCCCACAAACCTTAAAATATTTACTCTCTATCCCTTTACAGAAAAAAATTGTCAATTTGATGTAAACTATTCAAAATCATTACCCATCCCACCAGCTATGGAATTATCTGGAAATCTAGTAAGTGTGTCTTCCATGTTTTCATCCTATTTATTGATAATATTAAGTGCTTAAGATCATAGGCAGATCAAGGTCAAGGTCATGGTCTTAACTACAAAACACATCCTTCTGGATTATGTTTATCCAACTAGCCACCAGCACTAATAACTTTTAAGTTAGTTTTAGAAATAATTTTCACCTTGTTTTGTATTTCATTAACCCATTTTTTCCAAAATGGTTGGTATTTCAAGTTTTTAGGATCCACATAAACCATTCCACATCTAGACACAGTTGCAGGAGAGGCATACTGTAAATCTCCAACCTGGAGAAATAAAGAGAATCAGTCATGTCTACAACACAAACAACGGTACTGCATGTTTAAAAGCCTTTGCTTTATGCAAAGTTTTTACAACTGCATGAAACCCATGTCAAACCTAGATTAACATGGCTTTCATGAGGCTTCTAACTGAACACTTAGGCTTATCATGGGAAGATTATACATTTCTGATGTAGCATCTTTTTAAGTTTTCTTTTACTATAAATTAATGTGAAAATTAATGTACTTTAGAATACCTGACAAAAACAGAAAACTATAGAGGAGAAAATAAGTTATCCAAAATCCCAACACGAAGAAACAAACATTGTATTGGAGTGTTTTCCTCTCTTTTTTCTTCATTTTTTTAAAACATAGTTGAGATTGGATAGTATAGAACTTAATATGTATGCATCTAAACCAGCAATATTAACACTTATCTCTCTATGAAAAGATACAGTTCAGTCAGCCAATAAGATAATGATATGCGGAAATATTCATGCATCAACAAATTTTGCAGGCCAAGTTAAAAACAGCATTGACATTAAGCCATATCGAAAGCAAGTCTCAGGGCCACCACTGTGAAACAGGTTCTAAAGATGTGATAGGAAGTTTGAAACAACGAATGAAGAAAAGGCAAAAGGCAAATAGTGTGAGAGAAAAAAGGCAACTATAAACTCCAGGTCAAAAAAAAAAAAAGGCTCTAAAGGAGAGTAAATATAATAACAGTATACTAGTTGGCTCTACAGTAAATATTTCCAAATTCGTAACAATGCAAATACTGTTTACGGCTTTAACTGATTTAGCAATATAGTATTCTGAGGAGGGGAGTGACCTAGTGGTGTGAGAGATGAACTCTCGCTTTCATAGCAGTCGTAGTATAGATGTTATGTAAACTTGCTAAAGGAAGGAACAGCATGCTAAGTGTGTTATTTACAGACACTAGGATAATGATCAGAAGAAATAAGACAAGAGTGAAAAGCAGTGACCTCTGGGATTCAATGAAGAGGGATAAGAGAAGTACCTGGAGTACTGAGCTGTACTCATCATAAAAACTCTTCTGCACTGTTTGGGTTTTCTGTGGTCACCTATCTTTATCACCAATCTAAGGAATATTTAAACTTTTAATTAAAAGAAAGATATTAAAAATAATTTGTCATCGCTACTCGCCTCGAAGAGCAGAGCACAGTGTGCTTGAAGCCGAACGCGCTCGCCGTTGGCCAACGTCAACAGCTTGTTGTCGTCCATCACAGAATTCATGTTTTCCACCCACAGAGCATCTACATCGCCATCAAATAAAATATACCTGTAGCAAAGTAAGCCAAGATTTCATGTGGAACCTCCCCCGTTCATGTGGATTATTTTTTCCCGGGATTTTGTCCCCAGGACCTGTGACAGAGCACCCAACTTGGTTCAGACGTTTGACCCGTAAAATCAAATGGGGGAAAAACAAAAACAAAAACAACCTGACATAAAAACTGAGTCCGGGCCCCTGTGTGGTTTGTTTGGTTGAGCGTCCAATTCTTGGTTTCTGCTCAGGTTATGACCTCATGGATCATGGGTTCAGGCCCCACTTTGGGCTCGGTGCTCAGTGGGGTATATGCTTGGGGATTCTCTCTCTCTCCCTCAAATAAATAACCTTAAAAAAAAAAACTGTTTGAGTCAGTCAGCAACACTGAAGAATTAAGAAACTTCACACAAATCTGGATGTCTGGCTTCTCTTGCAAACTGGAGGGGTGACAACACAGACCTGCATCTGCCCATGGGAACAATCTGCTGAAACTCAGTGGCAGCTGTCCATGGAGATAGACAGTACCACGGTCTCATTCTTTTCTTAGAACTGAGACTGAATATCAATGGTTATTTATCACGGGTTTCAACACTGAGTTTTCTCATGGTAAGGTTAAGAGAAAAGGGAAGTATTTCATATACCCATGTGCAATGGGTTGAATGGTGGCCCCCAATTCATGAGGCTTCTAATTGAACACTTAAGCTTATCATGGGAGGGGGGGTGGTCTTTGCTAATGTAATTAAGGATCTCAAGATGACAGCATCTTGGATTATCCAGGTGGGCCCTTCTCCATTGACAAGTACCCTTACAGAGAGGAGAGTATCCTCACAGTTGAGAAGACAGAGAGAACACAAAGAGAACGAAGATCCCACCTGGCCCTTTGTGAACAGGGCCCTTGACATCTAAGTCTGTGGGCATCTATGCATGAAACTACAATACTGTACGTTGTCTTTTTTTTTTTAAGATTTTATTTATTTATTTGACAGAGATAGAGACAGCCAGCGAGAGGGGAACACAAGCAGGGGGAGTGGGAGAGGAAGAAGCAGGCTCCCAGCAGAGGAGCCTGATGTGGGGCTCGATCCCATAACGCCGGGATCACGCCCTGAGCCGAAGGCTGACGCTTAACCGCTGTGCCACCCAGGCGCCCCTGTACATTGTCTTTTTTATCCATAACATCTAGATAATTAACGTGAACTAACCCAGGCTCTCTCCTAATCACTAAGGTACTCACTTTCGCTCCTTCTTATCCGTTGGTCTGTTGATCTCCCTGAAGATGTTTGACAGCACCCCGTCTGTCCAGTCTCGGGTAGTGGGGTCCAGGATGCCATAGAGCTCTATGACGCTCACGGCTTTGGGATTCAGGATGTACAACTTTGTCAACAGCCCAAGCCTAAATCAAAGGAGAGGCTTCAGCTGTGGTCCAGGTGGCCTAAACACAGCAGGAAAACGTTCTGGGCCACCTACGTGGGCATTTGATGTTTAGGACCCAATCCAGAATTTATTTATTTATTTTTATAATAATTTTTTATTATATCATGTTAGTCACCATACAGTACATCCCTAGTTTTTGACATAAAGTTCCATGATTCATTACTTGTGTATAACACCCAGTGCACCATGCAACGTGCCCTCCTTACTGCCCATCACTGGCCTATCCCATTTCCCCCACCCCCCTCCCCTCTGAAGCCCTCAGTTTGTTTCCCAGAATCCATAGTCTCTCATGGTTCATTCCCCCTTCTGTTTACCCCCAACCTAGAATTTAAAATGCAATCCACACATCTGAAACTAATGATGAAGTATATGTTGGCTAATCGAAAAATAAAATAAATAAAATAAAATAAAATAAAAATAAGATAAAATACAACCCAACCCAACTCACACAAACTCTCCCCTAGGCTTCCCACTTACTATTAATGGCTTACACTAAATGCAAGGGAACCATGTTTCACTGAAAATGTGGCCCCAGCGCAAGTGAGGTCTGAACTGAAAACACAGCTTTGCCTTTTGAGGGCATTGAGAAGCTAAGTTACATATTCATGCCTATGACAATTTACGTAAATATTTCATAATTAGTGTATAGGAGATAACAGTCATCCAGGACGTGTAACACACCCTTGGACTACTAATCTTCAATCCCGCATATTTACAGGATATCGGCTCTGTGTTGCTGACTTTATAAATTGTGTAGACAGAGCATTTGCCACCCTAATGCCTATAAATTCCTGTAACACTATGGGATTAATTCATCTACAGAAAACCAGACTTCACACAAACAGTTCATAATTAAATAAGTAAATAAAAATAATGGTGGCATGCATATACACACATGCATATGATGTTTCTATCAATCACCTAACAATGAATTAATTAAAGAATAAAAGGCAGGGGTGCCTGGGTGGCTCAGTTGGTTAAGCATCTGCCTTTGGCTCAGGTCGTGATCTCAGGGTCCTGGGATCGAGCCCCACGTTGTGCTCCCTGCTCAGCAGGGAGCCTGCTTCTCCCTCTGCTTCCGTCTCTTTCATGAATAAATAAAATCTTTATTAAAAAAGAATAAAAGGCATTATCACTATGGCACAACCCATTTAAAATCAGTAAGCCACTGTCCTCTGGTTTTCTCATAAGAAACATAAGAAGAAATAAGAAAAAGCTGACAGTCACTTACTCATTAGCTTTTACAGACTACCTAGAAATGTTAAAGTCATAAAGATGATAAGGATCGATTTAGATTTTTGCTGGAATATGAGCACACAGTGAAGTCTTTCTGGAACCTAGTTCTTGCTTAAGAGAAAAGTGAGAAGTCAGAAAACCCATCTCAGCATAAGGACAGGCTCCACAATTCACTACAGGTCTTCAGAATATTCCATATTAGGGGTGCAAGGTCCCCTTTCCTGGGAGCAGCAGCACTCCCGCTGGGCTGGGGATAACAAGACCTTTGGAGGGACGACACTCTGTTTTCAGCCACTCTGACAGCACAGCAGTGCTGCACAGTGCACAGCGTCCTGACTCTGAAGGAGCAACCTGAACACCAGAAATACAATTTCATTTTCATAATGTCCTTTTAAGGCTGTTTGTGAATCACTCCTCTCACAGATAAACCTAGTCACAGTCTGATGCACAAAAGGGTCACTGTTTGCCTTCTAAAATAGCAAATCAGCAATGGCACAAGTAGAGAGGCTCGGAGTCTAACATGGTGTTTAGGACACTGATGTGTTCAGATTTCAGTATTCAGGACTGAATAGTGACCCTGTGTGATGGGTGCCCCCCTTCTCTCTCTTTGTATTGTGTGCGACTCTGAGGATGATTGGGTCATGAAAATAATTGGTGGCCATGTGTCTAATGTATTAAAAACGTTTTGTGTTCCTTTCTAACTCTAACTGAATTACACCCTGGATTGAAAATGTCTTCTTTGTGGTAGCTATATGTAGTTTCAAACATGAATGAACTTTTTGCATCATAATTTAAAAAAACAATGCAGTGCTTGGGGCACGTGGGTGGCTCAGCTGGGTAACCATCTGACTTGATTTCAGCCCAGGTCATGATCTCAGGTTGTGAGATCAAGCCCCATGTCAGGGTTCACACTCACCATGAGTCTGCTTGAGATTCTGTCTCTCCCTCTCCCTCTGCCCCTCCCCCAACTCACTCTAAATAAATAAATAAATAATAAGATCTTTAAAAAAAAAAAAAAAAGGCAGTGTTTTAAGATAAATTTAACCCCCGAGGAATTGAGAAAGCAAAGTAGGACTAGATAATACCACCACCAACCTGACCAGGAAACCACCCTGGCAACCAGGCCGCCCGTCAGGGTCATACTCACTTGGTCTGGGCCTGACACAGAGTGTTAATGACCACGGACTTGCCCCCTCCGGTAGGCCCCACCACCATGGTTGTGTGGCGGGTTAACATGGTCTCGAACATCTGAACCACTTTATCCACCTGTGGGGCAAACATTGGCAGCTGGGGTAAACACATCGTTGTTTTTTTTTAAACAGCTTTATTGATCTATAATTCACATACCATCCAATTCACCCATTTGAGGTGCGCAGTTCAGTGGGATTCGTATGTGCAGCGTTGCCACGTTCAGTTTCAGAACATTTTCGTCACCCGTTCCCCGCCCCCAAAACTCGCATTCCCTTGTCCCTCTTCCCAGCCCCGCCCCCAGTCATGTCTCCGCGGACCTGCCCATTCTCCACACATAAATGGAATGACGTAAGTGGAACCACACAGTATACGCAGGTCTTTGTGTCTGGCTACTCTCCTTCACTTGTTCTCGGGGTTCATCCACCCTGTGGCGTGGGTCAGGACTGACTTCTTGTTTGTGGCCGAATACTATTCCATCGTGTGGCTAGACCACATCCAGGTTATTCATCCGTGGATGAACATTTGCATTGTTTCCATGTTTGGGCTCTTATGAATAATGGTGCTACAAACATTTGTGTACAAGTTCTTGCATGGACATATGTTCTCATTTTCCCTGGGCAGGTACATGGGAGTGGAATTCCGGGGCATATGCTAACTCTATGATTAACGTCTTGGGGAAATGCCAGACTGTTTTTCCACAGCTGCTGCACCATTTTACATTCCCTTCCTAAACCACCACCTCCAGAGGCAAACGTCATGGTCAAGAAAAGTGCAGAGAGCTTGCGCATCTGTGACTGGTACCTGCTGCCCCAGCCCGAGGCCTCCGGGGAGCCTGACGTCCCAACACAGCCGGGCCAGAGGCAGCTGCTCTGGTCCTGCAGCCTTAGGCATTTATATCCTCAGGAGAACACTCTGGCAATAACTGACGATGTGCTGACAACATATACGACCTTACAGACCTCAGACGATCAAAAGCCTATCAGTAACGTCTAACTTAATTGTTCTTATAAGTGCGACTTGGAAAAAGGAAAAGGTGGGGTGGGGCGAGAACATGAGATGGTGGGACCCCAAAACAAAATAGTTCAGTTATCACATTATACCCAAAACAACTGGAGGGTGGTATGTACACAGCGTGGAATAGGACTCGGCCTTAAAAAGGTGATCCTGACACCGGCTACAATGTGGATGAACCATGAAAACACGCTGGGTGAAGTAAGCCAGACACAAAAGGACAAATGCTGCAAGATGCCACTTACATGAGGTCCCCAGAGGAGTCAGATTCATAGAGACTGAAAGCAGAAGGGGGGGGGGTTGTCAGGTGGGTGCCAGGAGCCGGGGAGGGGGATGGGGAGTTGTTGGTTAATGGGGACAGAGTGTCAGTTTTGCGAGATGGAAAAGCTCTGGGATCTGTTTCACAGCAATATGAACATAACACCGCTAAGCTGTCCGAAAAATGGGTAAGATGGAAATATCTGTTATGTGTACTTTACCTCAATAAAAAAAAAAAAAGTCAGGGAAAAATGGTTGAGATGGTAAATGTTAGGTGTGTTTTACCACATTTAATTTTTTTCAAGGAAGGGACCCAGATGAAGCCTGTGGGCTCATTTGCACACCATCGTACCTGGACAGGCAAGACAATGTAGCCGTTCTCCGCCAGCACCTGCTCCACGGCGTCGTTAAAATCAGGGTAGCGGACACGCGGGCAGTCTAGTCCGGGAAACAGGTCGGAAATCAAACCAAGGAAAAGAGGGACGTCCTCAAATACGAACTTGGGCAGATTCATGTCTCGAAGGGCCCTCATCAGCACCACATCCTGGACGGGACGGAACAGACATCTTCAAAGATATTTCCACAGGACACAGGGACTAGGTCTGGAAATCCTCTTATGAAATATACAATGAAATTTCATATAAAATATAGGACATACAGCATTGCAAGTCCAGTCTCTAGAGAAACGTGGGCATCTGCTGCCCACAGAGCAGCCCTGGCTGAAGAGTCTGCTTTGGAGTAAGTCCCATCCTTTTATTGCAAAGCAGGAAAAACCCAAAACTTAGGCTTGTGTCTTCTTGAGAATGAGGTTTATCCCCACCCCTTCATCTCACCATCCTGCAATTATGGATTGACTATTACCACTGAGGCATCAGAAACTTCGGTGCTGTGAAGACCTTCAACTTGATCTATGGTCATTAGTCAAATTAGAAAAAAAATATATAATAGTAATAATAATAATAATAAATAATAAGCGACCTAATTAAGGTCAGCAACCAAATGAAGTAACAACAAAGACTAAAACTTTCCAGTGGGGGCCATACTGCAGCCCATCATCTCATCCCAGCGTTTATTTGGTGCGCGTGAACCCGACAAAGCCCCGGAAGACGCCTGCGTGCACGGTCCCCTACCTCTCTAAGATCAGAAGAGCCCCTCTTCAGTTCTCCGGCCATTACCAACACGGACTTCAGGGCTCTCAGTCCAAAATCATAGTGATGTTGCTTGGAGAGTTGCTCCCGGGCCAGCTTATAAAGGACGGTCATCTTTTTGGCCAGGGTCTTTTGTGATCAAAGACAATGAAAAGCAAAGAAAGAAAATGACCTGAAAGCAGCAAGACATCATTCTACAAAGAAAGTGGACACAGTGTTCAGATGGAACCGCTCTATGAGCAAGCCAACCTTGCCTCCAAGAGCAACACCAGCAGGGCCTTCGTTTTCAATGATGACAAATGAGGAACTAACTTCAAAGAAGGCCAGTCTTACCAAACTCTGAGGACTGTCTTTGAAAGCTGAGGAAGATCTTCACTGGCTTAAAGAATAGAACCTGTCCAACTTTTTAAATCCTAGCAATCACACTGAAGATGCGTTTTCTGTTTATTTGGACCTGAACATATTATTAAATCTTCTCCTGGGGGCGCCTCAGTGGCTCAGTCGGTGAAGTGTCTGCCTTCAGCTCAGGTCATGACTTCAGGGTCCAAGGATCAAGCCCCATGTCAGGTTCCCTGCTCAGCAGAGAATCTCTCTCCCTCTGCACTTCCCTCACAACTCATGCTTGCACGTGCCCTTGCTCTCTCTTGCTAATAAATAAATAAAATCTTTCAAAAAAAAAAAAAAAACTTCTCCTGTAACTTGTTTTTCAAGATGAGTCAGCCACTCATAGACGACTGAGGTAGCCGCTGGTGTAGACTATTACAAGGACTCAAAGCCTGCTGCTCCCTAGGGAGGGCGTGGGGACTGAGAACCAGAAATCCCAATACTCCTGTTCAAAATCTGGACAACATGTGAGCAGTAAGAGCCTTTTTAAAAAATTACAGAAAAGACACCTCACAACCCTGTGTTGAAAGTATGTCCTATTTTGTACAGTTTTCAGAATGTCTTGGAAAATACAGGGGCATACTTTTAATACATATTTTAAAAGATGATAAAGGAGATAGGGTGTGTGTGTGTTTTATTTTATTTTTTTTTAAGATTTTATTTATTTATTCAACAGAGACAGAGACAGCCAGCGAGAGAGGGAACACAAGCAGGCGGAGTGGGAGAGGAAGAAGCAGGCTCATAGCAGAGGAGCCTGATGTGGGGCTCGATCTCATAACGCTGGGATCACGCCCTGAGCCGAAGGCAGACGCTTAACCGCTATGCCACCCAGGCACCCCTGTGTGTGTGTTTTAAAGACACATATTCTCACGGTATGAGGCTAAGTGAAAGAAGCCCATCAAAGAGGGTTATATACGTATGATTCCATGTTACCGACTGTCACGACAGAGAATGGCAGGTGGTTGCCAGGAGTGAGGGCCAGGTGGAGGGTGTGCTACCAGGGGATGACAGGGAGGACTTTCTTTGTGGTGATGGCCCAGTTCTCTATCCTGATTGTGGCTCTGGTTATGCCACACATGCAACAGAATGTTCTAGAACTCTCCATGAGAGAGAGAGAGAGAGAGAGAGAGAGAGAGAGAGAGAGAAGAACATGAATGAATGAATGTGTGTGTGTAAAACCTGATGGAATCCAGATAAAGCTTGTACCTGGGCTAACAGCACTGTGCCCTCGTCACTTTGACAACCTGCCTTTGGGAGGGGGGTGTAAGATGTCATCACTGGAGGAGGCTGGGGGAGGGGCGTGCGGAACTCTATACTATTGTTGCCACTTCTTGTGAGTTAAATTACTCAGAAATAAGATTTACAATTTTAAAAAGAGGAAGGAGGAAGAGCCAAAGCAAAAAAAAAAAAAAATTTTTTTTAAGCCACACACAATGCAAACTCCCAAGTGCCCCGTCTGAGAGGAGAGCGGAGCAGGGCAGAGATCTGGGATGGCTGGGCTGGGCACTGACAAGGCCTCACCTTGGCCCAGAGGAAGCCCTCCGAAAACAGCATGATCTCGCAGATCTGCTGCAGGTCGGGCACGATCACCACCACGGGCCTGAAGAGGGCCTTCACCGACTCGGGCAGCTCCGTGCGGCCCGCGTAGCCTGGGTTCATGGTGATGAAGATGCCCATTCTCGAGTCCAGGGAGATCTCCTGCCCTTCAAACTGGAGGAGGACAGGAAAGGAAGGGGGTTACGAGGCCAGCAGGCCCCCCACCAAGGGGGCTGGGAGAGTCATGGGGCTGCCTGTCCTCATGGGTCTAAGGTGGAGGCCACACTTTGACTCCATTTCCCGGCGTTAAACGTGGAGTCCTCATGCTTATGAACGAGTGTTCTAGGCAGCAAGCCTTGCTCTCCCACCCCACAACCCGACTCTGATCCGAATCCATGGTCTGCACACGCGAGAAGGGGCTGATGCTGGGACGAGTGCAGCCTGGGGGTGATGAGAGGTGCTGTGTCAGCCCCAACAGGTTCCCTAACCTGAGTCTGTTTCCTTTTCTGCAAGGTTGTGGCGCCTGCATGAGGCGATCGCTCTGTGCTCAGCACCCAGCCCACAGCTCCGTGCAAAGTGGATCATCACTCATGCTGCTTGTCTCAACCCCCATTCCAACTCCACCCCCGTCCAGCCGCCTGCACAGAAACCCACCCCAGCATCCTTCCAGAAACCAGCCTCTGTTCCTCCATGTGCCTCAGGGACCAACAAACTACAGAAATCTCTATATTTTGAGGTGTTTTTTTTTTTAAGATATTTTATTTGAGAGAGAGAGAGCACGCACAGGAGCCGTGGGGAGGGGCAGAGGGAGAAGCAGACTCCCCGCTGAGCAGGGCGCCCAAGGCAGGGCTCGATCCCAGGACCCTGGGATCATGACCTGAGCCGAAAGCAGTGGTCTAACCGACTGAGCCACCCAGACGCCCCCATATTTTGAATTTCTTTAGCCTATGGTCCAATTTCACCTGTCTCAACTTCTGTCTCTAAGATTTCACTATTTTCTTTCTTTCACTGGTCCACAAGATAGACAAAGATAGAAAACTGTATTTTTACGAGGCACAGACTGCCTCGGTGACAAGAGGGCCGCCCAGCAGGTAGCTACGGCTCCCCGAGGAAGGAGGCCACCGTCCTGTCTCCCAAGCCCACATGGAGACCACCCTCACCCACTCCCTGATATCCATGTGGGGCCCAGACTGCCTTCTGGAGACGATGGACTGGCCTGCTCTTAAAAACACAGCTTCTGGAAACCTGAATGCATTGCAGGTTAAATTTCCCTCCTTCAGGGGCACCTGGGTGCCTCAGTCGGTGAAGCGTCTGCCTTCGGCTCAGGTCATGATCCCGGGGTCCTGGGATCGAGTCCCGCATCAGGCTCCCTGCTCAGCAGAGAGCCTACTCCCTCTCCCTCTCCCTCAAATAAATAAATAAATAAAATCTTTAAAAAAATTATCTGGGAAATAATTAAATAAACTCATTCTTAAAAAAAATTTCCCTCCCTCAGGAGCAGTAAGCTCAGCCCTAAAATATTTCGGAAGAACCAATTAAAAGAAAATGCATCCAAAGCCTTCATGGGAACCCTGAAAATGTTTAACAGGATCGAGTTTACATATCTCTTGACAGTGAGCTGCACTGAGGTCTGGGAGAAAAGCAGGCGGGACGCCAGGGCCAGGAGGTACCTGCAAAGGGAATCCTCACCAGCCCAAGCCAAACCTGTGCCCTGAACTTCTCAACGAGGCTCTGTAGGGCCTTGGAGGATATATAGGAGTTCTCAGGCACAAAGGAAGGACGATTTCAGGCATGCAGGGACACATGTGGTGTGACAGAGCCTGGTGTGTCTGCAGGGTGAGTGGCATGGGGTTGACAGAACGCAGGGCACACGGGGTCACAGGGTCGTGGGGGGGGCAGCGGAGCACATTAGCATCCCAGGGGGACTCTTCCGTCAGAGAACCCCCCTCCGGGCTATCTAAATTATGTCATAAGATCGTGTTTCTCCAAATTCTCACGCAGCCTCATCAGCTGCAACTTAACAGAGACTTACTAACGCTACAAATACATCCTTGGGTGCCAGAGGTCGGTGAGTGCTCAAAAATTTTTCAAATCTGCCTTTTCGTTTTGATAACGACCTTAAAAATCCTGCTCGTTTTAATCCCCTAACTTGATGAGGTAGGAGGGCAAAATTTTGTGTTTCTGTGATAATATCTATTGAAAGACATTTTGATCGAATGGACCTTTAAACTTAAAGCCTGCTTTTTTTCCCCTCAGGCTTGGCAAGTGACCAAGAATATTCTTTCGTTGATGGGGCCTGTCCATCACTCCCTGGGGAACACCGCCTTACCGTCCATAGCTACCACCACTACTGCGTCCGCAATCCGTGCCACTTTCTAGAACAGCGCAGTCCCTAATTCTTAAACATGCTGCTAATTTGGGGGAAGCCCAACCATCTCAATTTGAAAGCAAAAATCTGTCGAATCCTCATCTGATGTTTCGAAAGCCACAAAGCGTGCAGCCTGGAGAACATGACCGCGGCAGGCCGCACACGCACACGCACCTGGAACGTGGTGAGCTGATGGATCAGAGCGTTTCGGATCGTCTGAATCTGAGAGGAGATGACTGACAGTACAGACGCGTCAATTCGATTAAACTCGTCAAAGCAGCCCCAAGCCCCACACTGGGCGAGGCCAGAGAAAATCTTCCCAACGGCCTAGCGTGAAAGGGAAAAAGAAAAAGAAAAAAAAGCACATGGGCAATTTTTATCTTTAAGATCGCATGCGATACCTTTACAGATAGATAACCTAAATCAGAACAGCGCACATCGGGCTGGCAGAGAGCCAGCCGGCCAACCGCCCCACTAATGGATCTTTCCGGCAAGACTTCCAGGACCCTCATGGGCCAGCTCTCCCATTCACGGGACTTTACAAATTAAGGATTTTCATGGAAAACTCCAGAGTTCTGGCTTCTCTTGAAATACTGGAAAATCTAGCGGCACCGGGTCCATTTCCCCAGAGTGGTCACGATTAACCGCAGCTGGAGAGTGGCGCCCCCTGGGGCCGCGGCCCTCTCCTCACTCTATTTCTGCACCGGCGGCTCTGCGGGGTTCCCGTGGGCGACGTTTGCTCCACGTGCTGCTATCAAAGCAGACACGTGTATGTTCTGAGACTGAGGGTGAAAGATTTTTTCTGCTCTATTCTTCCAGCTGCCTCCATGGCTTTTCATGGAAGGGTGAGGGGTGCAATGCCTTCCTCCCACGTCCCACACTCAGCTCTCCACCGTACCTTGTAGTCCATGCCTTCTCCGCAGTTGGTCACAACACAGAGCAAGCCCAGGGCTTTGGCCAGATCCTTGGTGGTCTCGGTCTTGCCAGTACCTGCCGGGCCAGCAGGGGCCCCTCCCAGATACATGGACAGTGCCTGTCGATGAGCCAAACGTAAAACCTCTGTTGTCTGCTTCACACGGGGAAACGGGTGCCATTTCCCAAAGCACTGTGACAACATATGTGCAACATACGTGTGCCAGTGGACACGTTCACGCTCACCTCTCCTGATAGTCACTGTGTTTAACATTTCTGTGTTTTTCCATTGACCTCTACTGGCCGCTCCCACGTCATGATGTAGGGACCAGTGTACCAAGGACTAAGTGACATGCAGGAACGAGCACCTACCCTGAGGACGAGGCCCGCATGGTGCCCGGAGTTGAGGCCCATGCACGCACGTACATCTGTGCCGGGAAGGATTAGTCCTCCCCAAGGAAAGGGCTGGCCCTTTGTCTCCAAATTCTAGGAGCTGACCTCAAAGCCCGTGGAATGTCCTGAGAACTGTGACTTTGGGCCACATGGTATCAGCTTGACTTCTGGAGGGGCTGGACACCACAGTCAGCCAGATAAGCAATCAGTCATCTCTTCAAGACTAGTCCCCAATTGAAAGCTTAGACACCACGCATCCCTGGCGAGCTTCCCTGGGTGGCAGCACGCCCATGGCCACACGGACTTGCTGCAGGACAGAATGCTGTCTGCACAACGATACCGCGACAGGGAAGTGCAGCTCCCAGCCTGGTCTCTCCCGGCCCCCGGCCCCGGCCGTCTCCTACTGCGGTTTCAATCTGTATCCTTTTGCTATAATAAACCACAACTAGGACTGCAATGGCTTTTCTGAGTTCTGTGAGCCCTTTCTGCAAATTATTAAATCTGAGGGTGGTTTTAGGGGCTGCCTGAACCGGCAACAGCCCAACCCCAAAAGGTGGCTAGAAGGTCACGTTCCAAGTTCAAACTTGTTTATAGATTTTGAATAGTGATGTCCCTTGCTATCGCATTGGTTTCCGGGGGCTGCTCACGCAAATTACCACCATGTGGGGGGCTTAAAACAACAGAAATGTATTTGTTCCCAGCACCAAAGTCCAGGAGTCTGAAATCGAGGTGTTGGCAGAGCCACACTCCCTCCAAAGCTTCTAGGGGGTTCTTTGCTCTGGTGGCTGCAAGCATTCCTTGGCTTGTGGCCACCTCACTCCAATCCCTGCCTCTAACATCCTAAGAGGAAATGTCCGTGTCCTCTTCTCTTCTCACAAGGACACCAGTCATCGGATTTAGGGCCCTCATCCAGGAGGTTCCCAATCCTTCCCTAATTAAATCGACCAAGACCCTATTTCCAAAGGTCACATTGTGAGGTTCCAAGTGGACATGAATTGGGAGGGACGGACACGGGTCAACCCAGAACGGTGTCTGCAGTCACCCCAATCACACTTCGAGAACAACCCATAACTACAGGCAGCTGCTGATGCCGCGGTCTGGGTGGCCAATCACCTGAGTGAGGGTCAGGTAAATCCGGTCGGTGAGCGGCGTGATGACCAGCCTCCCGTTCAGACCCATGTACTCGTAGCCGTAGCTGAAGGTGCCCGTGCACTGACGGATGTTCAGCTCGTCCGGTTCCCGGTCCCAGTAGAACCGCAGCTGACTTTCCCACTCAAACTCCCGGGCCTCGAGAATGCTGGAAGGGGAGAGGAGGGAGAGGAGGCCGAAGAAACAGCGGGGCCAAGTCTGGTGGAGGACGCACTGTGACACACCTGGGCCCCCAGAGGTCCCTACCTGCCTCTTATGAAAGAATCGACTATATCTCTGGCATGCACGTCGATGATGAGGACCGTGTTGTATTTCTTTCTGTCGTTCTTGCTCAAGGGCATGGTGATCCGAGTGACCAACTCATCAATCTGCTGGTGCATTTTCTTGCCGTAGTCCTTCATGGCCTGCTTCTCCCCTTCCTGTACTTTGTGGAAGACATTCTCCACCTCCCAGGTCCACCACACCTGGCAGGCGGCCAGCACCACCATCCCTTGGTACAGGAGCATCCAGTCGACTCTAAAGGGAGAAGCACGCCTGTTCGAGACCTTTTCCCAGGGACCGGCACTGGGTAACAGTCCCCATAAGAATGTAATTCTTTGGTCTGGAACGGGGGATCCAGAATAAGGGCTCTGGGTAAGTAAATGACGTAACTCCTACGGCTGGATAGGAAAACACCAGGCCAACCCCATGTGCACACAAGCGAGTTAGAGGTGATGAAGTAGAAAAACGCTATATCCCTTTTAAAATATGCCTGGATGGGTTTGCAGAGTGACTTAATGTTATGGGCATATAAGAATTTCTACATTTTTAAATTCCAACAAAAAATTTAATCATCTCTGACCCCCCCCTTTGCCTAGTTATAACCTCCTGCAGGTTGCTCATTCTTCTTTTCTCTCCCATGCACACCTGTCCGAAGTTATACACACATATGGGGAGCCAGCCTGTGGCAGCTGCTCCCCCCAAAAATGGCACCAGACAATACAGGGTTCTCTGCACTTCGCTTGTCCCATTTCAGAATTCTGAGCCAAGCCTTCAGGTCAGCAGATATAGTCTCACCCGATCTTTATAAAAGCTGCGTGCTTTTCCGGGGCTTGAGAGGGCTGCAGTGCACTCAAACATTACCTTACTGATGTCTAGGCAGGGTGCTTCCAGTTCCTTCACCAACACAAGTAAGACTGCAATAAACATCCGTCTACACCATCTGGCGATGTCCGGAGACAGTTTCCGTTGTCATGACTGGGGGGTAGGGGTGTTACTGGCATCTGACAGGTGGCAGGGGCTGTAGATGGTGCCAACCACCCTATGAGACACCGGTGTCTCCCACAGCAGAGCATTCTCCAGCCCCAGACGTCAGTAGTGCTGAGGTGGACAACCGTGTTCTACGTCTAACCTGATGAGTCAGAGCTGCTTCCAGGCTTACAGAACAGAATCCCAAAAGCTAAACAACCAGGCCAAATACAGTGCACTCTTTGGGTAGTTTGTTTTAATAGAAATGGTCAAATTACTTTTAAAGGTTGTAGCTATCCTTACCCCACTGACAATGCATAGCACTGCCCTTCTCACCACATGCTCTTCAGCACTAGGTATTATCACTATTTTGATTTTTTGCCAATCTGAAAGGCAGAAAAACAGTATCTCATTCTATGCTACTTTGCAGATCCCCGATGACTAACAATAGCTCTCCTCTTTTCATATGTCTATTAGCTGCTTGGATCTCCCCTACAGAGACACTAATTTCCAAAACTGGTAAGTGCCTTGAAATATATTTAGGGCATTTTTTTTTTCCTAAATCATACTTTAAAAATAATGGACCCAGAGCTAGAAGTTCCAATCCAGGAAAAGTGACTGTGAATCACTAGTCATTACCTTGATGACATCCAATGAATGGAAAAATAAATTTAAAAGAATATTTAAATCAATGAAAACATTGGGCTTTGCCATCTTGTTTTAAAGTTGTCTGGCACCTCTAAAACCTTAATAGTATTTGTAGTTACGATCCCTACACACCAGAGAGAGATAACGAAGGTGATGAAGGGCCTAGGAAGTCAGAAATCAGGAGGGGCAGAAGCAAACTTGACCAGAAAAAATAAAGTAACTCAGGGCAGAGCTAAGAGGAACATGACGGTGTTTGGCAAATCCCAGGACACTGCTTTCTGGGGCTGCATAACCCTGAGCCTGTCTTCTCAGTGATGCCAAAACATGTCTGTTCAAACAAACCAATACATTCAACTACTCGCCCCTGTCATTAGAAACAACAGCTCCAGTGTGAGGCGGAGGGGCATTTGGGGAGGAGAGGGGTGGGCGCAGACACTTCGGGGTGCCGTCCTTTACTCCATCTCCCACCAACCACACCCTGTGACACACAGCAACGCCCTGGCAAAGCGGTAGCGATGAGGTGGCTGAGACTAACATCGGTGTAAAATCCATCCGATCTGCGAGCATTAAGGAGACTTCAAAATACTCAGCGATCACTACTTCCAGAGCTGGTGATCTGTCAGTTCAGCTCCGTAAGAGCACCCAGCACAGTGATTAGCTCGGAGCAGGAGTCCGATAAATATTAGTTCAATCAGTGACTATAACTGATAACGTGCTAGAGCCACTTCCTGCCAGTTCACGGGAGCTCGTTGTCAAATATTCCAGAATTTTGCAGGCTGCTGTTCAAACCACTTACCGTTATTCCACTTAGCTTTGAAATGATCCGTGGAGGGAGTGTTTACACCATGAGCATTGAGGAACTCTCTAAAACAGAAAGCCAGTTTACCAGCACACGCCTGAGCAGATCTATATGTATCTGATTACGTAAGGATATAAACCAATTCTTACAGTACCTAAAAACAGAAGGATCATAATCATACAGGCATAACGCTACTCTCTAATAAGTTACTTAACTAGAAGTCTTCAGGGTATAAAACAACAGGATAGCATTCTTAAAATAATAATGGGGGCTTTCTGCGTGCATAAAGGCCCCGCTGAATATATTCCCAGGAATCCCACCTAAATCTAAAAAACTCGTTATCCAAAGATGCTTCATGTACTTTGCGCTCAACCGCACATTAAAGCCAGCCCTCCTCGCAGCGAGAAGCAGGCTCAGCTCAGCAAGGAGCCTGGGCGCTTCTCGGGCCACAAAAATCAAGGTGTGATTGAAATCGTTAAATATTTTAGAAAGGACTTTACTCCTTAACCCATACACGGATTAACCCTCCGGAACACCTGGTTTCTGCTGGGTCACCGGTTCGCTCAGAATCCCCGGGGGTGGGGCGGGGCGGGGGGGGGGTTTNAAATACACAGATGGCCCCCCACCGAGTTTCTGATGGGGCAGATTTGGGGGAAGGCCCAGGCATTTGCATTTCTAACAAGCTCCCCCCGGGGCCCTAATGCAGCTGGTCCAGATGTCACCACCCTTTGAGAAGTCCTGAACTAGGGGATCCTTTAAAGACAGACAATGCACGGGGCCAACTTAACGATTGCAAGGAAAGAAAACTTCATTGGGAATGTCACTTATCTACTCCAAGCCCTTAATATGAATTCATCCATTATGACTATTCATATGATAACGTGACATGCTTCCCGGTCCTGACCCTACCTGCTTTTGTCTTCACAGTATCTAAAAATAGCCTCCTTGGTGATCAGCCGGTTGGTCCTCCGCATTTCTTTCAACACCGCCGTCATCCAGTCCTCCACGCGCCCCTCGGCCCGGACGATCTTGCGGAACTCCATGACTTCTCCTTCTGCGGAGATCATGGCAGACACCAGCTTCTCTCCATTCTCCCCGTCGTGAAACCTTAGCAGAGCGATGTTGTCGTACATCTGCAATACAGTGGGACATCCGCCCTGCGACACGGACGCTGGGTGGCAGTGCCAGGGGCCGAGCGCTCGGTCACGCGTGGGAGCCACCAGGACGCAAGCACCGAACAGGGGCACACGCGGGGTGCTCGCGTCGACCCTGCACTGTGCAAAGGTCTGTTTGGCGTTAAAAAGAAAGAGAGGAAAAGAAGACACGCTCCCTGCCCCCACTTGAGGTTCTAAAGTATACGCGGGTGTAGAGAGGTGTCTGGACAGAGGAGACGCAGAACAGCCTGGTGATTCCACACTGCGGGGCTGAGGAGTTAGACAGACGTGTGCTGGGACCCCCCGATGCCCCAACTGGGTGACCTGGGGCAAGCTGCTTCTCCTCTCTTGGCCCGCAATAGACATAATTATGGCACTTCCAGGATGAGGCTGGAAGGGTCAAATCAAACATGTGAGAAGGGCCTCTGGCACATAAACCACTTGCCGTCTGTTGCCCATCATCACTGATACTGATCAGAATGCTAAAAAGGAAAATGAGTCTTTTAGGACCCAGGATATAAGACAAGGCACTCTGCACGTCAGAGAGAAGGGGAAGGCAACAGGCTTTAAAGGATAAAGCCAGAGGTTTGCAAAAGGAGGCTACCAGTAAATGAAACACTTCTAACACACGCTTTTCTAATACAGTCAAGTATCTGTTTATGAAAGCAGAAACAAAATATAAAACTCCCCTTTGAGAAAGGAGCACATACGACCCAAGACGTGAATTTTAGTTTAAGAAGGAAATCAGCATTAACTAAAGGGAAAGTATGGAGTTCTGTACTTGATCCCAAATGCTTTGTTTATTTGGAATAAAGGAATTATTCTGCAACACAGATTCAACACTGCAAATGGTTCTTCCCCCGGGGGGGGGCACTAGGCAATGTCAGGAGACATTTTTGGTTGTCTTAACTGGAAAGCGATGCTCCTGGCTTCTAGTGGGTAGAGAGGCCAGGGGTGCAGCTGAGTGTCCCACGGTGCACAGGACGGCCCCTGGCCCCGACACACACGTGTACAGCCACAGAGCAAAGCGTTATCTGGCCCAGCTACTGACCCTGCCTATGCTGGGGACCCCAGCCCTCAGGGGCTCCTAAATATAGAGCTTTGACCCACGGATTGAAGATTCGTTCGGGCCATGCTCTGGCCGTCTACCGCCAGAGACGGTACTGTCTGTTGTTTCCTGACGGTCAGTATTGTTCACGGATGCACATACGTTTATGTCCAAGTACGCAAAGCTGGAAGGAATCACAGCCAACTCGTGATCGTGGCTGCCTCCTGAAAGGGGAGGGAGAGCCGTGATAGGGAGAGGGGGCAAAGACTGTGGCAACTTTACAGCTTCGTTTTAGAGAGGGGGGGGAAGAGAGGAAAGGGGGAGAGAGAGGGAGGGAGGGAGGGAGGAAGGAAGCAAATAGGATTAACTGGTAAGAGGTTGGTTACCAGTCATTTCTGGGCGGTGGATAAGGCTACTTAGCCGAGGTCACAAGGCAGGCACTAAGTGCTTTACAAATAGAGCTCATTTAATCTTAATAACAACTCCACGGAAGCAGGTAACTCCTGGAGTTATCCCTGTTTACAGATAAGAACCGGATGCCAAGGCACGCCTGGGGGGCTCAATTGGTTAAGCGGCTGCCTTCAGCTCAGGTCATGATCTCAGGGTCCTGGGATGGAACCCCATGCCAGGCTCTCTGCTCAGCGGGGAGTGTGCTTCTCCTCCTTCTGTGTGCTGGCTATCTCTCAAATTAATAAGCTAGAAGAAAAGAGAAGAGAAAAAAGAAAAGGAGAAACCGATGCCCAGAGAGGTTAAGTACCTTGCCAAAAATCACACAGCAAATCTGTGCGGAGCCAAGGTTTGAACCCAGGCAATCTGGCTCCAGAGTCCACATGCTGAAGCACCATCCTGTATCACCCTCTGCTTATTGTATCAGTCTTTGTGTATTACTGGATTCCTTTTAGTTTCTCCAAAAAAATAACGGTTTGGGACTTTAGAAAAAGAGCAACAAACAGTGGAATCTTTGTACAGTTTCAGACTAAGTGGATTTCATCAGATTTACCTTTCCGATAAAAGCCCGGCAGTATTTCCCAGCGCCAAGCCCCGTGACAGAGCGTGGCAGCCGCTCCCGGGGGTGGGGGCGCACGGGACCGCAGGGGCCCACCTTGATCATGTGCTCCTGGACGCAGAGCGGGTCGCTGTTCCCCAGGATGCTGAGCAGCTCGTCATCGGAAATGAAGAAGAACCTCGGGAAAGCGTTTCTCTTGGAGTCTAAGTAGTCGTTTAAGCTCTTCTGGCATTTCTCGAGGCCCTCGCTGATGTGCTGCAAGTCGGCCAGGCGGTTCGCAGCCTCGCAGCATCTCTTGATCACGGGGTCCTTTAAGGTCTCCCCCATGATCTGGACGAGGGCGAGAAGGGAGCTGTCAGGCCAGGGGAAGCACAAAACCAACACGTGCCCAAACCACAAACTTTTGGGGGCCAACGTGGCAGAAGGGTCCCTAGCACCTCCTAGCATACTATAATTTACTTATTTCTGATGTTAATGTTTTCCGCCCTCCCACTAGAAGGTCAGCTGTCCGGGTAGGGATTTTTAATCCCTTTGGCTCACTGACGTGCCCGTGGGCCGACAACACTTCCTGCACGTGCGAGGCCCTCAGTCACCCTTCGCAGAATGAATGAAGCCACGAGCTCCACTTTGGGCCACATGGATGTCCTGGGACGGTCCCTCCAGCACTCTTCACGGTGGCACTCGGAGGGGGCGGTGAGGGAAATATCCCCAGCCTCCAACAATAGGAAACCGGGTCAATCGTTGGCTGAAAGTGGTTGTTTCCATGTTTATTTATCAAAATACATGCCAAAGACATTAAATTTTTTTAAAGGATCACATTGGTAAGAATGATATTATTTTGTGGAACATTTATGTATAATACTTATTTACATGCTTACACAGGAATAAATTCTGGAAAGATAGATACTGACCTATCAAAATGGTTATCTTGGGTGTGGGAATATAGATATTTTTGTTGTTTTTTTTTAAATAGTTTCTCAGTTCTTCTATAATAAATAGCCATTGTGTGATTTTTTTTTAAGTTTTAGAGAAAAAGCTTATGCAAATGATTAAGGAAATATTATCAACTCTAATGGATAAAGGAGACCCAAATGCGAACTGGCCCCTCCTAACTGGAGAGCGTGCAGCACCGCTGAGCAGCAAGGCCCCCCGGCTTCGAGGCCAGGTGGCTCTGGGTTAAGACCCTCGCCCCACTAATGGCGAGAGGCAGCGATGACAGGCACAACCCTTTCCCAGAAGGACTTTAAAATGGACGATACTCCTTCACGGGCAATTTACTTTCCACCAGTCTCTCATGAGATATTCATCCTAAATGTGGAAAAGGCAGGAGGCACAAGTCTACAAATTATTGATGAAAGCAAAGAATTCCTTGTGGAACAAGATGTCTCGTTACAACAATCAACCAAAGTAACGTCAAGCCACTCACTGGAACGTTTTACAAAGATGTCAGAATCTTTTCTCAGTGTCATAACATGAAATACCTTTCTCATAATATTCAAAGAAAATTAGGAGAGAAAATTATATAAAATATCGTTATCGCTGTGTGTTTAAACCCATATGCACAGGGGAAAAAAAACTAAAGAAATATACGTCATACTAAAGTGGTCCCATCAAGGTGACGGAACTCTGGAAGATACATTCTTTTTCTACCTTCCTACATTTTCCAAGCTTTTAAAGCAAGTATTACTTTTATAATGAAAAATCAATATAAAAAAGCTTCAGTGCCATGTGCCAGTGGCTTGAAACCAAACAGAATTTTTTACGGAACAAATGAAGGTCATATGTAATGATTTTAAAAATTCGGAATTAGGGGCGCCTGGCTGGCTCGGCTGGAAGAGCGTGCAACTCTTGATCTCAGGGTCATGAGTTTGAACTCCACGCCGGGTGTAAAGATTACTTAAAAAGAAATAAGCTTAAAAAAAAACACAGAAGCTACTTAATAGACAAAATAGACAAAATACTACATACAGAAACATAAGCAAACGTATCTCAAGTCACCGCCCTCTCATGACTGAAACAGAAGCCGGCACTTGCCCTTTTAAATATTCTGTCGATGTTGTCAAACTTCTTCACTTCATCGGGAAGTTGTGACCTGATATCTCCACCGATAAAAATGCTTTCAAGATACATCCATTTTCTCTGAACCAACATCCAAATCTGGAAATGCACGATGATAAGGTCAGCACAGGCACCTCGAGGTATGGGGGGCAAAGTCCCACCCTAACACAGGACAGATGCACGTCAGCTCGGGTCAAAAGTCTCCCCGGGCAAGACGACAGAGTGAGTGCACACCCCCCTTTCCAAGTATACAAGAATGATGGAGAGAGCACAGCTAAATATTTTAAGATACAAAGTCTCATGCAAAGGCAAAAGAAAACTCTCTGCACCACCCAGGACAAGGAAGAATCTTCTAGTCGTAAGCAGGGGTGAGGGCCCTGTTACCCAGAGGAACAAAGGACAGATTGTTTAAAAAAAAAAAAAAAACGACCAGACAGGGGCGCCTGGGGGGCCAGTCAGTTAAGCGTCTGACTCTTGGTTTCAGCTCAGGGTGGTGAGATCAAGCTCCGAGTCAGGCTCTGTGTGCAGGGGGAAGTCTGCTTGAAGATTCTCCCTCTCCCTCTGCCCCTCCCCTCCTCTCTAAAATAAATAAATCTTCTTAAAAATAAATAAAATGATTAATTTTACCTTATGTAAATTTCATATCCATTTTTTTAAATGTTTAAATAATGAAGGAAAATAAAAGAGTGCTATAACCTACCTAACAAAAGGTAATGGACCAAAACGAGCAAGTGAAGAGAGTCCATGCGTGAGAGGGGTGAGGGCCTGGACCCCCTCCGTAGCCAGTGAACCAGGGCCAATATCATCCCAGCCAAAACTCAAGTGTGGCCTGGAACAAGGCAATTTTTTTTAAAGATTTTATTTATTTATTTGACAGAGAGAGAGGCAGCCAGTGAGAGAGGGAACACAAGCAGGGGCAGTGGGAGAGGGAGAAGAAGGCTCCCAGCAGAGGAGCCTGATGTGGGGCTTGATCCCAGAGCTCTGGGATCACGCCCTGAGCCGAAGGCAGACGCTTAACGACTAAGCCACCAGGCGCCCCTGGAACAAGGCACTTGCCTGGGGTCTGGAGAGGGGAAAAGAGGCAGCCCACAAAAATGATAAGGTGAGCCTGGGTCGCTCAGAGAGGTCTGGACTAGTATACCCCACAAGAAGAAAGCCCCCAGCCACCTAATCATATAAGACCTTGTTCAGTGCTGTCCCACATGACAGGCTAACCTGGAGAAACTGCAGAAACAGGAGACAAAGGGAAGGCAGCACAGGCGAAGACATTTTATGTACGATTGGCTTTAAAAATAAGTAGATCCCACAGAGGAAGACACTACTGTGAAGGATACACACACACACACACACACACACACACACGAAAACTCAGGCCTGAGAAAGGAATAAATAGGGAGAAATCTGAAAAGGGCTTTAAATCTGTTTAAAATCTTCTATGTGGTAAAGAAGGCGAACGTATCCTGACAACAAGAACGGGACACTATTCAACAAGAATAGGGACGCATGAAAGAGACTCAATTAAGAATCATGGAAGTTAACAACCCACTCATTGAAATAAAACCTGATGGACTCTTTCACTCATGCACGCACATACCCCCAAAATACATCAAGCCAGAAAAAGTACGTGGGAGGGTCCTCAGGGTCTGAGCACAAAATATTCTCACATAAAAGTGGTCTCCTGCTTTTCTCTCACCTCAATGACTTCCCCTATCAGAGAAAGCGTTTTCTCCCATTTGTGAACAGTCTGCAGAAAAGGCCCCACAAATCTGCTTCCCGAGATGCTTTGCAGGTTGACGGTGTTGTCGTCAAGGCTCTGGATGATTTCATCCACAGACCCCAAGATGTAGCCTCGCTCCTGTGTGCCTTTGAAATACTTGACCACAGTAAACTTCATATTTTCCCACGTGTCCAGGATCTCCTTCACCGCCTGGTCAGGAAGATAAAAACGAGCGGTTTGGGCACAGACATCGAAAAAAACAGAACTCCATCCCAATAGCAACTGACCGAGCACTGGCTCCGTGCCCAGTAACCACGGTCCATACAGGACCACCTTCCGTCCTCAAAGCACCCTAGCGAAGTAAGGATTACTACCCACACTTTATAGAGATGCCAGCAGGTGCTCAGAGAGGTGAAGCAGCTTGGCCAGGTCACTCAGCACCAGAAGCAGGGTCTAAATTAACTGGTCCACCTCCCTGCACACCTACACGATCCTGCCCGTGCTTGCCGTTACGCAAGAAAATCGGATTACAAAGTAACATGCCTATTAATGATTGTATTTTCAAAAACCAGTTGTATCACTATTTATGTGTACAATGTGTGTACAATGCATGTGTGTGTACTGCATACATGTGTGCATGTGGCGTGTGCATCTGTGCACGTGTGTGCGGGTATATACATGGATGTGCATTTACACCTGCTTGTGACTGTGTGTACAGTATGTGTATATGTGTGTATCTATGTGCATGCACGTGTCCACGCACTTTTAAGTGTTAAAGGACTTACACGGAAATGTCACTAAGAACTATCTTCAGGTGGTAGAATTATAAGTGATTTATTTTCTCAGTTTTCTACCATGAATGTCCATTAATACATTTAATAAATACATTTAATAAATGCATTGGAAGTAAAACTATAATTTAGAATAAAAAATTTAACCAGCACAGAAATCCTACTTCTAGAGCAAACAATTCCTTATTACTCAAATGCAAGTACTATAACAAACATTTTCTCTTTGCATTAAAAAAATAATTCTCCAGGGGCACCTGGGTGGCTCCGTTGGTGAAGCATCTGCCTTTGGCTCAGGTCATGATCTCGGGGTCCTGGGATCGAGCATAGAGTCTGGCTCTCTGCTTAGCAGGGAGTCTGCTTCTCCCTCTCCCTCTGCCACCCCCCAACAAATAAATAAAATCTTCAAAAATAATAATAATTCTCTGAAACTAATATAACACTGCACATTAACTATACTGAAATTAAAAATAATTCTCTTTCTTTTCTCAGCTGGTAACTAAACACTGTCTTACTTTCTCAATGGCAATCTCCTTGACAGCGGCCATTACGATCCCGTTGAGAACATCCGTGTGTTTGTGAAGTTCCATAGCAAACATGTTTTCCAAGGTGAACGTCTCTGTCATTTCAAAAAATACACCCGTTTTTTCCATCAGCTCTTTCCAATGCCTGAAAGTGCATCCACATTAAAACATTTATGCTTCCTGGATTTAGTGATGAATTTAATTATTCCCGCTTACATCACAGGACAAATCCCATTGTAAGTGAGGACATCATTAGAATCACATTTCCAAAGTATTCCAAAAATCCCACTGGCTTCCAGAATCAAACCCAGGGAACCACCTCTAGCAAGATATGGTCTTAGATGGCTAGTCTTCATGACCATCTAAGAAAGAATGTGGCGTTTAACTTTCCTGGAACCTACTTCTGTCATGTAGTCGGGGGACCAGGGATCGCCACCTCTGTCGTCTCCCTCGGCCTGTTCGGGACCCTGGTGTAAGCTGGGAGCTGCCGTGTATTTGGTAAAGATTTGTCATGCTCTTCCGTCTGCTCCAGGCAGCGGGCTAGCTGCAGCAGGTGCACGTGACCAAAGACCAGGCTCCTGCCCGCGGGGACCCCACCACCTTCTCAGGGGCACGGCCAGGACACGAGTCAACAGATCTATACCTTAAACAATCACCAACTGCTTTGAGCTCTACGAGAAAACCGCAGAGCACAGAGACAGTAAGAAGGGGTCTGCTGTAGACGGGAGGGTCCGACGGGCCTCTGTGCACACAGACACATCCAGCTGCTCGGCCCTTGACCCAACCCGGCCTTAAGGTTCACATCTGGCCTGCGGGCTGGCTGTTTTTTAGGATTCCACTTATATGGAATGAAGATAATAAAGGGGCTAAGCGTGGTGCTAGACCAGCAGAATGCCGTGTACCCGGGGTATAAGCAGTAAGCACCAAATCACTGACATAATTTATTGTGAAAATCCACCCCAAAAAGGGGATGCCTGGGTGGCTCGGTAGCTGAGCATCTGGTTCTTGATTTCGGCTCAGGTCATGATCTCGGGGTGGGGGGATCGAGCCCCTTGTCGGGCTCGGAGCTCAGCAGAGAGTCTGCTTGAGATTCTCTCCCTCTGCCCCTCCCCCTGCTCACACACCTGCTATCCATCCATGTCTAACATGAACAAACAAGATCTTTAAAAAAAATTCACACACACACACACACACACACACACAAAACAAAAACCCACACAAACCAGAAATGGTCAGAAAGGAGAATGTACTCTTCGTCCCCCTCTCTTCCCAGACCTCGGCCAGAAGCTGATGTGAAAGCAGGGGTATCATAGCCCTGGTGGGGGTGTGGAGGGGGACAGGTGACACAGCATGAATAACATCGGGTCGCCAGAGAGAAAGGGGTTCCCTTTTCAGTGTCCCTCCACTGTTTTGATTACACCCGAGAGAAAGTCTCAGCTCGGTGCTGCTGGGCCTTTAACCCCTCCTCACAGTTATTCACCCTTCGTCCAGGGTAGGCCTCCCGCTAAGCGACAGCCAACAGTTTTGAACTAAATGTTAAAAATATTATAATTGCTTCCTATTTATGGCAAAAGCTTTCGGTTTCCCATTTACGGCGGTGGTGTGGGTTTCTTCTTAGAACACATTCAAGTAAAAAAAAAAAAAAAAAAAAAAAAAAAANCTGATAGGAAGAAAAACGAGTAATCACAGTATAAATGATTTTGGCTGGGATATGACAATTTTTGATTTTGGCTTGGGAAGCACTGGGTTATTAGGGCATCACAAAACAGGGCACTTGAGCTAGAAAATGCTTTCTTGCTGAGCAGAGTGATGTCCTCTGATGCCTTTCCACCACTCTCTGCCCAGCTGCTGGGAGATATGACAGAGGAGGAGAGGAGAGTGGCAGAGAGAGCGTGACTCCCAAAGCTCCTCCTAATTCCTGTCCCCGTGGGGACAAATGAGGAGTGGATCCCCTCCATCCCACCCCCAGGACTGGCTGTTCATTGAAATACTATCGACACCTGCTCTATCCAGTATGGCCGCCACAAGTCACCTGTCGCTGTGTCGCTGCGTGGCTCGTCCAAATTAAAGATGCTGTATGTGAAAAATTCAGGCCGACTGCAACATGTTTTTTTTTAAGAAGAGCATAAAATACCTTGTGAGAAATGTTTAATAGTGATTGCATATTGAGACATAATGTTTTGTATAGATTAGGTTAGTTAAAATATGTTACTAAAATTATTTTTACCTCTTTTCTTTTACTTTTTCAAAGCAGCTAATGGAAACATTTTAAATATCTGGTCACGTATTTCTGCTGGACGGCGCTGACCTAGATCCCCTATTTTTTTTTTTTAACCGTTTGAATGCAGCAACCACAAATGCCCATCTACATCTGGCAGGGTTTGTTTTAAACAAAACAAGAAAATAGGAGAATGCTCATGGCTGGTAGTTATCTAGAAACTCCACAAGGAAACAATTTCATAGAAACATGACCTGTATCTTTCGAGGTCTGCAGGGCTGTTCCCACCAGATAGAAGCAAGGACGGATTTTAGACTAAAGCTCCCCCCCTCTTTCACAACGGCTAACAGGACAGAACAAACCTGTCTCTCAGTGCTTCGTGCTTCAAGTCAAGAAGTAAAGGAATTGAGTCTTTGAACGCCTTCATTTTTGCTTCTAAATGACAGGCCACTGATAAGTTTCGGACCTGCCGGGGTAGCTTTCTGAGGGACTTGAGAAAACCTTCGATTCCTTCCTGGAGAAACTGAACATTCAGGTTGATCCAGAGGGTCTGAGACCATTCTTGTTTTGCGACCTGGAAACAGGTGAGAAATAGTCCCATCAACAAGGCCCCTTTGACTGGCGGGAGCCAGGACTCAATCCTTGGTCACGCTCCCTTCTTCGCAAGCAGTATCGCCCATCTACCCCCAAAAACCTCAGATTCAAAAAGGAAGTCTTGATGATAGGCTCCAAAATACAAACAAAAGAACTCCAGCTCGGGGCTCCCGGGTGGCACAGCGGTTAAGCGTCTGCCTTTGGCTCAGGGCGTGATCCCGGCGTTGTGGGATCGAGCCCCACATCAGGCTCTTCCGCTATGAGCCTGCTTCTTCCTCTCCCACTCCCCCTGCTTGTGTTCCCTCTCTCGCTGGCTGTCTCTATCTCTGTCGAATTAAATAAATAAAATCTTAAAAAAAAAAAAAAAAAAGAACTCCAGCTCTTTGAGGCCCCGCCAAAATAATGCTGTCTCTTGAGGATGTGTGGAATCCAAAAATATGTCCTCCTTTCCGTAGGAGAAAAGTGAGAAGTACAGAATCAGTAACGGGCATCTCTCACATCACGGAGCCACTTTGTTCTTAAAGCACGTATTTTTCAGGTGGGGCCGTAATGTGCTTCTCTTTCCCAATAAACGCAGCTAAAATTACAAAACATTTATGATTTTGGTAATCCTAATTATCATACAGATAATCAGCATTTTGTGTTGAATTTCCCGAGATTTAACATAAAAAGTACTATCTTGCATAAAATGTACCATCTTGGATAATCTGCATTTGCAACCTGTGACATCGAGGCTCGATGGGGTTGCTTCGAGTCATGAAACGTATTTAACAGAAAATTGTGTTAATTGATGATATATATATAGAGTAACTTTTTTGACTTTGATGTAAATGACATTCAGACATATTTACAATTTTTTTTTCTTTGACTTCTAAAAAGATATTTAAAGCTCAAACAGCTTTTTGGATTATTTTGAGATGACGTTCATGATTCATTAACTTTTCTTTGCAAAAATTTAATGAGATGAATCAGAAAGAAACTAAAAGTACTTCTTGGAGTTCCTACACCTTAATGTACTGCCTGTCCATCATTAAAGTGCGTTTCTTCCCTCCACCCTCTGTGCCCCTTCCCTCTCTCACGGATACGTTTGAAAAACCCCAACTGTGGTTAAATCCACTCCTTGACAATTTGTTCAGTGCTCAACGCCTACACCTGGGTAGCCAACCATGATGGCTGAGGACACTCGACCTCGTTTACTGGCATCGGTCTAAATCCAGGGCCCTCATACTGCTTTCCCTCGGGGCCCAGCTGCTGCTCCATTCTTTCCCACACCACCACCGCACCCCTGCCTCATTATCCTCAGTGAGCCACCCCACCCCCCGCCCACTGTCCTCTCTGCTGACAATCTTGCTACACTCCTCCCTGAAGCAATCAGAATAGACTGTTCAACGTCTCCCACTAGAAGCACATCTGCACATATGCTCTGCCTTCCTCATATGACCCTACCGCCCCTGAGGCCACATGCTGACCCCATCCTTTCCCTCTGACTCAAGGACACCAGACTTCACTCAAGCAAGTCTCTCACCGTGTTTCCTCCTTACTGGATCATTCCCATCACTACACGATTCCCGCTGTTATTTCTCCCATCTTAAAAAAAATTATACTGACCCCACAACCCTTCCACCGAACCGCTCATTTCTCTGCTTCCCTTTGCAACAAAACACATTGGGAAAGCTGTCTCGATTTGGGGTTTCTGATTCCTCTCTTCCCATTCTGTCTTTTTTCATCTTGATTGGGGATTAACTGGCGCACACAACGGGACATATTTAGATGCACAATTTGCTGAGTTCGGGCATGTGTGCACCCCCATGGGACCATCACCACAGCCGAGATCGCAAACTCGTTCATAGCTCTCAAACGTCTCCGCCTGCCTCTGTAACCCCCTCCCACCCCCAGACGCACTGCCTTGCTTTCCGCCGTGATAAACTCATTGGCGTGTTCTAGAATCCTGTGCAGACGGACTCGTACAGGATGTGCTCTTCGGCACCTCAGCGAGACAATTGTGCGGCCCGTCCACGCTGTTGCCCCAGTACAGCACAGTGTAATCCTTGCCACTTTCTCACATTCCGTGGGATGCACGTGGCACGGTTTACATACCCATTCCCCTGGTGGATATCGGGGTTGTTTCCAGGCTTGGGCTGTTACAAATAAAACGGCTCTGAACATCGATGCAAAAGTCTTTGTAGGGACCTATGCTTTCATTTCTTTGGGGCAAACACCTTGGACTCACTCTAATCAGGCTTCCACGGCTACCAATCCATCGAAATGTTTCCAAGATCACGGTGGCCTCCATGATGTGAAATTCGGCACTCATTCCACACCCCCCCTCACCTGATCTGACGCAGCACGTGGGGCCGTTGGACAGCCCCACCCCCTGGAAAGGCTGTTTTCACTTGGCTTCCAAGACATTCTACTCATCTGTTTTCCTCTACTACCGTGGCCCCTCCTCATTCTCCTTTCCTTTTGGGGTATCTTCTTGTGGCATTTGATAATGGAGTGCTCCAAGCTCAGCTCCTGTTCTCCTCCATGTACCCCACTCCCGGCTATACCGGGCTGAAGACTGTCCCCCCACAAGAACTCACATCCCCCTGGAATCTCAGAATGTGACTTTATCTGGAGATCAGGCCTTTGCAGATGGAATTCATTAAGAGGAGGTCATGCTGGAGTAGGACGGGCCCTAAATCCAATGACCGCACCAAGAAAAAACCTGCTCCTGGTTCAGAGCCTTGCCCAAACGCCACCTCCCTGAGCCGCCGCCTTCTTCCCCTGGGCCCCACGGCGCTGTCTGCTGTATCCCTACTACACATCAGAGCAGTATGGTGTTGCGTTCTTGGGTCAGTGTGACGGTTAATTTTATGTGTGAACTTGGCCGAGCCACAGGTGCCCAGATATTTAGTTAAACGTCATTCCAGACAGTGTTTCCCAGGGTGTTTCTGGGTGAAATTAACATGGGAATCAGTATCCTGGGTACAGATTTCCCTCCCCACTGAGGGTGGGCCTCATCCAATCCACTGAAGGACTGAACGGAAGGAGCCTGAGTAAGAGAAGTCTGTCTGACGGTCCTCAGGCTGGGACATCAGTCTTCTCCTGCCTTCGAGCTCAGACCTGAGCCGGGGCTACCCCATCAGCTCTCCTGGGTCTCCAGCTTGCCAACCCCACATCTTGGGGCTTCCGATCCCCATAACTGTATGAGCCGATTCCTCACAACAAATCTATTCGGTGGGGTGCCTGGCTGGCTCAGTTGGTAGAGTACGCAACTCTTGATCTTGTAGTTGTGACTTCGAGCCCCACATTGGGCACAGAGTTTATAATAGAGAGGAGAGAGGAGAGAGAGCACGCGATCGATTTGGTGCCTATTGGTTCTGTTTCTTGGGAGAACCAAACTCTCTGGGGGGCTCAAGGGGGCAGAAACAGAATGGGCAGATGCCACACTTTCCAGACGCTACTTTCCAACCAGCACAGTGCTAGGCTGTACAGAGCAGAGTGAATAGATGGAGGAATGAATAAATGAATGTCATGGATTTGCATGGAGAACATATATGCAAGACGGTATCCAAATGTCAGGATAGTTGCTACTTTTTAAGAGTTTTATTGATTTGAGAGAGACAGAGAGAGCGAGCACACGCACACAAGAGAGAGCCAGAAGGAGAGGGCTGAGTAGGGAGCCCAATACGGGGCTTGATTCTGGGACCTGGGATCACAACCTGAGCCAAAGGCAGACGCTTAAGCAACTGAGCCAGCCAGGCGCCCCTACTAAATGGCTCACCCCACTCCTTAACCAAGCCCCAACCACCAAAGAGAGTGTTCTTTTTCGTTATTGTGGTAAAATACACATAATATTTCCCATTTTAATCACTTTCACATGTACGATTCAGCAATATCGAGTATATTCACCACGTTGTGCAATCATCACCACCATCGAGTTCCACAACTTTCTCCCCAAATGGAAATCCTAGATTCTTTGGCAGGTGCTCCCCATCCCTTCTTCCCAAGAGCCAAAGTGAGAGCAGAGTCTGAGCCTAGACGCTTACCTTTAATCCTTCATAGAGCTCGTAAATGGTCCTCAGCCCGTTCATTTCCTTCTGCACTTTGAGCAGATCTGGGTACATTGTAATTGGAAGATCAAAAAGTTTCTCAGCATTAGCCAACTCCTGACGGTTCTTTTCATGTCTCGTGAGCTCTTTTTCAAAAGTGGCTAAAAGTTCTAGTCCTGGTGAATAAGTAAAAACATAGGTCAACGAGTGCGTAAAAATAAAAGGTACACAAAATGGAGTAAGAAATCACAGGCAAATGCACATAAACTATCATTCCATCCACAGAAGCCATCTGGGAAGACACGTTTGGAATTACAACTTTCTCTCTCCGCCATTCTAACAGAAACCAGAGGGCCAGGTACGTATGCAAAATCCTCCAGTTAGAAAATTCTGTCTCCTTTACATTTATCCCTCTAAGTGGGCTCAGCCTGGGCTACGCACTGGAATCCCCAGGGGAGCTTTAAACATCTTGGCTTCCGGACCACCCTCCAAAACAACGGAATCAGACTATTCAGATCTGGGAGCCAGGCATCATGGGCTTTGGGGATCCTCAGGTGAGCCCAGTGTACAGGCAAGGTTAAAAACCACTGCTCCATGCCATCGTCCCATAAAATTCTTAAGCAAAACATATTCAAGTACCTTGTAAGTCCAAAGGGAATATTCTTACCTTTATCAAGGTCGTCACCAACAGAACCAGGGCCTTCATGATAAAAACGCTTTGCAAAATCTTCTATCCGCTGTCTATAGTTTGATATTTCACCACGAGTAATCTGAGAAGGGCAGGATTGCATTAATTTAATCCCAATGGATATATGTCAATAGCTTTACTCAGAAAGTAAAAAATTTAGAACGTACCTCTGTGAAAGTTCTCTTGATGCCCCCAAGAGCGTGCTCCACATTCACTGATTCGTTAAACAGATTTGACCACATGTCTTCAATGTTGTCAACCAGTTCCTTCTCTGCATCAGAAGGCTAATAAAAAAAAAATTTTTTTTTAAACAGAACAAACAATAAATGGTCTGCAATTTGGAACTGAAATTCTGGTCAAATTGAACTGAATTTCTGGTTCTGATAATAGCAGGCTAGGTCATTTGAACCCATAAGAAAACTGCTTGAATTAGAAAAAAATTATATGTTTATAATGCAAACAACATCAGGATAAAATCATGTTTAAAAATAAGTAGATAATACAGAAAGAGATAACCAAGAGAGATAAGCCCCTCATAAACTAAAACCCATCTTCGAATCAATGTAATCTCTAATTAAAACAAGGTTATCTTAGCTTGCTGATGCATCCCGCTGCGCTGTCAGAAGCAAAAACAGATCTCCTCTGATGAACTATAACGTCTGGAGACTCCAATTCTCTCTAGAAATTTGTTATGTCCAATGTCCAGAACTCAATCAGAAATAACAGGTAGGCAAAGAGCAAAAGGACTTGAAGGAAACCAAGAGACACACAGACGATATAAGCAGACCATAATGGGGTTCTAAGACACAGAACCTTAAATAATTCTACTCAATAAAGGAAAGACAATGTTGAGAACCTTTATTTTAATCATAAAAATATGAATTTCGCATACTGTGCATTTTTCTGAGGAGAGGCTCTCTCGCTGTTCAGGCTACTGCTCAGTGAAGGTGTTCACAGCAGTCAAGCAACATAAATGCTGACATACAAGTTTTGTGCAAATGTAGACTTATGACAGTTATTTGCTGCTTCTTCCTAGTCTGTTTTTCCAGCTGATTCTTTTTGAGTATATGTGATGCACAGCATGCAAATTTTGCACACAGTGTTACAGAGATGCACGCCCCCTCTCAAACTCCTCCTCAGACTTCCAAAGATCATTGAAACCACCGTGAATGACCCCAAATAAAGATAATTATTATCCTCTACCCATTTTTTAAATCATCTTATCCCTCTCCCTCTCTCTCTGACTCTCCTTCTTTTCTTACCATTTTTGCAAAGCCTTTTATTTATGAAAGGAAGTTAACACCAAGAAAAGAAAAAAAAAAGAAAAGAAAAGAAAAGAAAAGAAAAGAAAAGAAAAGAAAAGAAAAGAAAAGAAAAAAAAGAAAAGGAGGGAGAATCGATATGGTGTGCATTTACAGATTTACAGATCTATGAAAAATACTATTTGAGCCATGCAAGATCGAGAAATAATCTTTGTTTTCATTAAGCTAAATAACTGTGGGGTTGCTTTACATTTAAATGTCATTACTTAAAGTCATATTTTAGAAGAATTTCTGGAAAGGGTCTGAGAAGTCACCCCAGCTGTGAAACGTTTAAGGAAATGGCGCACTCACAAAGACTTCATACATGGCCATGGTGCGGTATCGCTCCTGGACGTCCCTGTATCTCAGTTCCATGACCAGAGATTTACTTCTGATTTCTGCAATGGTTGCAAGGACAAACTTGAGGTCCTCGAGGGTACTGGGGCTCTTCTTCAGGCTCTTGGCCAGGCTCTAGAAAAGAAAGGTCGAAGGAGGCTAAATAAACCTAGGGGGAAAAACCAATCCCAAACGAAGACCAACTTTCACGAGAGGCGGTTTGATTAAACCCAGCGATCTGCTACCTCCATCTCCTCGTGCAGGTTGTAGAGCTCCTCCTTCGCTGACTCATTGAGCAGCTTTCCAAGTGAGGTCACCCAGGACTTGGCATTTTCCTGCACCGTGTTTGCCAGAGGCCCCAGCTGGAGCCTGATGCAGTGCTCGTCCCTGGTTAAAGGGCGGCGCAGGACGTCCTGGGCCATCTTGGAATAGAACTGCACCTTCTCCTCATACGCCACGCAGGGAGGTCTCTTGGCGGCGAACTTCTCCAACACGATGGCTTTGTCCAGTTTCCACAGGGGCCGATACCTTTTCCATTTTTGCAGGTACTTCATGAGACTAATCAGAATCCTGTGGACATTTTGGGGGATCATAACCGCTTGTTCGGTTATCTGAGGGTTCAGGGAAATATCATTGTAAAAGCTGATTATAACGAGTTCTTCCTCCTCCCCCTTCTGCGGAGGGCATTCGATGCAGCTGCCATTCATCCATCGAACAAAATGCTGGCAAAAGAAGAATCGGGAAAAGACAGCACTTCGGTATTTATTTTGCTTCCCATCTATATATTCACGTTCAGGAATAAGTCTTGCTAATGATGGAAATCACTTTATTATGTTTTCCCCTTTACATTTTTACCGTGGTAAAAAATACATGACATAAAATTTGCCACTTGGGCCATTTAAAATATTCACAATTCAGTTACACTAAGTACGTTCACAATGCTGCACAACACTCACGATGACCTCATTCTAGAAGTTTCCCATTACCACTAAACTACCAATTAGTTACTCCCCATTTCTCCCATCCCCCAGCCCCTGGCAACCCCTATTCTGCTCTCTGCCTTTATGAGTTTGACTTTTTTTTTAATTTTTTATTTTAGTTAGCTAACATACAGAGCAATACTGGTTTCCCTATGGAATGGAAGAAGATATTATCTAATAAAGGGCTAGTATCCAAAATCTATAAAGAACTTATCAAATTCAACACCCAAAAAATAACCCAGTTAAGAAATGGGGGAAAGACATGAATAGACAAAGACAACATCCAGATGGGTGTTGTATGTAAGTGATGAATCACTGAATTCTACTCCTGAAATCATTTTATTAATAATTGTGCTAGATTGCAAAAATAACTACAATCCTTTGTTCCTCCCATCAAGGGATGAGTCTATTGGCAAAACTGTCTATCATGGGGGGTCTATTTTCCCACCCCGCACTAGCCTGTGACTTGACTTGACCAATGGAGAGGGGCAGACGTGGTGTTGTGGCAGCTGTGGCCCAGCAGCTTCCCCTCTCATGCTCTTGAAACCGTACAACCAGCAGATGAAGGTGCTTGAACTAGCTTAGATGATGGCAAGCCACTCGCAGAACCATGGTGCCCCAGCCAACAGCCTGCCGATCATCAGACATGTGACTGAGCACAGCCAGGACCTGAAGAACCTCTCAGAGCCCAGTCCACAGAACCACGAGCAAAATACAGTTATTATTGTAAGCCACTAAGACTTTTTTCTTTTTTAAAGATTTTATTTATTTATTCATTCGACAGAGATAGAGACAGCCAGTGAGAGAGGGAACACAGCAGGGGAGTGGGAGGAAGAAGCAGGCTCATAGCGGAGGAGCCTGATGTGGGGCTCGATCCCATAACGCCGGGATCACGCCCTGAGCCGAAGGCAGACGCTTAACCGCTGTGCCACCCAGGCGCCCCCTGTAAGCCACTAAGACTTAAAGTGGCTTATTATGAAAAAAAAAAAAAAAGACAATTTTTAAAGTAATAGCCATCCACTTCCTGAACATCAGTTTCCATTTTATAGATGGAAACACTTAAGTCAGGAAAACGGACTCCCCAGGGTCCCAGAACAAATCTGTGAATTTGACACCCTCTGCTGCCACAGTCAAGATTCCTTCCTCCTGGAGCGGCGCCTGGGCGGCTCAGTCGGTTAAACGTCTGCCTTCAGCTCAGGTCACGATCCCAGGTTCCCAGGATCGAGCCCCACATGGGGCTCCCTGCTCGGCGGGGAGTCTGCCTCTGCCTCTCTCACTCCACCTGCTTGGGCTCTCGCTTTCAAATAAATAAATAAAATCTTTAAGAAAAAAAGATTGCCTGTTCCTTTCATCAAGTGTGGTTCATAACAGCAAAGCATGGGTGTGTTACGCATAGCTCCTCGCCGTCTGTAGAACGGGAACAACGTGAAGTACCAACCGGACTGCTGGCACTGGCACTCAGGCCATGTTCGCTCGGATCCACGAACTGCCATCACCATGCTAAGCGCTCTGTACGCGTTACAAACTGTAATCCCACGGACAGCTCTGGAAGCAAGCGTATCACCATCTCCACTTAACAAAGAGTCGCTAAGCTCCTAGTTAAACACTTTTGCTTATTTTGTTTTCAGTCATGAAACGGGAACCCTGAAGCTCCGAGAGAGGGTGTAATTAGGCCACACTGAGTTGGAGCATGACAGGGAGCAACAGGGACCAGAAAGGCAGGCAGGAGGGGCGCCTGGTGGCTCAGTTGATTGAGCATCCGACTCTTGGTTTCTACTCAGATCATGATCTCGGGGTCATGAGATCGAGCTCAGCGGGGAGTCTGCTTAGGATTCTCTCTCTCTCTCTGCCCTTCCCCTGCTCACACGCATGTGCTCTCTAAATAAATAAATCTAAAAAAAAAAAAAAAAAAAAAAGGCAGGTGCTGGATTATGACCACAGTAAGGAGTTCGGCTTACGTTCTAATGCGACGTGAAGTCACTGGGGGTTTTTGTAGAAAGAGATGTGACGTGAAATGACTCGTATTTTAAAAAGATAACTCTGCCCCCGCCCGGCCCCAGCCGTGGTGGAGAACGGACTGTGGAGCTACTGTAGTCGTCCAAGCGTGGGATGAGGCACGGGAGCCAACCAGGCCTCCGAGCGGCGGGATATGGGTGGATGGGAGGAAACAGACGAGTCAAGCCTGGCTCCTAGGTTTCTGGCTCACGCGATTGGGTCGGGGTTGGTGCCAGTTTCCTGCAGGAGGAAAACCTAGGGCAGGATCAGGGTGCAAGATGGGAGTCAAGAACTCCACCTTGGACAGGCCAAGACTGAGGTGGGAGAGGACACACCCAGGAGGCAGGAGACGCGAAGAGCGTGGTGTGCAGCAGAGAGGACCGGGCTGAGGCTGGAGGGGGTGGTCGTCTCCAGAGGGGTGGCATTACAAGCATGGGACTGGTGGTGATTGCATAGAGAGGAGACACGGAGCTGGGATCAAGCCGTGGGACGCTCTGGGCTCTAGTGGTCCAGAGGAGGAGCCAGGAAGGACTGCAGCAGTCTGGACAAGGAGCGCGCGGAGCCGGGGTTCTCCACGGCCTCGGCAACTTGCTTCCCAAAGCTGTGGGCCAGCCGTCAGTGGCGACGAGCCCCCTGTGAACCCACACAGACATCTCTGCCCTTACCTTGGTGATCTCCACGCAACTTCGGACACAGTGGACGCACATTTTGTTGATCTCACTTGCATTGGGGTGAAAGATGATCTCAGGAGCCGTCAGAATGGTGTCCATTTGGAACAAAGGGACGTTTCCAAGGATCAGAGAATTAAAAGACCGCAAATTCCTAAGAGGGGTTGATAAAAGAGACCAGGGCTCACTGGAGTGAAGTACATCCAACACTCGACAGAAACAGCTAGCGTCACAAAAGTCACACATGAAACCCACTATGAGGAGTAACACACACCGTGTTGTAACGACAGTGCACGCTGAGCTGTCATGTGCCCCCGTTTGGGTCTATGTTTTTAAATAGCTCATTTCTACTTTTGGAAAGTGAATACCTATTAGTCGGAAGACACTTAAATAACAGTGATGTCTTGCAGAAGCTGTTCCACCTGTTTCAGGAAAAACAGTCCTCACACTGGCTTTGTCTTCCCCCAGAGAGTTCCTTGCTTTTGGAGCTTGCTCCTGGTCTTCAGGACTCAGCTCAAACGTGGCCCCTGGAGGCCTTTCTTGACCACCCAGCCACAACAGCTGCTCCGTTTTCTCCCGGAAACACTATTCGGCCTTATTTCTAACACAGTAATCATCTTGGTTAGGTCTGGTTCCTTGACTTTTGTATCTCTCCTGTGAGGACAGAGGAGCTCCAGAAGGACAGGGGCCCTATCTGGTCCAGTGCCTGGCATAGGCAGGCTCTAAGAAACCTGTGAATGAACGAATGAGTAGATGGATGGATGGACAGATGAGTGGATGGACAAGTGGGTGGACAGACGGACGGATGGGTGGGTGGATGGATGGACGGATGAGTGGATGGATGGATGAGTGGATGAGTGGATGGACAGATAGATGAATGGATGGATGGATGGATGGATGGACGGACGGACAGACGGACGGATCACACAGCATATTAGAAAGGGAAACACTACAAGAGGTGCCCTATGTAAGGGGCTGCTGCAGGATCTAAGTTGGAAGCAAAAATAAAAAAAATGAAATGTGTATAATAACAGATTTTTGTAAAGGATCAACTTAGTGAAATTTGTCAAACTGGGTCCAGGAAGCAAGACAATCAAAGGTGGTTATTTACTAATGCCTTGTTTCAAAATAGATTTTAGCAGCTCACAAAAATAACTGCAGTAAGAGACCCTAAAATCAAAGTGGGGTAAAATAGAGAAAGAAGACACTAATCACAGATGTTTAATGAAGTGGTAACTGGCCCAGGTTCACATCCTAGCCCTTCTTCTTAGATGTGTGTGTGGCCTTGGGCAAATCACTTATTCTCCCAACAGTCTGTGTCTGAAAAATGGGGATGAGATTGTAAAGAGTGTAACATGAGCCTGGTGCAGAGTAAGCTCCCATGTGATAGATTTAAATGTATATACGTAGAGTCAAGAATGAGACAATGAAAACAAATACCTACACACTTCCTGCATTTAGGCTACAAATTTGGTTCTGAGTTTCCCAGCAGCCAAGGAGAAAAGGGAAAGCTATGAAGTCAACAATTCATAGTATCCACACTATTTAAAAACAAAACAACGAAAAAATGACAGAGAAAAAGAAAACTACTTTTTCAGGAGGCTAAGATCAGAAGGGACACTAGAGAAATTTCTTCTGGGGTTCTTCACAAAAAAGGGGTTGCCTGATGAAATGACCACCACCCTTGACAATACGGAGGTGATAGTCCCAGTGATGAAGTTCTTAGGCTGGTTTCCTAAAATGATCCTAAGTCAATGCGATGAAGCCCAGGCAGTCAGCTTTCAGCTGGTCTAGCGGAGGTGCTGGGCTGTGGACTGAGAACTCTGGGAGGGAGGGCGGAGCCTTGTCGGTTGTGAGGCTGGCCCACATAACAGGCATTCAACACATATGTGATGCCCATGCCAGCCAGGGATCTACTGCAGACCATCGGGGAGAGTAAATGGGTCCTACATCCTTCAGTTCAGCCTCTCTCAATACAGGGGAGGGCATCGCCTAGGATTCGGGTAATACTGAGTGACAAATTCTCTGTCACCAGCCAAACACAGACACATGTATGTCTTTCTGATAGTTGAAGCGGGGAGAGGGATCATTTCCTTTTCTGGATGTTGAGGGGCCTAACAAGAATGTGAGCCAAATTGGAAAGTCATCCTTCCATCCTGTCAGTACCCTTCAACCAGAAAGCAGACTTACCATCCAAATGATTTCTATTCTGCATTTTGTGACCCTCTCTTTATTCATATATGCAAACTAGTTTAATCTATGCACCTTGTCTTTAAACCAGGCAGCAAGATTAACTTACTTCAGGATGAGCTTTGTCAAGACCTCATAAATTTTACGTTCCCAGTATTCGTAATAGGAGGCCAGCTTGGGAGCCTTGCCCGTGTTGGTGTGGATGACCAGACCCTCGACTTTGGTCAGTAGAGGCCCAATGGTAAGGTACCACCTGACCATGTGACCCACATCTTTGGCCCTTTCTCGTTCGATGTGCTCAAAGAATTCCTTCACACCTGTAGAGGGAGACACCTGTTACCGTTCTTCAGGAATGCAGGAAAGGACATTACTCGCAAGGCAGTCTAAACACTAGCTGTATCTCTTAGAAATACAAAACCAGCCTCTAACCCAGATTGAAAGCAGAAAATAAGTCAATACCAAGAGCTAAGACATGCCATAAGCAAAAAGTAAATAACAACATGGGAATGCCCATTGTGCACGCCGAGGCATACCACATACAAAAAAAAAAAAAAAAGACTTTTATATTTCTGGGCAATCTTGCTTTTCTTAAATTGCTTTTTGACCAGTCTAAGACCACTTAAAATATCATGTTTAAACAAGTAAATGTGAGCCCATAAAAACACAATCTAGGGGTGCCTGGGTGGCACAGTCATTAAGCGTCTGCCTTCGGGTGATCCCGATGTTCTGGGATCGAGCCCCACATCAGGCTCCTCCGCTGGGAGCCTGCTTCTTCTTCTCCCACTCCCCCTGCTTGTGTTCCCTCTCTTGCTGGCTGTCTATCTCTGTCGAATAAATAAATAAAATCTTTAAAAACAAAACAAAAACAAAAAAACACAATCTATTTTACTGTTACAAAGTTATTGACAAAAGTACTACTGATTTTTACAGACTCAGAAATTTGTAAAACTGTCTAAGCAATACATAAAACATGGCAAAAAGCAAGACTTACTCATGATCCTTTCAAGTAAACAATGGAAAACTTTAGGAATGGTTTTATTCTGTTCGTGGAATACGTGTGTGCGTGTGTGAGCATGTGTGCAATCATAACCAACAGGTTTTTTTCATTTCTTCTGTAATCAGAGAAACAAGAAATCATATCTACCTGGGAGATCTTCCTCACTTTTAGGTGCTGGATATTTAAAGAGATTTATAGACTCTATTAATGTAAGCCTATTAGAAATGTCATCTGCATTCTTATGAATCTGGTGGACAAGGGACTCAAATTTCCCAATGGCCTGTTTGCAACGAGTTATGTAGTCAGCAATACCTTTGGAAAAAAGAGAAAGAAAAAAGATATTTGGCTTTCAACTCTTTCCATAACCTGCCCACCAACATCTGGAAGGTTAATACTAGCATCCCTTCACAGGAAAGACCCTGCTCATCTCATCCCCTTGGTTCTTTGTGGTAGCAAACATCCACTTAGCACCCTTGGGGACTAGGACAAGGAGCCCTGTTCTCAGAATCAACCAGGAGCGCCTGGGTGGCTCAGTCGGTTAAGTGTCCACCTTCGGCTCAGGCCATGATCCCAGGGTTCTGGGATCAAGTCCTGCATCAGGCTCCCTGCTCAGCAGAGTGCTTGTTTCTCCCTCTCCCTCTGTCTGCTGCTCCCCCTGCTTGTGCTCTGTCAAATAAATAAAATATTTTAAAAAAATAAAAATAAGGGGCGCCTGGGTGGCACAGCGGTTAAGCGTCTGCCTTCGGCTCAGGGCGTGATCCCGGCGTTATGGGATCGAGCCCCACATCAGGCTCCTCCGCTATGAGCCTGCTTCTTCCTCTCCCACTCCCCCTGCTTGTGTTCCCTCTCTCGCTGGCTGTCTCTGTCTCTGTCTAATAAATAAATAAATAAAAATCTTTTAATAAAAAAAATAAATAAAATAAAAATAAAATAAAGGGAACTTCTACTTCCAAGAAGGAGTAAACATGCTTTTCCTTATTCCTCCCACTAAACACAGTTAAGAATCCTACACATTAACTATAAAACAGAATAAGACTCTAAAAAAGTGGAGAGAAACCCACCAGCTGGGGACCTTGGGACTCAAAGAATGAGATCCCCAGGTTCCTTTTCCTTCTATACCTCAGACTTAGAGCTTAAGAAACCAGCAACCCATAAATACCAAAGCCCCAAAAAAGCCTGCTCTCTCTAGCCAAAGGACCAGGAAAGGGACATCCCGATAAGACAGAAAACTTTACACGGTAACTGCTCTACTCTAGCCAAGCATCTTAGAAAAAACTGTGACCCCACCCAAACCCTTGCCAGTATGGGCCATTTGGGCGGCCTAGCCTTCCACCTCTGTAATACTGTGATGAAGCACCCCAATCCCTCTGCCCCTCGTGCCTGCCATGGTAGTATCAGAAAAGGCCACGGAGGTAGAAGGGATTACATACAAAAAATTAATTGTACCTCTATAAACTAGCAACAAACATGTAGACACCAAAATTAAAAACATAATATCATTTACAACCACTCAACAACATACGTCAGCATAAATATAACAAAACACGTACAAAACTTGTATGTTGAAAACTACACAGTGCTAATGAAAGAAATCAGATATCTAAATAAAATGGAAAGATATACCATGCTCATGGATTGCAAAGCTCAACATAGTACAGATACCAATTTTCCTCAAGTTGATATACAGACCTAACATAATTCCCATCAAAATCCCAGCAAGCATTTTTTTGGTAGATATAGACAAAATTTTCTAAAATTCATATGGAAAAGCAAAGGAACTAGAACAGCCAAAATAATTTGCTTAAGAAAAAAAAAATGGGAAGAATCAATATAGCCAATTTCAAGATTTACCATATAGCTACAGTAATCAAGACTGTGGTACTGGCAGAGGAACAGACACATAGATCAATGGAAAAGAATAAAGAACCCAGAAACAGACCCACGCAAATATGCCCAGCTAGTTTTTTACAAAGATGCAAACTCCATCTAATGGAAAAAGTTAGCCTTTTCAATAAATGATGAAGCAATTGGACATCCATAGTCGAGGAGGAATTACTTTATTTTTGGAGGAGAAAGGGCTGTGTCAGGAGAGTGTCCAAATGGCATCCCATCTCGTCTTCAGTCCCAGTTAAAGCCTTGAGATTAATTCTAAGTTCCACCAAGTATAAATGATTAATGTTCAAAACTCAGTTGTTAGCGACATCTGCACACATAAATTATGATTCAACTAAAACAATGTAAAAAATTATTTTTGCATCCCAAAGTCTAAAAAACAATAAATAGGCAGATGAATTATGTTACCTAGTGAGTTCCAGTTTAGCCTCTTATATCCAGACCTAAACACTCTTATTAATTCCTGGGAATGATCGTCGAGAAGAAGAGACTCTGCCTCATTTAACGTTCCTATGAGCACGTGATAATGATCCAACATGCGCTGCATTCCTTCCGTATACCTGTGCATCACAGGAAAGTCACTGATATGAGGACGCACAATGGAGCTCATAGAAAGCTTAACTTTTTAGATATATTACAAAAGAACATTAATCAGGCTAAAGCTTTGTCTTTCTTTTCTTTTTTTTTTAAGCAGACTCCCTGCCCAGCATGGAGCCCAACATAGGGCCCGAACTCACGACCCCCAAGATCAAGACCCGAGCCGAGACCAAGAGTCGGGCACTTAACTGACTGAGCCACACAGGCCTCCCCAGGCTAACTCTTTAATTGAAATTTGCAGAAACTGAAAACAATGCCAGTCTTCCCACTAACTTTCTATTTTGCAAAGTATCAGCTACTTTTCATTAGAAACTGTTATTTACATTAACGTGTAATGGGTTTGGGATGAATACATAATTTAAACATTGCTTTCTAATCCTGGTGATTATAAAATGCAAAAAAAAAAAAAAGGCAGGAGGGGTGGGGTTAACATGAGTTTTTAAGAATGTATAAAGGGGTCCCAAGATCAAAAAGTTTGCTGTTGATTAAAGAGAAGAATCTTTTTACCTAAGAAATTTGTCCTCCTGGAGAGCAACATTTCTTGCCAATTCGGGGACAGAGAATCCTAGCTGTTCCAAGTACTTTGTTTCGATAATAATCTCCTTGAGAGCAGGTGGAAAGTTGATTGCAAACACAGCCCCCTTGTCAGACTTGGCCACCTCATCAGCAATGGGAGAAGTCTGTGGAAGAGATATCTCACAAGCTTGACAAGGATGGTCCAAGAAGCAGCCCATACAACCCAGGGTACACGTACATTTGAAAAAGATCAGTGTAGGGCCCTGGATGGGGCCAGACTGGAAAGCTGGCTGGAGCTAGCTCCAATACATACTTTGTTCAGTGAACAGTGTTTAAAGAATTCGATTTAGGCGCTCCCTTTCCCAAATTCGTCAATTGCATGTAACCAGAATTCTGGCTTCCTTATTACTGGTCCCATCTGGCCCTCTGCACTCATTTGGTCCCTGCTGCAGGATTTCAGAGACCACAGTTCTAAAGCCCCCACGCCCAGGTCTCTCCTCCCCCCACCCCCACTGCAAGGATTTCTTTATTGAGCATTTGCTGTTTATCAGGCTCTGTACAGCCCAAGTGCCGTGGACGAGGGTGAATCGCGGGAAATGGCATTTTTCTGAAGGTCAACTGCCAGCTATTCCATACATGGTTCAACTAGTACTTTATGTGTTGACGTCATCTGATCGGACTCATTTTACAAATGGGGAAACTGAGGCTCAGAGTTTAGCCGCTTGCCCACAGAGTCAGCAGAGCCACCGGATTCCGGTGCGTTTCCTAGCCATGACATGATGCTGCCTCCGTCTCCTCCCCTGTCAGCCTCGGCCCTTCTTTGCCTTTGATTTTGGAAATATCTATCAACGGCAAGCGGGTCAACACATCAAACCTCAAGAAAATGGCAGACGCCGTCATCTACCCTGACCGCCCTAACCTGGGCAAGGATCTGGAAATACGCACCTTAGTAAGCAGACTCTTCTTCATAAGAGTTGGCAGGATCAGCTCCGTGGCCTCTCTCCACTGCTCGTACTTCCTGTCCTCATAGTCCTTCATTGCCCTAGCCACTTCCAAGTACTTTTGTTTTACCTGTCAAAGAATTCAGGCAACTGTCAGTTCGCCTTTGGAAATAACATTTCTCTTTTCCCCCTCCTCATTCTCTTTTTAAAAAATGATCTGTGAGCACATTTTGCAAAAGGAAATATACAGATTTTCACAAATTTTGGAGGGTGTGTTTAAGATGATATGGCTGGAAATCCACACCAGCTAGCAGCGATCAGCAGACCCCAGCCCATGGGCTGTCTTCGGTGCAGCCCGAGAACAGCTTTTACATTTTTAAATGATTAGCAGGAAACCAAAAAGAATGGCAGTGCTTTGTGACACGGGCTAAGTACATGAAATTAGAATTTCAGCCTTGGTAACCGAAGTTTTATGAGAACGCAGCCACACCTGTTCATTGTCACGCTCTGACTACTTTCTCTCTAGAGCACAGCAGCGTTGGTAATGGGGACAGAGATGGTACCACCTGCAAACTGCTAAAACATTTGCTCTCCGAACCTTTAAACAAAAGGTTTGTCCACCCCAGTGATATAATGTACAAAAACCCATGGGTGGGGGAGGGGCAGTATTATCAGAAAGATGGTCCCCCTCCAGAGAAGCTGAAGTTCAGGGAGAAGCCCACACGGCTCGCTACCTGGAAGAGGTCATGTGTATTAAGGTGCCAAAGATAAAGAACACAAAAGGTAGTTTTAAACCTGAGCCTGAAATCAGAGACCACGGGAAAGACCTTCTAAGTTGCAGGCATGGATACGCTCCTCCCGCGGGCCACTCTACGTGGTCTCTGAAATGTACAAGGGGACAACTCCAACCAAAGCACGTACTTCCCTTCCGCGGTCGCTGTCCAGGATCCCCTCCACTTCCTGAAATCGGAGGATGGTGTGCTTGATCCGGAAGAACAGGGAGCGCTCCCAGTAGATCGCACCTGCTACCGGGGGGTGATTCTTGTACAGGGTCGGGTTGTCCAGGTTCTGAACAAAGAGTTTGTTAATTATGTCGATCTGAAAGGCAATCAAAGGTGCTCTAAGTGGAACGCGTCGGCCCGTGAGCCAAGACAGACTGAACTTGGGATTTGTGTCTTTAAAGCAACGAACACTGGAATGTCAGAAATCGAACGAGATACAGAAATATGCTCTTGGCTACTTATTATTTACTATTTTTTCTTACACCCCCAGTTTTTTTTCTTTGGTTTAATGTACACAGTGCTCCAAATTGCCTTATTACTACAGACTATGTACAATCATCTCACCGACGTATTAGACATTCTGAAATCTGTTCTAGGCACGACCAGTGGCCAGGCCTGCATTGTGCGTGTGCGTGTCTCTGTGTGCCTGTGTGTGCGTGTCTGCATGCGTACACACGCACCACTGAGATTTTATATTTATGCAATTTTTTAAAATTATGTTAAAATATGCATAGCATCAAATTTGCCATCTTTAAGTGCATTTCAGTGGCGTGAAGCACATTCACACTGTCGTACAATCACCCCCACCATCCATCTCCAGAACTGTTTCATCCTTCCCAACCTGCGACTCTGTCCCCTGCAACACTAACTCCCCATCCTCCTCCCCGAACCCCCCGCACTCACCACTCTGCCTTCTGTCTCCTGAGTTCGACCCCACTAAGTAGCTCATGTAGGTGGTATCAGAGTAGCTGGGGTGCTCTGACCGGCTGTCTCACCTACCAGAATGCCTTTGGGCTCGTCCATGTGGCAGCAGGTGTCAGAACATCCTTCCTTTCTAAGGCTGAGTCATATTCCATTGCATGGAGTGACCACATTTTGTGTATCCACTCCTCTATCAATAGATACGTAGGGGGTACCTGGGTAGCGCAGTCGTTAAGCGTCTGCCTTCGGCTCAGGGCATGATCCCAGCATTCTAGGATCGAGCCCCGCATCAGGCTCCTCCGCTGAGAGCCTGCTTATTCCTCTCCCACTCCCCCTGCTTGTGTTCCCTCTCTCGCTGGCTGTCTCTATGTCAAATAAATAAAATCTTTAAAAAAAAATAGATACGTGGGTCGTTTGCATATTTTGGCCAGTGTGAATACTGCTGCTATGAACACGGGTGTGCAAATACCTCAAGACTCTGTTTCCACTTCTTTAGGGTCTATGCCCAGAGTGGAATTTCTGGACCACATGGTCTGGACCTGCGTTTTAAAAGCAGCAGCTCCACACTCTCATGTGAGTAATTTGATGTGGGAGACAGAATAAGAGCCCCTCAATAACGGTCCTCATCCCCAGAATCTGTGGAAATGTTACATCACATGACAAAGGGGAATCGAGGTTGCCAAGCAGCTGACCTTACAAGAGGACGATGACCCTGGATTAGCTGGGTGGGCCCGAAGCAATCACAAGGGCCCTTAAAAGAGGAAGAGGGAGGTAGCGGAGAGGGTCAGAGCGATGGTCATGGGACTAGGCATTGCTGGCTTTGAAGATGGAAGGGGGGCATGAATGCTCTAAAAGCTGGGCGCGGGGCGGGGGGGGGGGAAGAATAAGGAAATCAATTCTCCCTAGAGAGTCCAGAAAGGAAGACAGCGTTGCTGACACTTGGATTTCAACGCAATGAGAAAACAGCAGACTCCTGACCTTCAAAATAGTACATAAGATAACAAATCTGTGTGGTCTGAAGTCACAAAGTTTGCAGTACCTTTTTCCAGCAGCAAGAGGAAACTACACATTGAGAGATCACTTTAATCCCTTTATGTCATACCAACTGATGAGTTCACATATTCTCAGTTTATCAACTGAGTAAAATCCTTTATCCTCTGAATAAAATAAGCATTTTTTTTTCTTGGTCTGTTTCTCCCACTAGACACGGACTTCTTCGAAGCCAGAATCTGTGTTTTGTGCTGAACCCCATACTTGGAATATGTGAGCACCTGAGACATTTTTCTGAATACATAAATACACGGAGAGTTAGCTAGGACTTTCTGTGATGATTAATATGGCTCTTACCACTACTAACTCATACAGAGCCCATCACAACGTGAGCTCTATAACATTGTACTTTATAAATTCTTACTGAATTTCTTCACTAAACAGGCGCACTTTGTGTTGGTGACCTGTGCCATGTGACACACACATTTGAGGAAAATTCCAGTTTCCCTGAATTTGGATGAGAGAGAGAGAGCACGATTCAACTCTTCACGTTTTGCCAAATGTCTTTTCCTGCTACAGCATCCATAGATCAATTACCTCTTTGCAGTACTGTGCAAGGATGTCATGAAATTTCATCATCATTTGTCGATTGATAGCTTCCCGTGAACGAATATGCTTAAATTTTAAAAGCATGTCAAATGCTGCTTCAGCTGATCGAAGCGTCTTAAAAGATTCATCAATAATTTTTTTTGCTTCTTTCTCAATAACCTGCCAAAAAAGAAAAAAGTCGAAAAAAGCCACAAACAAACCCAGCCTTCGTGTCCCTGTAACTATCCTGCAAAAACAAAGTGGCAAGAAAGGAGCGAAACACAAACTCGTGACTTGAGATGGATTTCCATTGTGCGTTAGTGGAAGCTGGTGTCCAGTTAAAAACAGGCTGTCCGCATGGGCTCTGATCCCTCCCCTCACTCAGTTCAAAATGGTCAAAAGGAAATTTTTTTAAGTGTTAACTTATATAAACAAAGAAAATGGGAGAGGACACAACAGCAAGAGAAGATAGTTCAGGAGTTTTAGGCAGACGGAAATAAATCACTTTACAGAAGGCAGAGAATTACAGCCTGACGCTGGTAACGGGGGAGCAGGTGGGAACCTATTTCCTCCCCATGAAAATTCCAGGAGGCTGAACATTTGGTGACACCAGGCACCAGGAGGGTGATAGGCAGACACACGATCCCTTCTCTACCCTGCACAGCCAGGCCACTATGCTTCCTCTATACCCTCATCCTGCCCTACCCTAAAAAGAGTAGAAGGTTGGTTCTAAATCAGAATGACATCAGAGTTCAGGGGAGCCGGGGTGGCTCAGTTAAACGTCTGACTCTTGATTTCGGCCCAGGTCAAGATCTCAGGGTCATGTGATTGAGTCCCACAATGGGTTCCACACTGGGCATGAAGCCTAAGATTCTCTCTCTCCCTCTCTCTCTGCCCCCCAACTTTGGGTGCACTCTCTCTCTCAAAAAAAAAAAAAAATGACATTATAGCTCTAACACTGAAAGCTAGAAATCAATGAATAATACCTTCAAATTTCTGAAAAATTTCAACCTTAAATTCTATAACTAGCTTTATTTTAGAATTCACACATACAAGACTCAAAAAATATATGTCCCAGGAAAACTTTCTTAGGAAGCTCCTAAAAAATGTGCTCCAGCCAAACGAAGAGCCACAGGGAAAGAGGAAGCTGCAAAATCTAGAAAACAGGATCCAACACAGATCAGAAAACATAAGTCCTAGGATGACTACTTTGCAGTAAGTATAAAGAGTAAACAATCTAGACTAGAAGCAGAAAGAGAGCGAGCTCTGGGACAAATGCCTCCAGGAAAATAATAGCACTGATATTTTTGAGCAGATGGAACCCATTAGATAAGTGGCAGAGATGTTAGAGAAGTTGGTGAAAAAAATAACTATGTAAATAGCCAGGCAAATAAAAATAAAAGCAATGATTAACTTCAGGAAAAATGAAGGGTTTTACCAGAAACGTGGTGTGGTAATGATGGGCTTCTTGGCCTGGCAGTGAGCAATATTTGCACAGACGTAATAGGTAAACACTAACCATTAATTTACCCAAAAGTTATGATAAAACTACGTTAGATGATACAGAGGCAAAGAGGGATAGGGGCAGGAATAAGACAGGCAAGTCTATATCTACTCTGAAAAGTTAATAGGTGTCTAAAACTGATTCAATTTGAAAAATCAGAAAGTAACCATATTGACATGTTTTTGAGGAAATAGGAAGGTAAACAACAAAAAACTAGAATTATGAAAAATGACAGAAAGAATGGGAATGGAGAGGGGTTAAGCAGGGGGCTGCTTTTTCTTATTAGTAGCCTTTTAGTATTACTTGACAAAGTGATTTAATAAAAAGTTGAATTTAAAAATTAATAACACTTAAAATAGAAGCTGAGGATAAACTGGACATAATTACAATGGAAATGTTTGGGGGCCCCTGGTTGGCTCAGTCGGTTGAGCGGCCAACTCTTGATTTCAGCTCAGGTCATGATTTCAGGGTCCTGAGTCAAGCTCCACATCAGGCTCCATGCTCAGTAGGGAATCTGCCTGAGGATTCTCTGGCTTCCTCTCCCTCTTCCCCTCCCCCTGCTCGTGTTCTCTCTTTCTCTCTCTCAAATAAATTTTTTTTTTAATGGAAGTGTTTAGATAACTCAAGAAGAACTGTCTGGGGTTGTCCATATGAAAAGATGCTCTGGGGTTATAAACGGGAACGCTACTGATGTACTTCCCACATGATGCCGGAAAGGTATGCATGATGAAGCATCCACCATCCTATCACGCTGTGTGGAGTGAAACTGTATTCTCAGGGACAGTCTTTGACAGCTTTGCCTCCCCCACCCCCCAAGCTACAACCTCCTGTATCATCTCCCCACCTCCCGTCACACCCCAGCCCAATCAGCCTATGCTGTGACCAGCAGAACCTTCCTCAACCATTATTCTGATTACCTCACCCCATTGGTCAACACCCTTTAGTGGCTCCCTGCTGTCTACTAAATCAAGTCTCATTAGTCACCCTCCTATGTCCTCTCCAGTTATACACCCAACCCATCTTTGTAGAAATGCTACTGTGTCCAGCTTGATTTAACCTTATTCTACCTAGGGATAGAAATGGGGACAAAGAAGATGAAGGAATGTTCACTTCTACCTTTTACTCCTCCATATTGTTTCTGTTTGGTTTTTTTTGTTTTGTTTTTGGGGTTTTTTTTTATAAGCAGGTATTAATTTTTGTGACTTCAAAAAAATTATAAGCATAACTAAATAACCAATTTAACATGGAGAAAACATGGTATCCGCTTCCAAGATTAAACTGATCAATGTGTTACTTGCCAGAACTTCAATCTTGAAGTCATCCATCACATATTTCCAGTACTGGGAAGACTTGATGCTGAAGGGATCAAAGGCCAGGTTTTCCATGGGGGTGACCAGGCTGTCCACCCTGCACAGGACATCATCGATGCGCTTGGGATCCCCCGTCACTGCCTTTAGTTCAGGACCAAATATATTGTAAAACTCCTCCATAACCTGCCCAAACAAAACACAAGGCAGTTGCTATCTGGTTTTCTCATGAATGTTCTAACTACAAATGGGTTGCATCTAGGTCTGCCTGAGGGCAACACTCAGCCTGGGTGGCTTCATTGGTTGGGATCTCTTAATTTTGGCTCAGGGTGTGATCCTGGGGTCATGGGATCGAGCCCCGAGTCAGGCTCTGCACTCACCAGGGAGACTGTTGGAGAATCTCCCCTTCTGCCCCTCCCCCACGCACTTTCTCTCTCTCTCTCTCTAAAATAATCTTTTTTTTTTTTTTAATTATGTCACACAGGCAACTTCCTCCCAGTCTGAGACCCCTGGTAGTATGCCCACTCCAGGTAGGACAAGATCCAGACATCCTGACACACTTTGCAAAGTTTGCCTATTCTCCTCTAACCCCTTGCCATACGGCACCCCACACCCCGCCTCCGTGCAGCCAGCCTGGCCCTCTTTCAGTCCCATGTTCCTTCCCGTCACAGGGCCTTTGTACTTGCAGTTCAAACTGCCTACGTAGCTACTACTCATCATTGACAATCACGTTGTCACGTTCAACCCCTTAGAACAGGTCAGGCCCCGGCACATGCTTCCAGAGCCTCCTCGACTGTGCTTTTCAGAGCAGTTACTTCAGCTGCAGCTGTCTATCTGTGTGATTGCTGGGTCTACCATCTGTCTTCTACCTGACTGTAAGCTCCATGGAGCCACAGGCTAGGGACGTGCTCGCCAGGGCCAGCTTCATGGGTGTGAGACCCAGGCAGGCGCACAGGGCTCCAGGCTCAGAAGGGCCCCATGCTGGGTGTAAGGCTCTGCAATTAACGTTCTTGAAATTCTTCATAATTTTATCTTTGCACATGTATTTTGTAAATGAAGACCAATGGGACAGTCGTGCACACCTACGAGCAGGTAACTGGGATCTGCGTGTCTTCTGCTCCTTGCCACAGAGCATGTGATACCCCACGAGCACAGGATTCTGGTGGGCCCACCGCGCATGGCAGTTCGGGGACATTCGCAGTCGGGACAAGCAAGCGTGTTGCATCAACAACAAGTACGCGAGGACATTGGCTGCTCCGCGAGACCGCGTTCTCCTTTCAAACCAGACTTTGCTTCAGACACAGGAGGCTACAAACTGTTCTGAGAAACGCGCCTGAACAGGAAACCAACACTATGGCTTCCTGCTCCTGTAACTTCCCCGTGTTCGCCAGCTACGCACCGTGAAATGATGACACAAAACAAACAGCAGAGACAGCAAAGGACTCTCCTTTCCCTCCCTGCCCCTCCCCGCTCGTCAGCAAGCAAGCAGAAGAGAAGCCCGCAGAACATGCGTGCGTCAAGAAGGGAGAGAAAGGCAGCTGAGTTAGTTGTGTGCGCTGTTCCCGCTGCTCCGGCAGCAATGACGTACGCCTGCCATCCAAGCGACAAAGCACGAACTGTGTCCCTCTGGTGATGCCACGTACGAACTATTGTACTTGCATTTTAAGCCAACACTGCACAATTTAAGGATGAACAGTAAAATTCATGGAATAATTTAAATGTTTAATTTCCTTTACTCTCTTTACTTTGCTACAGTTGTGGCAAACAAAAACTAAAGCCTGCTGAGGCGAAAGAGGTCAGAAGAAAGGAAAGAGCTTTATATTTTGATGTTTTTAATAGCATTTTTTTCCTGCTTTTTGAACAAGGGGTCCCACGTCTGTTTGCACTGGGCCCTGTGGGTTAGGTGGCCGGCCCTGGATTTGCTCCCACTGTTTCTCTAGTGACAAGCACAGGTGCCTGGCACAGATGAGTTCTCAACAAATACTAAGAAGGAATGAATGGATGGACCTTCATGAGACAAAGGACTGTGGCTCATTCATCCAATCAGCCACTAAACCCTTCTACATTCATTGAGGAGAGAGAGGGATCAGATAAATGGGGAGTCACTGGCGGGTGGGTCACAGCGGAAGCAATGGGCAGGCATGATGTGGCTTCAGGAAAGAGTCAAGAGAGACGTCTTGGACGGGACTCTGAGAAATTCCCACATTTGACGGGAAGATAGAGGAAGAGGATTTTGCAAAAGACACTCAGAAGGAATGGCCATAGGTCAAAGGACAGCCAAAAGCAGGGTGAAGGAGGGGTGTTGCAGAAGACAAGAAAAAGGTGTGAGAGGTCTGGTACATTCTGAATGCTCTGGCAAGTGCTTCCCCTGCCAGACCCTGTCTGTCTCCTGGCCTCCCCCGACACAGAGAGTGTGCCGTCAAAAAGCCAAAGTGCTCTCCATCGCGTAAGTCCCAACTCCAACCAGCTTCACATGCAGCAGAGAAAACCTACGCCAGCCTCCCCACCTGCAAAATGTCGCAGAGATCCTGGCAGATGGAGGCCATGTAATCTGTTCTCTCAAACAGCCTCTTTCGGTCAAACTCCCACCGAGCTCCTCTCCCCGAAGCCTCGATCTTGGCCCTGGTGTCAAAATAGGCCTTTTTCCACATGTGGAGGGTGTTCCTGGCCTCTGAGGTTTTGTGCTGGGCGCTGGCTCGATTTTCTCTGTGAAGAAAAAGAAAGGCCTCGATGGGGGAAGGTGGAGCTGCGGGGGGTCCGAGCTACACACCCCAAAAGGCTTCTAAGGGGAGAACTCTCACCACGGAGCGGGCCTCCCTGATCTCACAGCCTGGTGGGGAAAGCTCACCGGGCGAGCTGATGCTCTGCCCCCGTTTGCAAGGCGTAATGCCCTCACACACCCACAAGGTCGGGGATTGCCAGCCGCACCCGGGCTGCCCGCCCAGCACGCAGAGCTGCGGTTCCCCTGGGGAGCCTTCTGTCTGAGCCGGTAGGGGAGCAGGCGGCCCTGGGCCCCCGGCCAGAGGGCCACTGTGGAGGCTGCAACACCGAGTGAGAAGATAATACCAAGGTTTTTGTACTTCTTTCACCTGTATAGACTTTTTTAGAAAGTGGAGATCTGCACCTCCTTCAACATTTGATCCCAGAGGCTCTCCCACCTCAGGGGCCTGGGGTCCCGAAGTAAGTTTCCTTCTGACCGTGGGACTTAGTCTCTCCCAGGATGACTAAGGAAGACGGTCCTGATTACAACAGAATAACCCATGGAGCGCCTGAGTGTCTCAGTTGTGTCCGACTTTTGGTTTAGGCTCAGGTCCTGATCTCAGGGTCCTGGGATCGCGCCCTGCGTCAGGCTCCACGCGCAGCAGGGAGTCTGCAGGACATTCTCTCTCCCTCTGCCCCTCCCCCATTTGTACACACACTCCCTCTAAAATCCATTAAGTAAATCTTTTTAAAAAAATTAAAATAAGCTATGTATCCCCACAACGGGGTATTATTTGGCCATAAAGAGGAAGGAAGCGCCTACACCTATCCCAACACTGATGAACTTTGAAAACGTGGTGCTGAGTGAAAGGAGCCAGTCGTAAAAGACCCCAGGCTGGAGGACTCCATCTGTACAAAGAGGCAAATCCATCGAAGTGCAAAGTAGATCCATGGCTGCCAGGGCTAGGTGGGTCGGGGAGGCTGGAGGGGACAGCTACAGGGCATGGGGTTTCTTCTCTAACTGGAAAAAAATATTCTACCATCGATTATGGAGATGGACACATGACTCTGAATACCGCTGAAGAGCCGCTGAATTGTACATTCTAAATGGGTGAATTGTACGGGGTGTGAATCATGTTGCAATAAAGCTGTTTAAGATATTTTTTTTTAACTAAGTGCCACGCCCAGCATGGAGCCCAACATGGGGTCAAACCCACGACCTCGAGATCAAGACCTGAGCTGAGATCAAGAGTCGGACACTTCACTGGCTGAGCCACCCGGGCGCTCCAGAAGCAGTTCAAGATCTCAGGAAGAACACGGCGTGATCCCTTCTTACTTGAACAAAGTCCGCGGGTTGACCACTTTGCAGACTCGCTCGGCAATTTCCCAGGCGATCCGCTCCATGAGTGGGACCATCCTCTCGTCTTTGTTGTAGTGTCGGGAGATGATCCAGACCATCTTCAGGGCACGCATCATGGAGGGGATGGTCTCCAAGACGACGTGGAAGCTGGACCCATGCGTGATGTTCTAACCGGAGAGAGCAAGCAAACTCAGCCGTGGGGTCAAGTAGCCCACTAAAGCAACACGTAAGCAGGAAGCCCCCCTCTTCCTAGTTCAAAAGGCAAATACACTTAATACGGGGGACGTGTTTCACCACCGAAAGGTTGAAATAGGTCTGGACGCACGGACGTGGAAAGAGAGAGAAGATTGACAGTGAGAGTAAATAAACCAATTTGCAGAGTGTATGCAGTAGGAGTACGTGAGTACATACAGAGATACAGAGCGCGCGGAAAACAGCAGACATGTGTAGCTACCGAGCACACAGAAACAGCCAGCACTTAGTGTTCGCGGCAGCTTGTCTTCCAAATGCAGCCACGATACCCTGTGCCCCCTCGCCAGTAAGAGATGGCATCATCCTCTCCACCCCTCAAATCTACACACACTGTTACCTCTTTAGCCAGTCGACTATGGCAGACGTAATGCTGTACCCTGGTGAGCATAGCCCTTAGCTGGCCTGCTTCTGGTCTCTTAGAAGCCGGCCGCCATGTAAGTGTGACTGCTCTGTTACCCTGAAGCCACCAGGCTTGGAGACATCCAACCCACGTGGAGAAATCCTGGGGGCTGAGATACCACATGGAGAGAGAGAGAGGCCCATGAGCGCCCAGGGCCCAGCCGTGTGGGCAAAGAAGCCATTTGGTGGGTACCCGGGTGGCTCAGCCAGTGAAGCATCTGCCTTCGGCTCAGGTTATGATCCAAGGGTCCTGCGAGGGAGCCCCACTTTGGGCTCCCTGCTCAGTGGGGAGCCTGCCTCTCCCTCTGCCTGCCGCTCCCCCTGCTTGTGTGCGTTCTCTCCCTCTCTCTCTTTCTCTCTCTCACAAATGAATAAAAATTTTTAAAAACAGAAGCCATTTGGAAGGGGGTCCTGGAGCCCTGTTGTACATAGAGCCAAGAAGAGCCACCCGGCTAAGCTCTCCCCAAATTTCTGACCCACAAAATGGGAAGACAAAGAAAATGTTTGTCATTAAGAAAGCAGAAAAGCCCATAGATTGAGATACTGCAAAACATTTATCTGAGAAGGAACTTGTATTCAAACAAAAAATTTTTTTAACTCCTAAATCAGTAAGACACATCAAAAATGGGGAAAAGATTAAAAATACATTTTATCAAAGACAAAAGCACATGACAAGCTGTTCCATCTCATCAGTTCTTAGAGAATGTGACTCGAAATCCCAATGAGATAGTTTATTATGTATAAAAGATGAATGACCCCACTTACAAGAAACACCTAGAATGGGCAAAGTCATAGAGACAGAAAGTGGAACCGAGGTTACCAGGGGTGCCAGGAGGAGGGAGTTGTGGGTTCAGGGGTTCTGAGTTTATGTTGGGGGTGACGAAAGGCTTGCTTACGGGGGTGAGGACAGGTGCCCCGCATCGTGTATTTTTTGCCCCTGAACTACACGCTAGCAAGCAGTTAAGATAACCAACGTCCCATGCATGCTACCACAGTTGTTTAAATGCTAAGTTAAAAAAGGAAACTCAATCCGGTGAGACCTAATTCACGGCCCTGACTTTCCGAAGCGCCGGCCCCCGCGTACCTTGAAGTGGCGTTCCACCGTGGACAGAAACCGCACGTTGTCTGAGGCCTCCATGTGCAGCTTGAATAATTCTGTTAAGACCGGCTGCAGGTTAGCCACAAGCATGGAATCGGACTCCTTGATCACTTCCAAGACTTTCCTGACTACTGGAAGCTTTGTCTGTTCATGGAGTGCACTCAGCGTTGCATTTCTTTCCCGCCAGAATTCAATTTCAGCCAGAGGACCGTTAGCCTGAGAGGCGACACGAACACACAGAGTGTCATCATTGGCGTGGAGCGCACATCTGTTCTTCATTCTCCAGCTGCTCCAAATAGGAACCAATCCATGCACTTGACCTAGGATGGTCCAATCGGAGTGGATCTGAGGACTCTGGCTAGGGTTGCTGAACAAAGACACTCCACCTTTCTCCGGGCCATGTGACATGGAGACATAACAAGGTGCCACTATGAAGGAAACCAGCCTGAGGATGGAGCTGAGAGATTCCCAGAAAAACGCAGCCAGACCAAACCATACTTGAAACCAGCCCTGCCTCTGGACATTTCAATCATGTGAGCCAACAAATGGTCTCTTGTTTGAGCCAGCTGAGTTAGGTTTCCTGTTTTGAGCAGCCCAAGCATCCTTATAGACGGTATTATCTTTATCAAACCAGGGTGAGATCTGGCAGCATGCTAACATCAGAAAGCCCAAGAATGACATCTTGGGGGTGTATGCTTTGATCCTTTAAGGAGGTCACAAAACAGTAAGACAAGAGGCTAGATCAAACAGATCCCCAGACTCCTGGCTCTTTCTCCAGGGGCCAGCATGAACTGTCAGGGAATCTGCGAAGCCATCGCCTGGGTTACCTGAGGAGTCTTTCTCAGCTGGTCCTCGACAGCTGCAGAGATCTGATTCAACCAGTTTATCACGCACTGCTCTAAGACTTCCACGGCTTCCGGGTCAGCGGCCAGGTCGGACACCTCTCTCTCTACGCTGATGCTTGGCATTTCTAACTTGATCTCACCTAGTAGAATAGAAATGGTCCATTTGCCACTCGTTTGGGGAAAAGGATTACAGACAATAACATTCAAGTGAATCAGATGGGTCTCTCCAGACATCAGTCCAGTAAGCTCTGAAACACGCACGTCCTGATCCGTCTATATTTCATTCTCTTCCATTAGAATGCAACTAAACATGGTGGAATATTGTAACAGTGTTAAGATGGGTCACGGTGATCTAGTTATTCAAGACGTTTCTGTGGTTACAATCTAGTAACTTCAATTTAAAAAAAATTAAACAAGGGTTAGCCTGGCTGACTCAGTCGGAAGAGCACAGGGCTCTTGATCTCGGGGCTGTGTGTTGGAGCCCCACCTTGGGTGTAGACAGCACTTCAAAAAAAAATTTTTTTTTTAGAAAAATAATAAAAAAAATTAAACAACCCAGATCTCAACAGATATTTGAAATAAACCTCCAACATGAAATAGACCAGCCAGGATAAATCAGAAGCAATGACCTCAGAGGAAACTGAGACAATGCAAAGAAGAATTTGTTTTTAATCCCAATTATTAGTCTCCAAGATGTGAGACAATATGGCGCCCATCAAACAAGCACAGACCAAACGCTTTGGAAAAGGGACAATCACAGAATAAGAGGACCTAAAAATTGAAAAATGTGATAGCTGATGTGAAAAAGTTCAAAGGTTGGGGAAAAGCTGAGGAACTCCTCAGAAAAGCTGACTACAAAGACAAAGAGATGGGAAAAGCCGAAAAAGATTTAAAAAAAAAAAATCATCAACAGCATCCGTCCAATGTTAGCAAGAAAGAACAGAGATAAATACTGGAGGAAATTATGAAGAGAAGTATTCAGGCTACAAGGCTAGGTCTTCAGGCTGAAAATACAGAGTGCTCAGGAAAATAAATGAAAAAGGGACCACACAAAAGTCCATCACAGCATTTTGAGACACTAGGGAAAAAGACACAAATTAAAAGTTCACATAAAGGGTAGAGGGAGGAAAAAACAGGTCGCCTTAAAGAAAGAAAAAATCCAGTTTCTCCTAGGGAACACTGGATGCTAGAAAACAATGAAAACTAGATTCAAAATTCTGTGTATTAAATTCCAACTTGTGCCCAAACCATTGTGAAGACAGCATCAAGTCATTTTCAGATGTGAAAGACCTCATAAAATTATTTCCCACATGTCTTTTCTAAGGAAGTTACTTAAGGATATATTCCCACCCAATAAAGGAGGACCCCAACTGAACGAGAAGACCTGGGATCCAGGAAACATTGAGTCTGGGACGCAGTCATGCATCACGCTGTTGGTGACCTGCCTGTGTTGTGACAAGGTACACAGGACACGGGGCAGTGGGGGGACATGTCTAATAAAAGGGGATTTGCAAAAACAAAACTCGAAAGGACTGTACGAGATATTTTTACAAGATACTTTAAGAATAGCAATTTGGAATGTTGGCGGAAGAAAGGGAAGGTGTACAAGAAAGGAAACCCCATCAAAGGGACCTACTCTGCTCTGAACTAAACCGTATTCCGATCGTCATAATAACGTCAAAACCCATTCTGTGATTTAATGAAAAGAAGGGCATGTAAGTATGATGGGAGCCGGCTGCAGTGGGGGGAAGGGGGACAAAATCCTCGTCATTGTGCCAGGAAATAACACTAATGCCTACAATTAAGGAGCAGCAGTGGAAGCACATATTTTAGGGACGCGGCAGTAGCTATCAACAGAAACCACTAAAGGGGCGCCTGGGGGGCTCAGTCAGTTAAGAGTCTGCCTTCGGCTCAGGTCATGCTCTCAGGATCCTGGGATCCAGTTCCGCGTCGGGCTCCCTGCTCAGCGGGGAGTGTCCTTCTCCCTCTGCCCCTCACCCCACTGTTGTGTTCTCTCAAATAAAATCTTAAAAAAATAAATAAAGGAACGAAGGGAGGGAGGGAGAAAGGAAGAAACAGCTAAAGAACTAAAGAAGTCACCAGCAGAGAGCAGAATGGACCGATAGGGAAAGTGAGGCAGGGTCAGTATTTCAATGTATTGTATGTTAATACAATTTAATTTTTTTAAACCTTACATATGTGTTACTTTAAGAAAATGCAACATATATACATATTTGTATACATATTTATTAATACATTTAATATAAGTATACTTGCTATAAACATATTAATATACTTGGATTAAACATTCACTCCACAACAGATGACCTAACGTTTGCAATTTTGTGCATCTTGAAGAAAAAAGGGCAAAAAGAGCTTTTTCAACTGACAGCCAGTAACCTACAAAAAGCCTTTCGTGGGGCGCCTGGGTGGCACAGCGGTTAAGCATCTGCCTTCGGCTCAGGGCGTGATCCCGGCGTTATGGGATCGAGCCCCACATCAGGCTCTTCCACTATGAGCCTGCTTCTTCCTCTCCCACTCCCCCTGCTGTGTTCCCTCTCTCGCTGGCTGTCTCTATCTCTGTCGAATAAATAAATAAAATCTTTAAAAAAAAAAAAAAAAAAAAGCCTTTCGTAAATGACCCATAAAGAAAAACAAATTTCTTCCTCGAGACGATATTATAAAACAGGGATTGGCACAGTTTGGGGGTTTTTTAAAGACTTTTTTCTTTTTAAGTAATCTCCACACCCCACATGGGGCTTGAACTCACAACCCTGAGATCAAGAGTCGCTCGCTCTACTGAGCGAGCTGGCCAGGTGCCCCCCCCCCAAAGTTCTTCCTCAAGTACCACAGAGTAAAATATTTCCAGCTTTGCAGACCAAGAGGCAAAGCTGAGGACAGAATGTTGGTCCTTATATAACCCTTTGAGATCTAAGCATTGGAAACTATACTTTTCTTAGCCCACAGGCCACACAGAAAGGAGCAGCAGGTGGGATGTGGCCCATTGGTAGTAGCTTGCTGGCCCAGGTTATAGAATATCAATTCACCTGCTTTTCTGGTTTTCTAAATCATACATGCTCATTATAGGAAAACAGGAAAAAAGAAAGAAAACCATTTCACAGCCTAGAGTAAGTGACAATGGCTGATAGCATTTTAGTGCATTTCCTTCTAGCAGTTTATCTAAAACACAAAAATGTGTTCACCCATCTACTTTTTGATACCAGAAACAAGACACAGGGGTGCCTGTGTGGCGGTTGGTTGAGCGTCTGACTCTCGGTTTCATCTCAGGTCATGATCTCGGGGTCGTGGGTTCGAGCCCCACATCAGACTCTGCGCTCAGCATGGAGTCTGCTGGAGAGTCTCTCCCTCTCCCTCCCTCTGTCCCTCTCCGTGCTCACAGGCTCTCGCTCTCAAATACATAAATACATCTTTAAAGAAAAGAAACAAGACACACAAATCATAGCCAAGATCAGAAGAAACATTTTTTCCCATCTCTGCTGTTTTCCACTAATTCAGGGAGCGAAGGGTTGGGCAGGCCAGAGCAGGCTACAAACGCCAGTGAAGGAAACACAGACACCAAGATAGAACTTCTGGGGGCGGGGGGAGTGGAAAAGAAAAAAAAAAAGAACACTCTAAAATAGAATCTGAAAAACACATGTCCGTAGCGTGTTATCCAAAGTTTGGATCTCGACAGCTGTTTCTCGTTTCCAGCAGAGAACATTTCTACGTGGTGGGGTGTGTTCAATGTTACTTCAAATAGAGGGAGAGCTCCGTTTCCTGGAACAGCGATGCCATCCCGCAGCCCGTGCTAGCCCTCACCGATGAATGCTGCTGGCCATCACGGGCTAGGGCTCTCCATAGTGGAACCCCTTAGCCAAACTCTCCACCTCGCTGTTCTGCATTCATGATGTGCATGCTCCCAGCCTCGGGGCCTCTAGCCCTGCCACGCAGCCCAGGTAATGAGGTGCAGAGCCAGCAGTAGCTGCTGCAAGGCCCGCCCCATGCAGCCCTGGCCTTGCACACGAAGCTGATGAAGCCAGGCCCAGCCGGCCTTCCCTGCTCGTGGAAACTCCACTCTTCCCAACTCCCTTCTCTCGTCCAGGCCATTCTCCCTGCCTGAAACGCCCTTGCTCCCCAACTCCACCTACTAAGGCTTTGCCGTCCATTCAGAGGAGGGTCAAATGCCACCTCCTTCGGGAAGTCTCCTTTGATTTCCCCCTGCTTCTCCCACACGTTCTGCCTCTTCCAAACCCCTAAAGGCCCTAATACCTTCCCCAAGCTCCCATTTGGCCATGGTTCCTTGTCCGCCAGATTATAAGATCCTTGGGGACAAGGATTCCATCATTCCTCTTTGGGTCTTCTTCCCAGCTCAGGGTCGCTCCTATGGTGAGCAGGGAATAAAGAATGATTTATAAATGAAAACAAAAGACTCCTGGACTCTGAAATTGCCTTCTTAAGGGAAACCCATCATGCTTCCCTCAACACGAGGGAAATGAAGCCTTACCTTCAAGTTGCTGAATTGTTCTTTGAATACTATCTGCAAATTTCTGCATGTTCATTAAAAATTCATCCCGTATCAACTGAATGCTGTGATACACTTCCCCAGGCATGTTGGGTAGATCGACTTTGTACTCAGACGGGTCAGAGATGTCTGCAGGCGTGAATCCCATGGAGGTGTCCTTGTGCTGATTGAAGGACAGAGCCGGCATGAAGACCTAAAACAAACCACACAGTAGTGTGTTCAGGATCATGCACTCACACTGCCTCTGGCGTCGAATATTCTATCAGACGAGGCACAGACTGGATTACAAAGCGGAAACTGCTCAAGCCCAGAGCACGGAACCTAGAGAGAGAGAAACGATATGTGAGGTAAAATGATCCCATGGTAAGAATGTGACCCAAGCCCGAGGTGACGGCCCAGAAGATAATCCTGCATTTCTCTGGCTGCCACCGGCCACAAGGCGACTGGGTTAGAAACTCCGGCACAAACAAGAGAAGCAGCGGGGTTAGCGAGTCCGCTCGGTGCCAGGCTAGTTCACGGCAGGGTTAAAATAAAGGAGGGGCTGGGGGCGCCTGGCTGGCTCAGTCCATAGAGCGTGCGACTCTTGATCTTGGGGTTGCGAGTTCGAGCCCCATGTGGAGCACAGAGATTAAAAATCTAGAATAAAGGTGGGTCTGAGGACACAGTCCTTTTGACATTTAGCTGAGGACAGAAGCACGCATTTATGAAGTCACTTGAACATAATAACAAAGCTTCACCCACATAAAAATGATGGGAAAAAAATGCCCATGGGTTGGTTGGTTGAGTTTGGTTTTGGTGTGCAGTTTTGCCTTTTCTTCTGAAACTTGGATCCGTGATTTAAGACAAAGTACGGGTACTTCCCACTGACTGAAGAGCCCAGAACTTCTGACCTGCAGTTTCACAGTCTGGATTCTGCTGACCGCACACTCACGGTGATGTTCGACATGTCCCCTCCCCAGTAAAACATATTCTTGACGCGGCCTGCCTCCCACTCCCTCCGCTGATTGAACTCCAATCTAGACCACCATCCCCCTTCACAGACTCTCCCACAGCCTCCTACTAGTCTATTCTTCCCTTCAGCTTTTGTCCCGACCCCCACCCCCACTCCCATGATATAAGTTTCACACAACAGCCAGAGGAATGATGCAAACCAGATCATGTCATTTCACTGCTGAACCAACCCGCCTTTCCAACCTTCCCCACTCCTTTCCAGCCACACTGGTCCTCCTTCTGTTCCTGGACCAGGCTATGTCTGCTCATGCCTCAGGACCTTTGCACATACTACCTTCTCTGCCCAGGATGTTCTCCCCCCAGATCTTCACATGTCTGACACCTCCACATAATTCAGGTCTCAGTTCAATGCCACAATCTCAGAGGGGCCTTTCCTGACCCCCTCAGCCCCACCCTATTACACTTCCCTAGGAACTTATTAGTGGAATTAGTCTGCTCATGAGGGTTTTTTTTTTCCATTGTCTATCAGACATCACCTCCCCATGAGGCCATCCCTTACCACCACTCCCTGCACACACAAATGCACGCACACGCACAGAGTCTGTTTCTATCATATTACTAGGGATTATTGAACTCCTGCCACGTGTCACCGCCTGATCTTTTCCAGCTTAGGAATCTGGGTCTTGTGTCTTTCCCCCAGTATCAGCTCCTAGAGCAGAGATCCAGTCCGTGCCACTCTCCGCTCGCCCCTCTACCGTCAAGGCCCCTGAAGGCACCTGAGACGTAAGAGCTGAACATTCCTTATATGTGGAGTAAACGAACCAGACAGCCTGAATCTTACAAAATGCTGAGATCCCTTCCTTTGTCCACAGTTACCTGACATATGACATTCTTCAGAAAGGGAAGCACGTTAGCATTGATAATGCCGTAGAGCAGCATCTCGGGCATGGTTTCCATGGCTTCCTTCATGTCCGTAGCCTCGGAGATCATCTCTGGTGAGAACAGATTCAGAGTGTGAGTTGCGTGGGGAAGTGGCAGGCAGGTAACTCTCCAAGTGTCTGGGAACCTGCTCCTTCTTCCCAAGTAGTTACCTAGGAATGTTCCAGGCACAAGCTCAAAATGATGCTGAGGTCTATTCAGACGAATCCCTCGGCCCATGAGACACGGAGGTAAGCCTGACGTGCTGGGGTCCCCAGGCTCCCACCAGCAGCACCACAGACCTACCCAGACCAGCGGATGGACACAGTCATGTTTTCTGGAACTGTTCACTAGGCTCCTTGCTTTGCCTGGGTCCCCACTCCCAGCAACGCCTCTCCAGTTCATCGCCAGAGTCCCTTCTGAGTCACGAATATTTTTAAAGACAGATTTGGTGACAGCCTACCCTTGAGCCGGGTTTTGTTTTCCATGTCTTTACTCCGCCCGACCAAACATCAATGAGCACAGGAGACATTTGGAAGGTCCTTTGAGCCCTTCCCTCAACCTCACTGGGAAACAAAACAGAAACTCGACATATCTCAACCAAGGCAGTGATCTCACTGGCTTCGGACGCACATCTGTGTAGACTTTATTCTCCCCTCACCACACTGCTGTATATCACACTCTTCTTTACTCAAGCTTAAAGGGAAACTATAGAAGGACCCAGAACGTGAAAGAGCGAGCCTGATCTCAATGAAAGACGACCGCAGGGACACAAAGATGACAAGGGCGAGCAGTAATAAAACCCAAGAGGACACCACAGCTGCTCGGCTCACGGCTCGGGCACCCAAAACGCCATCCAAGTTCAAAAGAGGAAAAAGAAACCCACATAATGTTTGTTCTGGAATTTACAGCGAGTCCGAAAACATAGCTGTGCGCAGCTTCTGTGGAGGTAAAGGCAGAAGAAATGGGGGAAGACCCAGGCTGGAAGAGTGGGGAGTCAGCCTGAACTGAACAAGGCAGGAGGAAGGGCCAGGGGTCAGAAGAGACAGAATGACAACCAGTGGGGTTGGGGTCACTAGAAACTCCCAGGTGGCTCCCAGAATGCAGCAGGAATGCACAGAGGGAATATTCCGCCCAAAAGTTACCCTGTGGGATGAACTTGGCCTCCAAGCAGCTCCTCCGTCTTAAATGACACAGCCACACGGACAAAGCCCCAGAGCTCATCGTACAGCTCAGGGCCACATCATTTTGTATCTCTCTTCCTTTAACTGTTACACTAGAACTAAGAATATACTTGTCCAGTTGTTCTCATTATTCCTGGTCGTTCTGCTCTGTGAAGTCACCCCGAACAAGGAAATAGCAAACACCGAGCCATTGCTCCACAGGACACACGGGGTTAGGCTCCGGCAGCCTCTGGTCACATTTTCATCAGCCATCAACACATAAGCTGGCTTTATTTGTGTTTCCGTTTAAAGACAACTTATTTAACGTACACGGTCGATTTGCTGACATTCAACTCAGCCAACGCTATAACTCACAGCTGAGCCAAGCTTCTCTAATACACCGGTCTCGTCCGTGGGAAACGTCACAGCCTTCTCGTGCTCGGGAACACTGGACTACGCTTGAGGCCGTTTTCAACAGTGAAATCACCAAAAAACATGAAGACCGTGGCACTAAAGAGATCACAATAAGGACAGTCCACCCTCAGCCAGGAACACGCACGTTCAGTGACTCAAATGATTCCCACTAAGGGGCGCCCGGCTGGCTCCGTCGCCGAAACACGCAACGCTCAATCTCAGTGTCGTGAGTTCAAGCCCCACGTTGGGCATACAGAGGACTTACAAATAAAATCTTAAAAAAAAAAAATCAAATATTTCCCTATGCTGTGCATGTCCACGAATGACCTCAAGGCATGGCAAGGATTGATTTGGGGGTTATGAAAACGTGAACGAGTAGGTGAATTCACAAAATGGAACCCACGAGTAATGAGGATTGGCTGTTCTGGGGCAGGGGGAAGCTGTGTTCTCAAGAAAGTGTAAAAATTAAGAATCTCACAGGTACACACCCAGGTGCATACACACCCACACTCACGCACACAGACTAGAAATATACCTTTTGTATTTCTGAGAAAATACACCACATTCTGGTCCAGAAACTCCTCAGGGACGGGAGTACACAGCACATTGAGATAGGTCTTATCCACAATGTGCTTAACGGTTCTCTGAAACGTGGGGGACAAAAAAAAATAACCCGTCAGGCTGAGAGATACCCGCTCACCCAGACGAGCCAGCATTCAGGCGCCCCTGAGCCCTCCGCTCTGTGCCTCCTGAACTCCCCGGCGACAACGGGCCCTAGTGGACCACACGCATACATACATACACACACACACACACACTCGCACACGCGACAACGCACCCAGACTTGAGTGTTCAGTCTGACTCTATTAACTGGCCGATGCAGCCACACTCGACCTGGGAAAAGTCCAGAAAGAGTTTTCCGAGACAGTGAGCTGCAACACACGGGCTTGGATTTGGTTTCGGGGTGAGGTACGTTCATTTGTGGAGCAGAGTAATGTCATTCAGCACAGGCCAGGCTAGATGCTACGTCCTGGCTTTAAGCCCCACCTCTGGGATTTGTGAAGTAAATGTTTAACTCAGCAGGCCTGGGGTGTCCAAACTCTGCGTGTTCCAAGGGTTTCCAAGCTGGCCCTTCACCAGCTCCTGGGTGATCATCTCTGTGTTTGGAACAGCCTATCTGATGTGTCTTTGTACACCTGGGGCCTTGGGTCACGCCAGGTAGTTTATACTAGCAACGTGGTGAGTGGTGAACACCAGTTTCTGTCTGCCTGGAGGCCCCGGTAAAAACTCTGGACACCTTGGGTGAGCTTCCCTGACTTCCTATGTGTTCTCGCACATGCTTGCTGGGAGAAACAGCACGTCCAGGCTGCCCTACCAGGAGCTTGGGCCCCTTGTTCTCCCAGACTCTGCCATACGTTCCTTTTTCTTTGTTGATTCTACTCTGTGTTCTCTCACTGAAATCAACTATAATCATGAGTATAAGAATTCTTCTGGGTCCTGTGGTCATCCTAGTGAATCATTCAATTTGAGGGTAGCTGTGGGGACTCCCAACACAGGATTCCATCATCTCTATCCCCAACATGTTCCCTGAATGAATTGTCAGTGACACAGACTCCTCGGAGGGGAGGGAATTCCCATTACCCCACCCAGCAGGAGAGAGCCGAACATACCTTGACGGGGACGCCTTCTACACTCTCTTTGTCCACTTCCTCATTCTCTACGCCGATTATAGGCTGATTTATGGAATCGTTTCTCATCTCCAAATTCTTAGCTGCAAAACATTATTCAGTGTGCAAACTGAAATAATCAGAAAAGATTTCCTACCATCAAGACCAGACCTGTACCTTGTACAACAGTGTATTTCATTCAACAGACATGTTATCGAAAAGCTTCACAAATGAATCCTATCAGAGCCTTGATGTACATTATGATGAAAGTTCTTTGTACTTCTGCCAGGTGGGTTCTCAGCCGGAAATTTAACGTGTATGCCTGCGTGCATGTCCCAGCTATGATGTGCAAAGCGGGATTTCTCTGAGGTTTTCACTTTAAAGGGAGTTTTATTAGGATGAGAATGATAGCTCACATATTAGCATTTATTCTATTTTCTATTCTATATTCTATTTTCATAGAGAAATTTGTGGGCGATGAAAAGAAACCTAAATAACATGAATGTGTATCTCTCAAGTCTACTGTGACCAAGAGAGACCTGGAAACCTCAGAGCCTGTCGGTCAGAGCCCTGCGAGTTACTGATGAATCCAGTGATCACAGAGGAGGGAGAGATTTCCCCCAAACAGTTCAGCTCTTGCTGCAAAAGGCCCAACGCAACACCAGGATGATTTTGGAATCAAATCAGTGTGTGGGGACCATACTGGTCTACTCTTGGTTTTCTCATCCAAAAAACGGGGACAATAACATCTAGTGACCAGACTCTGAAGGAGTTGCTGGGGGTGTGGTTCGGCGGCGCCTGGCACAGCGACGGGCGAGGAAACAGTCAGTAGCCAGCAGTACAAATGTGATTAGAGCACGAGTAACAGCCTGTAGCCAAAAACATACTTGCGGGGCGCCTGGGCGGCACAGCGGTTAAGCGTCTGCCTTCGGCTCAGGGCATGATCCTGGCGTTATGGGATCGAGCCCCACATCAGGCTCCTCCGCTATGAGCCTGCTTCTTCCTCTCCCACTCCCCCTGCTTGTGTTCCCTCTCTCACTGGCAGTCTCTATCTCTACCAAATAAATAAAATCTTTAAAAAAACACACACACACAAAAACACACTTGCAAATGCACGGAATGGGCGCAGCTGTGCTCCTAGACTTGGTTCAAATGGTTAAGTTTTAGGCTGTGCATATTTTACCACAAAAAAGGAAAAAAATACACTTAAATATCCACTCGGAAGTAACGTTAACTTGCGTTGTCGAGAAGACCTCCCTGACCTTTCTCTGCAAGCAGCCTCCTTCCACGGAGGTCTTTCCGTGGATTGGTGTGTCTTCGTGGAGCCTCGTGGGAAGTTGGCTGTGACCCTCGTCCCCCACCGTCTGTCTTACCAAAGCCCAACCTAGCTAGCCTTCCCGAGAATGAACGGGCAGCCTGTGTCTGTGACCCCACAGTCCTCTCCCTGTGATCTGCCCCACGGAGGGGACCACACTGGGGTTAAAAACAAACACTTCTGGAAAGGAGGACTAGCAGAGACAGAGCGCATCACCAAAAAACCCCTTTCCCTCGGATTTTCAAATATTCAGTATCTCGTCAAAGTGAGGTGTTTAACCTACAGTTTCTGCTTCCTGTGAGGGCAGGTGAATCACGGCCTAAGCGTGGCACAGGGAGCTGTTTAGCTCTGCTGGGGACGTGCGGGGTCTGGAGCACGGCTGTCTCCGTCTCGGCCCTACTGGCATTTGGGGCTGAATCACTCTTTGTCGCAGGCACTGTTCTGTTTTAGGGTGTTCTGCGGCATTCCTGGCCTCTACCCTCCAGATGCCGGCAGCACCCGCCCTCCAGGGGTGACAACCAAAGCGTCTCCAGACATCACCAAATGCTCCATGGGGGCCCAAGTCACCCCTGGCTAAGAACCGCCGTCCCCTGTCCCCCATACAGAGGGCCAACAGACATACGAAAAGACGCTCAACATCACTCAGCACCAGGGAAATGCAAATCAAAGCCACAGCCGAGCTATCACCTCGCACCTGCCACAATGGCTACAATCAAACACAGGTGTTGGCGGGGAGGTGGAGAAAAAGGAACCCTCGTGCCGAGGGTGGGAATGCAAACTGGTGCAGCCCCTCTGGAAAACAGATGGAGATTCCTCAAAATGGTAAAAATAAGTCAGAGAGACAAACCATAGAGACTCTTAACTGTAGGAAACAAACTGAGGGTTGCTAGAGGGGAGGGGGCGGGGGTAACAGGGTGATGGGCCATAAGGAGGGCACGTGATGTAATGAGCACTGGGTGTTGTATGCAACTGATGAATCACTGACCTCCACCTCTGAAACCAATAATAAATTGATTTTAAATTAAAAAAAAAAAAAAACTACCTTACAATCCAGCAATTGCACTACTTGGTATTTACCCCAAGAATATGAGAACATGAATTCAAAAGGATATGTGCAGCCCTAGGTTTACAGTAGCATTATTTATAATAACTAAATTATGGACGCAGCCCAAATGTCCATTGACAGATGGAGAAAGATGATGTGTATATATACAATAGTATATTACTCCGCCATTAAAAAAGAATTAAATTTTGCCATTTGCAACAACGCGGATGGAGCCAGAGAGTAGAATGCTAAGTGAAAGAAGTCAGAGAAAGACAAATACTATATGATTTCACTCACATGTGGAATTTAAGAAACAAATGAACAGGGGGGGGGCGGGGAAGAGACAAACCGAGAAACAGACCCTTAACTATAGAGAACTGGCTGATGGGTATCAGAGGGGAAGCTGGTGCAGAGATGGGGGAAATAGATGGTGAGGAAGGAGGGCACGTGTCCGAGGAGCACAGGTGGTGGACGGAGGTGCTGAATCACCGTATGTACACTTGACGCTAATATAACACTGTTTACTGAAATTGAGAGTCTAAAAACTTAATAAAATTTCTAAAAACACATGCAACAATGGTTTCAGTAATGAGGACAAAAAGAAAGCTCAGTTAGATAAATAGTAGAAATACACCAGAAATAAAATGAAATCACTCGACAGAAAAAAAAGGAAAAAAAGGAGAAGAGAGGAGCAAAGAACCGGCAGCAGGAGAACCGGGTCAAAGGGTGACGCCAAAGCCGTGGCTTCACGAGGGGGGACACAGGCTGCAGGGGCTCGGCAACGCGAGGCCCACTCAGGTGTATTCATAGCAACTTCTCCCGCTCAGGCCTTTCCCACGCCGGCAGGAACCTCCTCTGCTCGTGCCCCAGATCGGCCAAAAGAAGGGGCGTGTGGGGTTTGCACAACGGGAAGGAGGCCAGACGCCGCTTGCACAGGACTTGGGGGGGGGGTCGCGTCCTGGATTCTACTGGGTGGAAGAGTGCGCGCCCAGAAGTCACGCCGCCCGGACCCTCGGAAGGGGACTCTATTTGGAAAGAGGGCGTTTGCGGATGTAAACGAGGAGGTCGTGGAGAGGGCAGGCCCCAAATCCGGTGACTGCCGCCTTCGCAAGAGTCAGGACAGGCAGGCCGGGCCGGAGGGGCAAGGCCGGTGCCCCCGGGAACCTGCCCACCCCGGCACCGCCCACCGAGGCCCAGGGCCGAGCGCGCTCTGTGGTCGCTCAGTGAGCCCCTCCTCGCGGGGAGCCGCCCCAGCCCCAGCCCTCGTCGGACTCACCCCCCGACTCTACTTTCTGAACGTCCTCCTCCTTGCCTTCCTCCTCGGTCGCCGCCGGCACGTCGCCGTCTTGACCATCTGGAGCATGGAAGAAAAAAAGGAACACGTGGCTGTCCCACCGCACGAGACACCTGAGGCCACGGCTCCCCCGAGCGCCTGCAACAGCCCCCCGGGGAGGTCGGGGCGAGGACACGGGAGCCTCTCGCCCTCCCGCCCTTGGGCGAGGCCAGGCCGCTGCACTGACCGCCGGCGACCCGCCGCTCACCCCAAGACGCTGACGGGCGGGCGGGGGAGGCCTGCTCCTCTCGCGTTAAGACCCGCCTTGTTTGCGAGTTCCACGGGCTTGTTAGACGGGCCACCTGCCGGTCTGGAACCTTCTGCCTCCTTGGTCCTCCTTCCCTGCCCTCCTGGACTGGACTGGAGCCAATTTATGAACCAACACAGTCACCCCGAAACGTTCCAGTTACCCCAGACAACTTTAAGCAGCACCAAAGGAAGTCCTGTGCCAATTCCCCAGGAGACGAAGGTCAAGGTCAAAGAATGATCAGATGGTTCCAACAGCCCCAGGAAATATAAGTGATCAATAAGCATAAAAAAAGAGGCTCAACTCCACTAATTATTATTTAAAATGTAATATAGGGGGCACCGGGGTGACTCAGTCTTTAAGCATCTGCCTTGGCTGAGGTCATGATCCCAGGGTCCAGGTGGAGCCCCGCACTCAGCAGGGAACCTGGTTCAGGATTCTCTCTCCCCCTCCCCCACTGCCCTCACCTTTCTAAAATAATTCTTTTTGAAAATTAAAAAGAATCTATTACTGTGGATTAAGCAAGTGCAGCCCCCTTTCATCTATGGGACTGGCCCATATTAAAAAGACTGATGGTATTCAGTGTTGGCAGGACTGTTGGCACCTGGCCACTGTTGGGTGTGGATAGCCAGGGCCTCTCTCCAGAGCAGTTTGGCAGCCTGTCTGTCGTGTAAACGCACACACCTAGGAAACGAGCAATTCTGCGTTTATAAACCTCTTCCACAGAAATACACAGTGTGCAAGGATGGGTGTGCATTGTTACCTTGCTCGTGAAAAAATACTGTGGAAAGTAAGTGTTCATTCATTAGGGGATGGCTAAATAAAATATGGTGTATCACTGTACTTAAAACCTATAAAGTTAGATCTGTAGGTATTGACATGAAAAATTCTCAAGATGTATTTGAGGGAGACGAGTCACAAAATAATATATATAGTACGACTGATTTTAAAACTATTATTATATAGAGAAGATATTGATGATTGATTGATTGATTCAGGGAAAGATCTGGCAAGATACACGAAAACTAACAACAGTGGTTACCTACAGGAATGGTAGTAGGACTTAAAGGATAGTGAAGGCTTGCTTTTTCACTTTTTACTTTATATATTCTATGTCATGTGAATTTTTTAAGAGAATGCCCTTCAGTAATACTTAGTGTCATTTTTCAAAATTTAAGGGAGTCATTACATGACATATACAGCCTGATTCCATTTTTTTATTTCAAGAAATACACGCTTACCTATTAGAACAGCGTCTTGGGCTGACTGCTGCTAGTTGCAGACACCCCTCTTTCCTACCACCACCCACACCAGCATCTTCTTGTCTCTATTCATATAATGTTTAACTGGGAGCAGAGAGAAGTCTTGGCTGGGTGCAGGCACAGAGTCAGAAAGAAAAGAGGGATGAAGGGGCATGCACTGGCCGCACTCCAGGTCCTGTGAACAGACCAGAGCCCCATAAAGTATCCAATAAAACTGTCCAAGTGTCTTAATAAGCAGAGAGTGACAATGTGAGCCACAGAGCTGGGAAGGAAGACCCCTCCCCACCTCTGTCCAGAACCCAACACCGTTCTGGTGCCTCCGGGATCAGCATCTTCGGGTCTCTAGGGACAGGATGCTCAGCAGGGGACGAGTTGGCATTCTCATGATGTGGTGACAGTGGAGAAGAGCCAGCAAGGAGGGAGAGAACGGGGAAGCGAGTCAGAGACAGCACAAAACCAGGTCACAGTCCAAGGCAGACCCCCGAGCACCCTTTCGAGGGTCCAGGAATGAACCGGGAACTGAAATCGGCTTCCACAAAGAACTGGGACATCCAGCTGGGGGAAACTGAGCTGAGCAGTGTACGCAGCTCGGAAAGCAACCGCCGAACTGCTGGAGTACGAGCCGCGTCGGGGAAGCTCACCGATCTCCACCTCCACCTCTTCCGGCACCACCTTTCGGTAGAAGAAGAGCGTCGAGGCGCCTTCCTCATCACTGATCTGGTTGAGGAAGTGCAGGATGAGGTCCTCGCCCTCGCCGTCGTTGCGATTCAGCAGCTCCTCGAAGAGCTGGGGGTCTGTGATGCGGAAGGCCGCGTACACGCGGTCGCGCATCCACAGCACCCGCAGGTCGTCCATGGCGCCGCGCAGGGTCGGATGGCGCCCCAGGAGCCCAGCGACCCGCGGCGTCCGTTGCAACCGGCGGCGTCCGTTGCAACGGGCGCCCCGGCAACGGCCACCGGGCGCGCGTCCGCACGGTCCCAGGGCGCGCCCGCCTCCGCCCCCGCGCTCGCAGCTGGGCAGACCGGGAGCCGAGGGGGGTGGCGCCGAGGCCTGTCCGGACCCGGGCCCGCCCTTGCCCTTGCCCCGGGAGAACCGAGCGAAGCAGCGCGGCAGCGTGCTCGCTCGCGGGACGCGCAGAGAGAGGAGGCAGGTCAGGGGCCGCCGGAGCGCCTTTGCCGGGGGCAGCCGACTGCGGACCTCGGGAGCGCCTCCGGGGATCCTCTCCACCCAGTGCGAGCGTCCCACCCCGGGCGCCCCTAAGGAGGCCGAGGCCAGCGAGGTGACGGACGAGGCAAGGTTACAGTCTCGGAGGTGGCAGGGGTAGAGTCTGACAGTGGGAGCCCCCAGCCACTGGATCAAAGGGCCTCAGAAAAGCAAATACCTCTCAGAGTTCCAAGAAAGGGCAGGTTCCTCCTTGCACACGGGATCGGGGAAGAGGGAGACCCAAGAAGGGACAAGTGACTTCTGGCATTTGGGATCAAGGAAGAGGCCAACTGCTTTGGCTTTCCGGCCAAGCTGGGGCATAATAAAGCAAAACACCCATGTTTTAGAAAATAGATTTATTTTTCATTAGTAAAAGGAAGTTCAATACTGATAGGAAGATGCAAAATTGTCCTTTCGTGCATTTGTGGAGCTTTAAATTAGTGACTGATTCCCCCTTGTGGAGTTGGGTCTCTAGAGGACAAAAGGCTGATCCTAAGAACTTAGCCTTCCTGTTGGATTTTCCCATCAAGGAACAAGTGGAATGTTCAAAGTATTTCTTAAAATTCTAAACCAAAGATCATCATCAATGACCTGGCTGATGGAAAACTATTACTTGGAACTGCCTTATTTTCATCATCCTGAATTAAGATTTCTTAATAACCTTACCAGAGATATACCAGATGGCATGCAAGCAAATATGGCTTTAAAATTTTAATGAAGAAATTTACTGTTTTTAAATGCAGACTGCAGAACAGTTATAGAAGTTTTGTTTTTGTTTTCCAAAATGAATCAGGCCCTAAAATGTCTGAATATTTAACTCATAACCATCATAAGAGTTACCTATGCTATATTCTATGGCTTATTAAACTACAGCAGACTGAAAACTGAGAACAGAATGTTTTTATAAAATATCCACTCCAGAAACGAGGACAGAGTGGCATTCAGTGGAAGGTGAGTCTTTTCAAAGTCCAGTCTGCAGTGAATGGAAAGCTCACCGGGATCATCAGCACACCCTTTGAGCTCCATAACTGATTACAATTATGTCACCATGAGGACATTCCTTACCCCTGCAGGATGAAATCAAATTGTTTCCTGAAGAAATTCCTTGGATTTTTATTTTAGGACTCCATTAACACACAGAGTGAACACCTGAATGAAAACTGGAAAATGTGGCCATCATGCCATTTACCACGACATGTCCTCTTTAGGAAAATAAACAGGTATTAGCATCATCCAGACAACTGACCATTTTTCCTCTGGATATTTGCTATTAAGGGAATGAAGTCTGTCTCAAAAATTGTAGGTGTAATAGTTTTATCAAACAGCTTAAAAACAAAGCACAGCAACCACTCTGGTAACATGACATTGGAACCTGTAGCTTTAGGGGGGAAAAAAGTCTCCTGGTGCCTAAAAGACACCATCAAACTCTACTTCCACAGAGTTCACAGAAGTTAGGACTAACACATTTTTTATGTAATTATGTAGACTACATAACTACTACATAGGTTTCAATTAAAAAAGGACTCTTCCCTCCCTGTTCTATACCCTGATAAGAGGTGTTACTTGGAATTACAAACTGGGCCGTGACAAGTTACCAGGGGGCCCTAAAAACTCCCGGCAGACACCACATGTCTCTTATTTACTAATCAGTTAACGGTGAGGAGTTTCCTAGGGATGAATTAGTTACCATTTTCTTACCCCAGCGCCTTGGAGTAAAGCAGTAAAGACGCCAGCTGGTGGGGGACGCGTCTGCAACCTCGGCAGCAGTACGGAGATTTCGTATTCCCCCAACAGAAGTGTCCACCCGACATTACACCTTTCCAGGGAACCTGACCCCTGAGAGCAGAATCACTTCCCAGAGTCTCATGAGCATCGTTTCAGGTTTGATTCTGTAGTAGGAGGGGCAAAACCCAGCCACTCCACACTGGCTTTGGGTAACAGCTCACAGGAGTGGAAAGGAGCGGTTACTGCACTTAGACGGGTTTAATGGCAGAGTCACAATTACGTCAGCGTGTGCAGTTCGTGCCTCTCGGCAAACGGGTCTTGACATTACCTGAGAAGATTCACTTAGATTCAGGGCTACCATAGCTCAGCTTGGAATGAAAATTCCAAACTCTGCCACCAGCCAGGTGGAGGAGTATAGTGACAAACGGGCCTTTTCGTGTGCATTCCTCAAAATGTTAAGAAAGTGAGAACTGCAGATTTCTTTTTGAAAATAATTATCTAAAATCAATTATAGTAAAATATTAAAAATGAACATAATTTACAAGAATATAGATCTTCTTCGACTTACTAAGTTGAAAATGCATTCAACACACCTGACCTGGTGCCACTACGGCTTAGCCCGGCCCACGGTCAGCATGCTCAGAGCACGGACACGAGCCTCCCGTTGCACAAAACCATCTACCACAGAGCCTGTTCTATACGGGAGTGTCGACTGTCTCATGTAATTCACTGACGACGGCGCTGACAGTGACAGGCGGCTCAGCTGTGAGGGTGCAGGTGGCGTCTGTGACCCTCGTGATCATGTGGCCGATGCGGAGCGGTGGCCGCTGCCCAGCATCACGGGAGAGGATGGGACCGCAGATCGTGAGCCCAGGACAAGATCTAGATTCAAAATCCCAAGTATGTGTATCGCTTTCATACCATCATTAATTCAAAATTCATTAAATCAAACCACAGTTAACTCAGGGACTGTCTGCACAGATTAAAATGTTCAGTAGGACTGACCCAAATTCATTCAAAACTAAATGTCAAATGAATATATGAATTTAAGCTAAAGATTGTAACAATCTTCAATTGATCCGAATAGTGTTTCAAAGTTTAAATTAACTCTAAATACCTTTATCAGACCTTTATTTAGAATTAGTCTGAAAGTAAAAAATTATAATTATACTGTTCTCAAGGACAGGTGCAATCTCTTCATGGTAAAATATCTTAATTTATATTTTGTTATAAAAATATACAAAATACTACTTTTTCTCTTCCCTTCACTCAGGATAAACCCCTTTTGGCTCAGTAACATCAGCCAAGCTTGTCTCCAAGTTCAAATCACATCCATATTGTATCTTCTACAGTCACACTGGGTTTTAAGGCTCAGTATACAGTTTATCTTTCAAACATACAATTATCATAATCGGGTTTATATAAGGATAACAGGATGTTTTAAAAAATATACAAGTGGGATAACCATCTGTTGTACGTTATTTTATCTCATTTTCCCCAATTATGAAAACAAGACAAAACTGTAGAAACAATCCCCTACTTGCAGTTCTAGATAGCATACAATAAAAAAAAAAGTTGACATACTTTTAATCAAGCAGAATGTTAATCTTTTGATTATCCGTCATTAAATTTTTAAAAAAACTATACTTAACTTCACCTGTTGGAAAAATATTATCTGACAACATCAAGCTACAGAATAATTTTCTTTGTTTTTTTTAATAAGGTGAAAAGGAACTGAGTATCTAAGACCATTTTCAATTAGCCATTCAAAACCACTTCTCTCCCCCAAGCCTGTATTTTTAAAAATAACTTTAACATAACTTCTGGCCTTAACTTATATTTGCTCATCGTAAAAACTGAAAGAAATTTATATCTCTGAAACTGATAAACTTTACAAAATATTTAACATGAGGAAGAGGTATATCTTACAGAATCATTTGGCTATATCATAAGGCAATCAATGAAGACGGAATTTTTCGTATCGTAAATCTGACATAAGTGAAATTCTGTAACATGATAATTCTCCATAAATTTGACAGCTTATTAGATACGGCAACGTGATCAGGCCACGTCGTCACTGAACTTCGATGAAAGTAGTCTGAATGAGAAAGGAACAAATTTGGTGCCTGCACCGACGTAGAACTTGTTCTGAAATTCTACCCTAAAAAGAAATAAATAAATAACATTCAGTTTATTAATGAAAGATTGTGAATAACATTTTCTACATTTCTTAAAACAACATGTATAAAAACCAAAAACAAGAAAGGTTTCTGTGCCGTACATTCTCTCCTGGCACAAATGTTTTTACTTAAATAAAATCCACACACGCACACACCCTGCCCCATGTCGCCTTTCTCGGTGTGCAATGGAAACACAAACCCATCACGCCACCTCACCCACTCCACACAGACACGCCTCTCTCCACCCTGGTACCTTCACACACAGACAAATAAGCTGACATATACTAGAAACCATTAAGAAATATGTAAGAATTTTATCCTATTTTACAATAAGATAAAGTAATCTTTCAGACCCCAAATGAATTACGTAGTTACTCAGCAAGCATAAACTAGCTTCTACTTGTCAGTGATAATACTTCTGAAACAATATACAATTTTAATTCAGCGGATCTGAATCTAGATCCCAGTGTCGGGAAGGCAAGAACCAGTCCAAATTGAGTGCCAGACTTGTGTGGGGCTAGATACATACATGTGGGGAGGGGGTTCTTTTTTTTAAAATAACAGTTTCAAAGCTAAATTTCCAACTCACCAGTGGAGGCGTATGGCATGAAGAAATGCAGAAAGGCCTTCCATGATCAAAAGGATGAAAATGGTCAAAACTGCAAAGAGGGCGATAACCGGTAGCAACAGCAAGACTCCGTAAGTGGTGTCTACTCGGAGGCCCACGCGCACCAGCATGGTCCACAGGACGTCAGACAACTCTGCAGGGGAGGCAGTGAGCAGAGTCCACTTCTGTTTACACTCACCGAGTCACTGCAATCAGCTAGTGGGACCAGGTTTCCTTCTGACAATTCTGATTACCCACGAAATAACATACACACCTACATAATCCAGATGTAATCTGCTTCTCGTGTAAAAGTTAACCAGCCCCTGCTCGTCATCACCCTGAGGTAGCTGAGGCATGCCAGAGACATCCGAGGCCTGCCTCCCAGTGAGGGAGCTTGACCCAAACCAGGGTTGGCTTGGCTCTGTCCCCACACAACGCTAGTTTGCACAGCATCTGAAAGATGGTTCTGTGCTTCCCTCCTAAATATGGAATGTCCCACAGAGCATCCCTGGGACTCACTGTGGCACTGCGGGGTGTCTCAGCATAGAGTTTGGGAACTGCGGGTCTAAGCGAAAACTTACGTGCGTGAGCCAGACTGAGAGCCCAGAGCCTCAGGTATGAAGCGGTGTTGGAAATGCATCCCAGACAGTACTCGATGGAATGAATCACTTGGGTCATTAATATTTCTCCAAAGTTAAACTGGGAGAGATCACACAACCTGTGTTAGGTTCGGTATATTGCCCGCGTGCTCCCACAAGTTACCCATATGTCCCACTTTCACTCCCTCGCTCTCGGTGAGGGAAGTGGCCTCTGGGACATTGGGGAGAACACGCTGGAACATGAGAACAGTGACTCAAAGATCTGAGCTCTACTCACAGCTCTACCACAGACCAGCTCTATGACCTACAGAGTGGCTCCCCCGGCCTCAGTTTCCCATGTGGCACCTGGACTAGAACTGTCCTCACGGCCCAATGTGACTCGAGCTAGACTCTGGCTAAATGCGCGTGTCAGAGAGAAATGCAAGCCTGACAAGGAGAAACTGTGAAAAAGGCCCTTGATGGTGAAAAGGCTGTACGACCCTAGGAAAGAGACCTCTAACACTCTTTCCAGTTCTGCTTCTTGGTCTTTTTTATGATCCTCTGAATCATTAGTCGTCCCAAATTAAAACACTAAATTACGTAATAATTACAAAACGTTCATTATAAGAAACTTTGTGCAGTCTTTATCGGATGACCAAATAAAGTTTCCAAGAACATGAAGCAGACCAGGGTAGCAGAAACGGCTCAGCTGTGTCTGCCCAGGACTGTGCTTCCCTTCTTCGGAGGGAATCTGCTTCTTCCACCATTTACCCCATCCCCTCAGCCACAGCTGTCATGGGCTGACCTGTGTCCCCCTCCAAATTCATCTGTTGCAGCCCTAAGCCCCAGTGACTGTGCTTGGAGATAGGGGGTCATTAAGGTGAAGAGAGATCATAAGGGTGGGTGTCTTTATAAGAAGAGATGCATGCCCACAGAGGACAAGGCCCTGTGAGGACACGTTGAGAATGCAGCCATCCACAAGCCAAGAAAGGCGGCCTTGGGAGAAACCAGCCCTGCCAACATCTTGAACCTGGACTTCTGGCCTTCAGTTTCTGTTGTTTAAGACCCCGGTCTGTGGTTATGGCGGCCCATGCAGACTACTAACTAGAGCAGTTGTTGGTCTGGGGATGGCAAGTGACCCCAGCCAGGCAATCCCAGTACTTCCTTGGGATTCTTCCTAATATAACAATCAGCCAAGAGTGCTTTTCTCTCCAACCAAAAGACCGAAGAAAATAAGCTTGGGCCTAGCTGTGGCCAAGGTTCCAAAATCGTGGGGCCAACTAGCTTCAGAACAGAAAACAAACTTGCAAAGAAAAACCAACCCACACTTCTTGGAATTGGAGACCCAGAAACCAATCATCCTGGAGCTCACACGGCTCCTGTCCTAATGTGAGCCAGTCAGTAGACTCCTCTTGCAGCCAGTGTGAAGCAAGTCTCCTCCTCCTTACAACCACGACAAAGTTCTGACTGAGACAAGAATCTCCTGAGATCAATGCTCATGGCATCTTAAGTCACTTCATATGACACCACATAAGGTTAACACTGTAAATCCCACTGCAAAGTTGAAAAAACGAAATGAGAACCCTTCTGACAAACAGATGACCAAAGCAGCATCTGGGAAGCTTTGTGTGACAGGTGTTTGGGGTTTGTTTTTTTTTTTTTAAGATGATTATTATCGTTCTCATGGTGATTACCTCTATGAAAGCTTGGTTTCTTTTTTTCTTTTTTTCATTTATTTAATTAAATTTTTTATTATGTTCAGTTAGCCACTGTATAGTACATCATTAGTTTCTGATGTAGGGTTTATTTTTGTTTTTTGTTTTTTTAAGTAAACTCTACGCCAATGTGGGGCTCGAACTCACCATCTGAGATCTACCGACTAAGCCAGCCAGGCGCCTGAAGAGCTTGGCCTCTTATCTAATGTTATCAATAGCAACAGAGAAGATTACCTCTTCACATGTCATTTCTCTACATCCATCTTCCATTTGGTTATTTCCTTCTTCTATGTCTTGGCTTCCCAGCAGAGAAACTTCTTCCTCGCTATCTTTCCTTATAAGTGTGTAACCACTCTAACAACAACCAAAAGAATGCAGTTATTGCCTTTAAAATCATAAGGACGTGACAAATCCAGAGTCAGAGCCCCTACATTTCTCTTAATGATTCAGCTCTTGGAGAATAAAAAAGTTGTTCAGAGACTCTTAAGGACAGAGAACAAACTGAGGTTTGGTGGAGGGAGGTGGGTGGGGGATGGGCTGGATGGGGGATGGGCATTAAGGAGGGCACCCATCGTGGGGAGCACTGGTTGTCATATGGAAGTGATGAATCACTGAATTCTACTCCTGAAACCAATTTTACCATATGTGTTCATTAACTAGAATTTAAATAAAAACCTGAAATCAAAAAAATTAAATTAAAAAGCTGTTTACAGGAACATGAGCACATCATACCTATTAAGATGGCTATTATTTAAAAAATAATGAGTATCGATTAGGGCATGGAGGAACCGGAACTCTGTGCACTGCTGTAGAATGTACAATGGTGAGGCCACTGTGGAGAACAGCGTGATGGGGCCTCGAAAAATTAAACACAAACTGACTATGGGACCCAACAACTCCATTTCCGGGTACGTATCCAACAGAACCGCCGGCAAGGACCTGAACAGATTCTCACAGACCTGCGTTCACAGTGGCATTACTCACAAGAGCTAAAACATAGAAACAACACAAGCATCCACTGATGGATGAACCAATAAGCAGAATGTGGTCTCGCCACGCAACGGAATATGACTGAGCCTTAAAAAGGAAGAAAATTCCGACACCTGTGACATGGATGAAGCCGGAGGCCACAGTGCTCAGTGAAACAAGCCAGGCACAAAAGGACAAATGCTGTATGATTCCATGCATATGAGGTGCCTGGAGGAGTTGAACTCAGCAACAGAAGGTAGAGCGGTGGCTGCAAAAGGCGCAGGGAGGAGGCTGGGGAGTCAGTGTTCCCTGGGGACAGGGCCTCGGGTGGGGAGGATGAAACGGTGCCAGAGACGGACGGTGGTGGCGGCTGCACAGCCATGTGAATGTGCCTCGTGTCCCCGAACTGGACACTCAACATAGTTATAATGGAAACACGTGTTATGTCTATTTTATCACGATGATTTTTAAAGAAAAAAAATGAGAAAGCAGACACACGAGAAAACAAGTCTAGAAAGCCATCTAACAAAATGGTGACCCTGGCTATCACGGAGGGACACAAGAGGGCACCGCTTTCTCTACGTTCCGTGTTTTCTGGAAGTTAGCAATACTACTTAAATTAAAAAAAAAAAACAACACTTTAAAGAAAAAGAAATCAAGAATAAGGCACAAAAATGCTTTAGCAATGACAACCATGCTGCAGGATTTCGCTACAACTCGCAGCAGGCTCGCTGCCCACTGGGGCGGGAGCGGCTCGCACAGGCCCACAGCAGAAGCTCCCGCAGCACAGACAACAGCAGAGGCTTCGGCTTTGAGTCAGGACCCCAGACCCTCTGAAAGGTGTTTTCCTAACTCCTCTGTGCACAACTAAACCCAGACTCCACTTGCCCCCCACAAACACACACCCAAAGTCGCGCTTACCCTGCTCACTCCGAAGCAACTGCGTCCGTTGTGCAGCCACAGCAGGAAGAGTGGTTTTCCCAGGAACAGAACGGGGACAGACAGCGCTGTGACAACCAGCAGCAGTCTCTGCACGTGCTCCTGCGGGCACAGAGGGGAGGAAGGCGATCAGGATGCGAAGACGTGCGAACAGAGTCACTGGTGCAGAGTGAGTGAAGACCAAGGACAACGTCCCCTTCTTCACAGTAACAAGGAACAGAAGGTAAACACAAGCCAAATCCTGTCTGCCACTGGATCTTTTCCTAAACTCCTAGCCGAATTCTAGAACCAATGAGTAACACTACTGACAGAGTGGGTAAGTATCATTCAGTTCAGATCTGTAAGGAATGAGTAAGAAAATTCTAAACGGAGTCAAACTCCAGCTAATAATTTTCTGAAAATACTGTAAGAGGGCGAATACAAACACAAACTCTTCATTTTTTTATATTCTTGTTCTGGTTTTTTTAATTATCATTATAAAGATTACTTGAGGAACATGAGCACGTAGTTAAGTGGATTCACTTCTACATGAGAAAAATACTAAGAGAGGATTCAGAACAAAACTAAAAACATTCTCTTTTTAAAAAGTAGGGATATTTACAATTACCGAAAAATAAATCGAGAGCAAAGCATGTTCACACTTACAAAGCCGCTGCAGTTTACGTGATTTTAAGGGATCTGTAAGTGGCTATGAAAAAAAATGACGATACATCACTGTCCCAGCTTATCTCTCATCTGTGGCCGTCCCCATGTTCCCCACAGACTCCCAGAGCCATACGTGCTGTATGAGCTAGTAGCAGGTACACGTTAGCATCAGACCCCGAAACGCTAAGACAAGTGGGGGCCACAGGCAGAGTCCTATCACAAGTCAAGAGCCGTGCAGTCAAGCCGACTGGGTTAACATTTGGGCCCCACTGGCAGCTGACTGACCAAGTCTGCCCTGAGCCACTGGGATGACAGCACCTACCTCGAGGGCTACTGTGAGTTAAGAAGGAAGAATCACGGGGAGCGCATTTTCAGGCACACAGGAGACGTATAAAAGTAGTTCCCTTCACAACCTTTCTGACCACAGCACCTGTGCCCCACTGGCCTCCCTGCTATGTATTTATCCCATCCACGTCATTCCACAAGGCTCAATAAAATAACAATGAAATACAATTTAAAAAAACACAAACAGGGGCGCCTGGGTGACTGTCGTTAAGCGTCTGCCTTCGGCTCAGGGCGTGATCCCGGCGTTATGGGATCAAGCCCCACGTCAGGCTCCTCTGCTATGAGCCTGCTTCTTCCTCTCCCACTCCCCCTGCTTGTGTTCCCTCTCTCGCTGGCTGTGTCTATCTCTATCAAATAAATAAATAAAATCTTTTAAAAAATAAAAAAAATTTAAAAAAAAACCACAAACAGGAGGAACAAATAAATAAGAGTTGAAACTCAAATAATTCAAAAAGGACGTCCACATGCAGCTCACAATGGAGCCCCCGGTGCAGCAAGCTGGGCTCTAAATCTGACTGCGAACTTAGCCGGCCATGGAATGTGGGAAACAAAACCGAACCCTCCGTTTGCGGGGTCAAAAAGATTTAACAAAAATAAAAGCAGAACATACAGCTCGAGAGGACACAGGCCGCGACAGTACTGACCAGGAGGACTTCTGCGACCCCGCACAGACGCCGTGAACGCAGCACGCAGCGTTGGTGGCAGCATCCCTCGGGAGGGACGCTGCGGCCCCACACAGCACAGAGACCCTCGACACACTCGCAACACAAGCTCACACTGAGCGAGCACCGGCACAAGCCAGGTACCTTCCTAAGGATGTGATCGTATTAACTCTCTGCTACAAATTGGGTCCTGTTTGTACTCCCATTTTACAGATGAGGGAACTGAGGCATCGAGGAGTCAAGTTATGTGTTCATAGTTCCATTTTGAGGAAATGACAGAGCTGGGATCGCAAGCACAGTAGTCACCAGAGCCCACATTCCGCCACCACGCCACAGTGCGGATGCGGGTGGTATGACACAAATGCACAATTCTAGAAAAGCCAGTTTGGGAGAGGGCCCACGTGCTGTGGTCCAGATGATGGTTCCGTGATGCCCAGGCTTACTCAGAGACTGATTTTAAAGATTCTATTTATTTGTCATAGGGAGAGAGAGACAGAGAGAGAGAGAGAGAGCGCGAGCGCGAGCACGCGCACAGCAAGGGGTGCAGCAGAGGCAGAGGGAGGAACAGGCTCCCCACTGAGCAAGGAGCCCGACGCGGGGCTCCATCCCAGGACCCCAGGATCATGACCTGAGCTGAAGGCAGACACTTAACCGACTGAGCCCCCTAGGCGTCCCAGAGATTGATTTTAAAGTAACTAGAAAAACAGAGGGATTCACCGGCCCCCGAAAACCCTCCAGAAATACACCTTCTTCCCAGCAGTTCTGACGGCCACTGAGTGGCAGAGAGTTCAGATCATAGTGCTCGACCAGAGCCCCTCAGCACAGTGTTCAGACCTGGGTGGCAGCTCTTGTGATCACATCCGGAGAAACGGAAAGCCCCTACATGCCCGGGAGGCCTAAGGAAAGCACCTTCAATCATCCACTGATCAACACACAAAGCCTCTCGGGAGGACATCCTTTAGGCTCCTAAGAGTGGAAAAGAACATCACCTACCTGCCCTGAGTAGAGACCGTTTGTTTCACTCGCCGGGAATAAAAACATGTTGATAAATTCAATCAGAATGCTGGGAGCAACTCTGGAGGTTTCTGCCGAATAGACCAGCCACTTACAGACGATCATAAATACAAGGTATCCGAAGATGCAGAGCATGAAGAGAAGTTCTGGGACGGAAACCAAATAAATATTGAACTTCTTCCGGAAATGCCTAGGGAAAAAAGGAGTCCATCAAACCCTGAGCCAGTTTGGACTGAGATAAAGAATAAAGAGGAAATTACTCTTCAATTCTTTGTGACAGGGCCTATCTCAGCAGAACGCCCTTTGTCTTCTGATAACTCGCGTGGGGCTCAGATACATCCATGAAGAAAACAGATGTGAGCACAGTGAAAATGCTGGTGTTTCGCCATCAGGCCCAGTTAGAGGAAGAAAATACCACCTCTTCCTCTTCACGCACTAGCTCTAGAAAACAGTCTCCTAATTTATCAAATGGAAAAAGAGTATAAGAAAAATTTAGTTCCGGAAATAAATCTGAATGTATATGTCACATGCCTCCCTCCCTTGAATGTCAAGCTCCATGGGGGCAAAACCTGTTCCCCGTCTTCAGCAGCACTTGACCCCAGAGCCTAGACCAGTGCCCGGCACGTACTATACACTCAATAAATATCTGCTACATAAGCGAATCACTGAAACAGTCAAAAACCTGCATCATCACCACAGAATCAAACAACACACCACCGCACCAGCTGCCTTCAAGACCCATACAGTCGACCCTCAAGAAGCAAAGTTTAAGGAATACCAAACGTGGCTTATAAATACTGCTTTAAAAAAAAAAAAAAATCTGTACTTACAAGTGGTTAAATATTCCCAGAATGACTCCAAAAGTCATGTGAATAATTCCTAAAATTACAGACATTTTCATTTTGAAAGAGTTTAGAAAAGTGAGACGATTTGTGGCCAAGTTCCAAATCTGAAGACAAAACAAAACAAGACATCTTTAACTTCCTTCAACTGCTTGAGGACACAGGTGACACTGGACAAATTTCCTACCTTAAATCGAAAGGCAGCTATAGATTTAAAAAGAAAGCAACATTCAGACCTTCTTCTTGACACCTCTGATCTGAGAACCACTGGTTTTCTTAAACCAGGGCCAAAGACTGGTACAGACAATTCTATCTTTAATATAAAGTTCAAAGGATGCCAAATGAAATAACACTGTGCTTAGGGACCCGTGCCTCTGAGGCAATACTAAAAGGACACACAAGAGAAAGAGTGACACAGAGTCCAGGGAGCGGGAAGTTCCCTCTGGGGACAGTTGGTGCCAGCAGGGCACGTCCCGGGTCCCGGGGTCTCTTACCCTGGGCAGGGGCATACAAGTATGCATGCTGTAACTTTACATACCTGTTTTATACATTCATGTGTATGTGCATTTTATAATAAAGTTTAACAAAAAGGAAGGAAGGGAGGAAGTGGGGAGAGAAAGGGAGAGGGGGAGAGAATGAGGGAGAGAGGGGGAGAAAGGGTGAGTGAGGGAGAGAAAAGGAAGAGAAAGGGAGAGAGGGGGAGAGTCAGAGCAGAAGGGAGAGAGGAAGGAAGGAAGCAGAAATGCACAAGTGGCAACCCGAGCTGATGAGAAGGCCCAGGGCGCTGGCTGAATGCCCCGAGGCTCCCTGCCCCAGCCCCTCCAGGTCCTGCTGCTGACTGCTGCTCTCACTCTTCGAAAAAATAATTCTTAACAGTCCCCCATTTGGGGGGATTAGGAAAAGGGAAAAAGGACCTCTTAGGACAGAAAGACTGTGCTTTTTAAGTGAAAATAAGATTTCAGAAAGAGGTCTTTCGGCTGACTTCAGTTTGACAATTTGGACCCACAGAAGAGCAGGCTGGTGGCGGCCACTGCAGGACGTGGAGGGCAGGAGCGGGCGGGAGAGCAGGAAAACTAGCAACAGTACAACCCGGCAACCACGACGTGGAAGTCTCTCTTTGATGACTAAGCTACAAGCAACTGGGTACAGAACGATCTTTTAGGCAAAAACAGGGCAGAGAAAGAAGATGTATTTGTATGTTCATAAAGAAACTCGGAAGGAGACACAAGAAACTAACCCCAGCAGTTCCCGGGTTGGAGGCGGGGGAACTAAAGGAATAGGGACAGGGCAGAGGAGACCTCTCAGAAGAGCCAGGCCTTGTACATACACACAGTACACGCATGGGTCTATTTTTGAACCATATAAGCATAATGCCGATTTTTAAAATTAAAGCAAAGAGAAGCAGTACCATGCCCCAGTTTCCTCCTCCCCCTCAAAACACCCACTTGAACTTTCTTCTTTGGTGCCTTTATTCAGAAACATTTCTTTCCCTCAAGCAAGGCCACACGTTAATAGGAATTTGGCTCCAAAATGCTATACCTTAAGGGAACTGTTATAAGTTTTTTCATGCTTCCAATTATATGAAGATATAAGGCAACAACATTGAATTATACAATTTATATGTAGAGGAGAGAATGAACAGAACAATTGGGAGGGCACTAGCTTGGGGAGTTCGGATGAAGGCTTGCTGGACCTTTTTCATTCCGTTTTTTCATTTCTGTACACAATTATATAGCACGTGCCCCCAGACCAATTTCGAGCTGGTCTCTAAGCTCCCCTTTCCAAGGAGAGATTCCTCCAGAAAATGGCAGACAGTCCAGGGAAACAGTGCCTCAGCCTGGAGGGGACCTGGTGAGGGCCTGGTGGGAACCTGATGAAGGTCTGGCGGGGGGGTGGTGGTGAGGGGGTGGCTCACTGAGCGCCATGGGGTGTGGAATGTGGGGTAGGGGGCAGCAGTCCTGGCCCCTGCAGCTACGTCTCCCTTTCCCTTCTCCCAACACTTCCCATTTCAAACAACTACCTCCATAAGCACCCTGATAGCTCTGAGCTCCCTTTCAAGCTCTAGAACTCCAATTTATTTCTTTCTAAATCCAAGGGTAAAAAATAATAATAATCCCCACACACAAAGAAGAACTGTAGGAAGCAGCCTGCATTTAAGGGCTCCTGAAGGGCTGGCTCTCCCTGGAGTAAAACAGGTCAGGAGCCATGACGGGGCTGCTCCCTCTCTCCCCACGGACCCCTCCCGTCCAGGCACTGACCCCGGCTTCCACAGCTCAGCTTCATCGCTCAGCCAACTTCATTCGAGAGGCACACGGGCCACGGCCGCCCAGGCAGAAACCCCCAGGGCACCTTCCCCATCGTGTGCAACCATGTGAGCCGTGCCCGAGAGTCTGAGGAAGCACTTGACAATTAAAACCAGGTGGCACCACAGAGGAATGCGACATCACGGCGAGGAAAAAGTGCACTCACGGGATCGATGCCAAGAGGATAAGGGCCTTGGAACACTCCAGGAACACTTGGGTCCAACTGCAAAACCCTGCTGTGCCTGACGATGGTGTCACTGTAACAGAGAGCGGAGTGAGCAAGCTTACGGACAGGAGGACGGAGGAGTGGCGGAGAAACGCTCTGCCCGCCGAAAACACCGCCGGGTGACACACACTTACTTCCAAAGCACCATCTTCCTGCGCTCCGCCGGAGCGTGACTGGAGCTGAACATGGCGGACACGTTCCACCCAGAGCCAAACAGGTTGACCGACTTTGAAAAGCAGTCGTTATAGATAAGGCCCGTGTACACGGAGAACAGCCCCATCAGCAAGAGGATGTATCGGCCATTGAAAAACATGCGCATGATCTGTGAAAAGCCAACCGCAGTGAGCAGAGGAGAACCGCCGTGAAAATGCAGGAAGGGGCCCCAGCTCTGTCTGCGCCCACTCTGAACCACTCCCCCCGGGGGGCTTCTCCAAGGGCTGACATGACACAGAGGCCACAGGCCCACACTCCTTACAGATCAGTCAGGGACCCTTACTGCCAAAGACCAACATTTAAGAAAAGTCTCGTTTAGTCAAAAAGGAGATAATGACTACTAATCACCCAACCAGGTGTAACGAGCTGGAGTGTCTGTGCTCTTACCTCCTGTGACTGATTTAGTCTGGGATGGTTTTCATTTAACACCAGCAAGAGGGCAAATAAAAACATCACAAAGCCATGTCCGAAGTCTCCGAACATCACGGCGAACAAAAAGGGGAAAGTGATGATGGTAAAGAGAGCTGCAGGGAGAGCAAGAGACTTGACTCACCAGAGGCAGAAAATTCTAGTTAATTCAAACACTCAACCTTCTCCAGAATTCCCGAAAGAGGACAGGTTAAAATGAGTGCTCTACACTATGCAAAACGACACAAGGGGAGCCGTGAGCCTGCTTTCCCGAACGTCCACTACATCCTTGCAGGGAGATGCAGCAGCAATCAGACAGGACAGGGGGATTTACGAACTCGGACTTCCGACCTGGGTTCACTTCTCTGTAGCTCCCAACTCCGTAGGCGTCCACGATGTTCTGAAACCCCTCGGTGAACTTGTTGGTGCGGATTAGAGTTGGGGGTGTTTCTTTTGTTGGGATTGTGTTCATAAATGAGGGGATCGTAGCACCGCTCTCTCTCTTTCACATAAAAAGAGAGAAAAAAAAATTACTATCCAAGAGTTCATTCAACAAACACTGGCTCCCTGCTACGGCGAGGCTCTGCGTGGCCCGTGAGGACGTGCGAACCACCACCCAGGGGTTCGAGGGCAGCCGGAGTGGTTGCAGGAGTCAGAGAAGACTTGGGGGGCAGCACTTGGGGGGTGTGGTCTTCCAGAAGGAAGTGTGTAGCCAGGCTATGAGGGCGGGAAAGTGGACAGCAGGGCTGGGAATGACAGAGATATGTATATAAGGCAGTGTCAGAATCACTAACATAAAACTGAAATTTAATCTTTTTTTTTTTAAATATTTTATTTTTATTTATTTGACAGAGATAGACAGCCAGCAAGAGAGGGAACACAAGCAGGGGGAGTGGGAGAGGAAGAAGCAGGCTCCCAGTGGAGGAGCCTGATGCGGGGCTCGATCCCAGAACACCGGGATCACACCCTGAGCCGCAGGCAGACGCTTAACAACTGAGCCACCCAGGCGCCCCTGAAATTTAATTTTTTATCTCTTAAAAACATTAAAGAAGAATCTGGAGACAACTATAATATGAGCTAATAAAACCAAAAAATAGATGAGAATAAATCAAAATGTCCACATTAGCACAGCAAAATTGTATATATAGCTTTTTCCTTCAGAAAGATTCTTCAGAAATGTATTTATTTAAAATGGGAGGGAAAATCTTATTAAATAAATAAGGTAAAAGAGGTTATTACCAGAAAAGTCAATTTTCCAGTCAAATTCTATTTCTTTCTTTTTTTTAAAAAAAATATTTTATTTTTATTTATTTGACAGAGATAGAGACAGCCAGTGAGAGAGGGAACACAAGCAGGGGGAGTGGGAGAGGAAGACGCAGGCTCATAGCAGAAGAGCCTGATGTGGGGCTCGATCCCATAACGCCAGGATCACACCCTGAGCCGAAGGCAGACGCTTAACCGCTGTGCCACCCAGGCGCCCCTCAAATTCTATTTCTTAAGATACTTGAAGGTAAGGGGATTCTGGGAATATTCCAAGTGGACATATAGTTTTAAACCTCCCTGAATCCCAAGAGCAGACAGGGCAACCAGAGAGCAAAACCAAAATCCCACAGACAACATTTCTCACAAAACCATGTCCCCAAAAGCCACAAAATGCAAATGAGTGGGGACAAACCACTCAACGTGACAAGACCTGCATGGTAAGGGCTTCCAGACCAGAGGAAGCCAGGGAAGCAATGTGGCATTTGAGAGACCCAAGGAAGAAACATCCCAAAAGAGTCAAAAGCATTCCCTGGAAAGCACAGTAAGCCGACCCAAGAAAAGCAGCTGGAACTGGGAAGAGTTCTGTCCAGTATGGGTGTGAGTGCAAGGGGTCCATGGGAAGTGAGGTCTGCGTGGCCACAGCAGTCCAGCCCTCTTGAACTCGTCGAACAGACCAGCGGGGGTGCCCACCCTGCCCCCTGCCACAGGAGCCCTCCACTGATGAGAGACCCAGGAATGAAATCGAAACTGAGCAGGACAGGAACAAAAGAGATAAGGAAAGAGAAGGTCCAGGTAAAAGAGGGAAAGGGAACTAACACATTTTTGATCCCTGCTCAAAAGTATTAAAGAAACAAAATTCTGTGAAGTTAGGAAAGTGATACTGAATCTGTCCTCTTTTAAAAGTCCCTTGATGGGGCACCTGGGTGTCTCAGTTGGTAAAGTGTCTGCCTTTGGCTCAGGGCGTGATCTCAGGGTCCTGGGATCGAGCCCCACGTTGGGCTCTCTGCTTGGCGGGAGCCTGCTTCTCCCTCTCCCTGCCGCTCCCCCTACTTGTACTCTCTCTCTCTCTGTCAAAAAAATAAATAAATAATCTTTAAAAAAATAAAAACAATAAAAAAATAAAAATCCCTTGAGTACCTTAAACATGTTCTGTAAAACTAATAAATAAATAGATGATGTACTTACATTATGTGTAATGTATGGTTCCCTTTAGTACTTAAATATATATTCATACATATACATATGAATATATATTATGTCTAACACAGAATTTCCTTATTTAAACATGTTTTCAGAAAACTAATTACATTTTGAGGTGATCAAAAGAAGAATGGAGGTCAAACCTTATATAAAGTAATAGTAAAAAAAGACTGAGCAGAACAACATCCCTGTGGACAATGAAAACACGCCAGAAGGACATGGCCACAAAACAAACGAAAATTTAACTTATTTCAAAATGAGCAAAAAAAATTACGAAAATAATACATGATATGAAAGAGCACCCAAAGCAGAATTAGAAAGAGTCAGAAACGAGATAACAGAACTCAAAAAGGAATTAGAAATAAAAGAAAAAATATTCAGCAATGAGACAAAACTAGAAAGACCTCCCAAGATGAAGAAACCTTCCTAGTAATTAAGCCATAAGAGAAATAGAAAAACGGAAATTTTTAAAAAATCAAACAGAAGTAAAGAAAGATAAAAAGGACTCAAGAAAAGTGACAAACACTGAAGATAAACAAAGAAGGTTCAACTGAAACTAAGAGCAGGTCCTGAAGGAGGAAACCAGAGCAACAGAAGAGAACAAATACTAAAAAGTGTAATTTAGGAGAATTCTTCAGAAACTTTTCTTTAAAGCTATATATTAAAAGAATCATTGACCTCTACCTCTGAAACTAGTAATACATTTTATGTTAAGTAATTGAGTTTAAATTTTAAAAAATTTTAATTAAAAAATAAAACTATATATTTAAAGGACACACTATATATCTGAGAATACCAACCGAGAATGGCCATATTAAGACATATTCTAATAAAATTATTGGTCTCCAAAAGAAAAAAATATTCCTGAGCACATAGGCAAAAAAAAAAAAAAGGTATAAGACTTGTAAGGAAAGTTTGATCATCAGGCTTGTTGTTACCAACACCATGCCAGAACAAGATGGATTCACATGTTTAGGATACCCACGGAAAACAAAAACAAAAATTTCAAAAACACGAGCCAAGGATTTTATTTCCAAAAAACAAACTTCCAATTACAAAGGCTGGAGACATACTATTATCAACACATGAGGACTCAGGGAGTGCTGCTCCCACAGGCCCCGCGGAGGACTCCTGGAGAACACGTGTCAGACAGTCAGACCGACAAGAGTCGCTGGCATCAAGCCGCTGGTCCACAGTGCTGCTGGCCAGGAGCTCTGCTTGCCGGTACTGCTGTGTGTCCCCACCAAACCCCATCTCACTGGCAGCACAAAAGCATCGAGACATCGGCCAACCCACAGGTCCTTGTGAGGCAGGGGGATCAGCTGGTTTTCAGCAACACTAGGAAATGTTGTAATTGGCTGGTTATGCCTACAAAAGCCAGCCCTCTTCCAAGAATACTAGAAGTCCATTTATGCCATCAAAGAATGAAGTAATGAAACAAGGTGACTAGTAACAACAACAACAAAAGAGACCCATATGAAAACTTGTTTCCTGGGGCGCCTGGCTGGCTCAGTCAATACAGCAGGCAACTCTCGATCTCAGGGTTGTGAGTTCAAGCCCCATGTTGGGTGTGGAGATTACTTAGAAAAATAAATTCAATTTAATTTAATTTAATTTAAAAAAAGAAAACTTGTTTCCTTGACTGTCACTTGAAATACCCAAGCTTGTTATTTCCAATTAAGAATCGAGTTTTGATGTAGAAAACACCCTCACAGGAACAGGGGCACCTGAGCCTGTAGCCCTGGCGGAGGGAAAAGCACAGTCTTCAAAGTTCAGCAAGAGCAAATTGATAAGTTCAACTATATTTCACAAGAAACTTCCACATGACTGAAACAAGCCAACAAACAGAAACATCAAAAGATGAGTGACAGGGTGCCTGGGTGTCACAGTTGGTTAAGGTGTGACCGTTGGCTCAGGTCATGATCCTGGAGTCCCAGGATCAAGTCCCGCATCGGGCTCCTTGCTCAGTGGGGAGTCTGACCCTCTGATCCTCCCCCTTCTCATGCTCTCTTCCTCTCTCATTCTCTCTCTCTCAAATAAATAAATAAAACCTTCTAAAAAAAAAAGATGAGTGACAAACTGAGGAAAATATTTTTGCTCGTATCACAAAGAGCCAACAGAAACTAGTAAGAAAAAGATCAATAACCCAGCAGAAAAAGGGCAAAGCATAGGAACACAAGCTCACAAAGAAAGGAAAATTCAAATGGCTCCTCAATGGAAAAGATTTTCAACCTCACTCAAAGTAAGAGAAGTGCGGCAGCTGGTACCATCCATCACACGGACACAGCAACCCTGTGTCCGGGGCTCTGTCCTGCAGATGGGCCAGGTGGTATCCGCATCACCATAGGCCACCGAAACGAGCAGGGAGCCAGCGCAACAAGCTGTGGTACATCCACACTGGAACATTGAATAGTTATAACAAGTAGGGTTTCAGTAAGTGAAAAGAACAGTATGAATGAACTGCATGCAACCTTCCGTGAAGGAAAGTATCCATTCCTCCGTGCTTACCTATGATTAAGAAACTCAAAGACCTAACAGGAAGCAACAGGTGTCCTGGAGGCAACAGGGTAGGAGGAAGCCACTCCGCTGTGCCTTTTACTTTATATATATATACACACATACACGTTTTACTTTTAAGCACGAGACTCTATCCCCTACTCAAAGGGCAAATGAAAAAGGCACGCGCACACACGCAGCTCAGACGGCCCGCTCCCCCGAGCCTCGATCGAGAGGCCAGCCAGCTCAGCGCCCTGTCGCTGCTCGAGGACATTCCGCTTTCTTTCTCTGGCTCAGTCAGCTTCTCTGGCTTCCCCAGGGCAGCCCCAGGCCCTCCGCTGCGTCCCGACCGGGGCCTTACCGACCCCTGCTCGAGCGCCCGGCGCAGGTCGTGCAGGTCGGCCTCAGGACACCAGACTTCAGCGATGAGGCACTTGTTGGTCACGTCGAAGCTGCACATGTTCAGCATGTGGTAAATGGCTTTCATCTTCTTCACCTGGATGACGTGGCTGTAGACGGATTCGGCGGCTTTACACAGCACTTGCCGTAAATAATCCTCAGTTTTGTGAAGCACCTGGGTGGGAACAAACACGGGCTTCCAACACTGTGGGCACTTTTCAGTTTTTGTCCACTGGGCACCTGCCCCTCCTGGGGGCAGATAAGAGAGCGGTTCACTCCTTCTCTTCTCGACCCCCAGTACCACCGGGAAGTGGGCGGCACCCTAAGCCAGCTGACCTGATGCTCTCTCTGGGGAGCTCCCCTCCAGGACACCACCCCAAGGGGACAGGAAATGGTCAGATGTCACCATCTGGGTGGCTGCACAGTGGCCTGGCTGGGCCCATGGAGCTCCCCTTTCTTGCCATTCCCAGCCTCAGCTCAGCTCCCTGTCAACCCTGAGAGCCAACAACCCCACCCCATCACACGTAGCCTGAAACCCCTCTTGCTTAAGTGGGTCGGAGTCCGCTTCTTGCCAGCAAGAGCTCTCGCAGCAGAAACACTCATTAAAGTAGTGAAGGCACAACAGCCACCACTTTAAATAGATGGCTTGTCTCCTATGATGACCAGAGAATCTTCTCTGAAGTCCCATCAACACCACCTAGATTTCTAACAGGCTGCTAAAATAAAATTTGCACGAAGAGGAGTGAGGTAAGTGACAGGCCTATCTCCCTAAAACATCCTGAGCTGTCCACAACCAAAATTCTCCATATTAAAAAAGAAAGTAAATGGATTTGTAAATGTTTTACGCGCCTCAGATAAGGAGGCAACTGTTACTCGTTTACTCACAGTGTAAAGATCTTGAATCCGGGTATTTAGTCCCTCCTGAATTCCCTTCCGCTCCTCAGCAGTATTTGGGTAGGGGTAAACATGGCAGTGGTAACTAGAAGACAGAATGCAACAGTCGCACGTCCATCGGGACCAGAAGACGCTACACCAAACACCAGAACTAAGTTCAGTGTACCACGCAGGCACATCTCCCTCCAAAATGGAATAAAAGCAGCCCTCTGGGAGAAAAAGGTGCAGACACGCACTGGCCCACAGTGAGAGTGAGGCCTCGCACAGAGACACTCAACAAATGTCTACAGGAGTCAACAAATGTAGCAAACTCTCTCTTGGTTCCATGTTCCATTCCTGCCCTCCTTCATTCCCAGAGCTCGCTCCCAATTCCTACTTCCTGAAATTCACCACCATCCTTGGGCTGGGAATCATTAAACAAGTATGAAACACAAAAGCAAAGCACACACAACAGTAACTATCTTTAAAAGAAAGAGAAAATAAAGGGAGGGGAAAAAACCCCTGCTCTGGTTTCCTAGCAACTATCTTTGGCGCAGTAAACCTCTCCCTCACCTCCCAGGGCCCATCTTCGTGGGGGCTGCACGGCACCCCAACACATGGGGAGAAGAGTCTGTACCGCCCTCCTGCAATCTCCCATCCACCTTGACATTTTTATGCCATACATAACATTTTAAGTTCTGACTATTAAAATTACTTACTCTATCCCAAGCAACAATATCTATGAAATCATGGGTTTGTACGCTGGTTATAGTTTCCCTACTGTACATTAAAATAAATATATATATTCATGAAAATAAGAGCAGGCTTGTCCAGGTTAATACCTGACACTGCTTTCCATACCACCAGTCCCTGAGACTCAGCCTCTAGGAAACACTTTCCAAAGGAAATACCCGAGCTCCCACAAGAAACAAGGCCATCTGAACACAAAGGGCGTTCTTTGGACAAAACGTTTTGTTTGGCTTTTGCTTATTCTTCCACCGCTGACGAGTACGTCACGGTGAGAGTCTCAGAGCGACACCCCTCAGCACGTACTGGCAGCTGCCGCTTGCAGCTCCTCGCCTGTGTCGCCTCAGTCCTGAAGCCCAGTGAGGGAGGGAGCGGCCACTCCGCGGACTGGGAGGGAGCCTGGGCGTGGTGGCTCACCATGCTGACTTGCCCAGCTCGCCCAGTGAGTGGGTGGCAAAGCCAGGCTCTAGATCCAGGCCTCCTCCCCCTCAGTGCACACAGAACCTGCCGAACGCTGTTTGACCAAAGATGAACCAGATCCTCCCTGAGGACAGACAGGCCTCCGCAGAGCTCAGCGCAACAGGGAGGCACAAAATATTAAAATTTGCTTCCTTCTTCAAGTATTCTTAAGCTCTGATTCCCAGGGAGAAAATAAAACCTGAGAATGTTATTAAAAATGGTCTCTGCTTCTAAAGCGTCTTAAGGAGAACGTGGCAAGAGAGATGACTGATGAAACATTTGAGAACGTGGTTCTACAGCAAAGACACACAAACAAACACAGCAATCTTCGCACCCACTGCATTTCCCCTCAAACACAGAGGGTTATTTAGGGAAAACTAGAGGCCACTGAGTATAAGCAAATAGATGAAATGAAATGTTTCTTGTTCTTACCAATCACAGATCTTCTTAACCTTGTGGCCAATCTGCTCTCCCCAAAAGGATATTAAAAACACATACCATTTTATGACTTCTCCCTAGAAGAATAAAGCAGGATCACTGTTACTCCTGCGTCCAGAACTCTGAGAACTCTGGCAGCTCGAACTCTGTCGCAAGTCAGCCCCTCACTTCCGAAGCAGGCCCCGCAGGCTCCGGGACCGCGCCTCGCCCATCCCGGCCACAGCGTGTTCATCACCCTGACATCGGTCTGGCAGTGGCGTGGGGTCATTTACAGACACGCAGAGCAGCCCAAAGTCTGAGTCCCCGGATGTGCCTACTCCAGCTCAGGTCACACAGGGTGGTTCTCTGCCTTCTGGCTCCATCTCAGACTGTAAACAATGGGCCTTGTCATGGTTTGGTCATGTGTTCCTCACTTTTGCGCTCTTTGTTGGTAGTTTCACTATTTAAAATGGTCCTCGGGCATAATGCTGAAGTGCCAGCTAGTGTTCCTGGCCCCAAGAAGGCAGTGATGTGCCTTACACAGAAAATGCGTGGGTCAGATAAGCTTCCTTCAGGCGTGAGTCATAGCGCTGCTGGCAGAGTTCAGTGTTAATGAATCAATAATACATATTAAATAGAAACACACATAAAACAAGGTTATTATTGATCAGTGGACAAAAAGGTGAGCGGAGGCTTGCAAAAACCTAACCCTGTATTTCCCCTAGGACAGTGGTTCAGTATCATTAATTCAAGTGTTCATGGAGACCCTACAGAATTACCATAAATACTGAGAAATATTCTACAAATAAAACTGAGTAGGTTTTGGCCTATTTGCCAGGCCCTGTTCTAGGCGCTAGGAATACAGAACTGAACAAAAGGAGACAAAAATCCCTGACCTGGGAAGGGTGGGGATGTATCCAAGTTGGCAGCAAGAGCCGCAAAGAAAACACACAGTCCACCACATGGAGAGAAGCGATAAGTGCTCCAAAGGAAACAGCTGGAGAGGTGAAGGGGGCGGGGACTGGGGGCTGTGATTTTAAATAGGTTGACAGAGAAGGCCTCCCTGAGAAGGGGACATTGGAACTCAAAGGGGTGAAGGAGGGGAGGGAGCCATGTGGCCATGGCGGGAAGGGCCTTCCGAGGCTCAGAAGAGCTCGGGAGAAGCAGGTTCAGGGAAAACAAGACAGCCAGAGCGCGGAAGGGGTGTGGACAGGGTAGAGTAGTAACACAGGTCAGACACGTGACGAGGCCACAAGAGGTGACACTGGAAGGCTCTGGGCGTTTTCCCATGTGAGACAGGAAGCCCCTGGCAGGTTCTAAGTGGGGGAGTGACGCGATCTGACTGGAGTCTAATAGGGATGGTTCTAGATGCTAGGAGGAGAGAGCACGACAGCAGCGGCCACAGCAGGAACTGAGGACAGAGGCTCCTGCAGAAGGGAGGTACTTGAGGGGGTGATGCTTATCTCCTGGAGCAAGGTAGTGGCCGTGGGGGTATGAGAGAGACCAGAGTCTCTTCCTATTTAAAAGACACGGGCAACCACCCTGCTGCAGTATTAAACGTGAGGTCTGGGGAAAAAGACAAGAGTCAGGAGGACCCCCCAAGGTTTGGGGCCTTGCAGTCAGAAGGACAGAGCTGCCACTTACCGAGATGGGCAAGCCTGGCAGGGCAGGTTTGGAAGGAAAGACCAAGAGTCCAGCTTTAGGCATCAGATGGAAATGTCTTCCAGGGATTTAGAAGAAGACCTATAGTAGCCAGTTAAACAGAAAAGTCTGTTTTTGTGGGGAGAGATCCAAGCTAGAGATAAACATTTGGGAGGCAGTATTTAAAGCTGTGAAATTATATAGGATCCCTAAGGGCAGAGAGAGGAGAGACACAGTCTAAGAATCGAGCCCCGGGCCACAAAAGATGGGGAACAGGTCGGGAGCCTCAGTGAAGCACAGGCAGGTGGGTCCTCAAGGAGAGGACACAGGGCAGCGGGGGGTGGAGGAGATGGCCTATGTGGTTGGGAGATCAGTCACTTTGAATAAATAAGTAAACTTCGCAATTCATGAAATGTATTGAGGATAAGGGGAGCCAGATTTCTCACTGTCAGAAAAAAGACTGAAAACACATGGAAAAAGGTTCAGTCTAGAAACAACTGATCAGAATTTTAAGTTACAGTTTGAGCACATGGTTTTATAATCTCTAAGCACAGGCAGCCACAGAAGTGGTTACAGCTGCGTGCGAGCATGTGTGCACATGCACGTGTGTGTACACACACACTCCGACTGCTCAGAGGGCCCAGGGGCAGCGACACTCCGGGACACGATGAACACTCGAACACCCAGATGTTTGTAAACACCGACCTCTCTGCGGGCCTCAGAGAAGTGGCTGATTCCAGGCTGAGGCTGGTAAAGCACACGATGAAACTGGCGCATCTTACGGTGCCAGAAGTAAAGGAATGCTCGGTGGATGCTGACAATAGGCCAAACGACACAGGAACACGCGTGAGGGGACCCTCAGCAGCCAAATCAGGGACAATTTGGGCATCCAAATAAATAAGGATCATAGTAGATTACAAGTCATTAAATACAATGGAAATCCACAAGTCCATGGATGTGAGAGGGGGAAGCCTGCCTTCCGAGCAATCGGTAACATGTACAGAAGGAATGAGGACCGCATGGCAACCATGACCGAGGTGACAGATTCAGGAGAGTCGTCCATGGACGCTAAGGCTGGCAGGCAGGCTAGTGAGGAACGGGACACCAGCACAACTGGGAAATTACAAATCCATCACAAAGGGTAACATGGTGGTGACGTGAAGGTGGAGAAACCCGGCAGAACCCAGCATGACCAGGTGGACATCACATGTCGCCTGGTGGGAGGTGCTGAGGTGGACAGAGAGACACTTCTAAGGGGTTCCTACTGAGAAGGTGTGGCCCGTGTCTGGTCATGAAGAAATATCAAATGGCCCAGAGGGAGGGGCTCAGCCTACAGGATGGGACGCCTGTTCCAGAGCCACTACAGGCCCAGGGAGGGAGCTGGACCAGGAAGGAAGGAAGGAGAACTGCTGGGAGATGGGAACAGCAGGTTTGGATCGGACAAAAGTGCTGCACCTGTGCTGGTTTCTCTCATGGGGGGGAGGGGCTCTTGGTGGTTGTGTAAGAGCATCCTTGCCGGGGGCACACACACCGGAGTAACTCAGGGGTGATGGAGCCACATCTACGGCTTCCTCTCACAGGCGTGCAAAGAGCCTAGTGAAAATGGGGACAGAGTCACAGAGAGAGCATGCAGTGGACGGAGCCAATGTGGCAATATGGAACGACTGGGAAACCTGGGTGAAGGGACACAAGTCTCTGCTCTTATCTGGCAACTTTTCTATAAACTGAAATTATTTCAAAATAAGTTACTGAAGAAACTAAACTGGGGGGAAGAAAGAAATGGCATTTATAGCAAACCTGACCTCAAAGATTCCGTAACAATTTTTAAAACAGTACTGTGTCAAGGAACACAAACACCTTGGGCGTAAATGGAACAGGGACAACACACAACATAAAATACAAATCATAAAACCAAGTGAAATCGCCTGAGTCCAGCTTCGACACAGAGTAGTCAGCACCTAGAAACGAGACCGACAAGGGGGAAACAGCTAGAAATACACTCTGGCGTCTGTAATGATGCTAAGGGATCAGATGGTGAACTCAAAAGGCCCTAAACCCGACACAATAAACAAATCCTAGAACCTGAGTACCGTGGCCAAATCAAATAGCCGTATCTTCTCCAGAACAAGCATTAGAACACACACTGAAACTTCAACAGTGGCTCTCCCTGAACAGAATCGCAGGGGACTGATTTTCTCATCCATGTTTTTGATATTGTTCCCACTTTTCTACTACAAGCGTACGTTTCCTTTGTAACTTTGGGGGAGTTTTATTTTCAGGACGATACATCCCTCCCATCCACTTCTCTGTATTTCTTCATAGACATTTAATGCCCTTTCACATATTTGGTAAAAACTCGGCACAAAAGAGCTTAGAAATATATACAAAAAAGTTTTTAACTTGAGCAAATGCTCGGCATAAGAATGACTGATAGGTTTTCCCAATGAAGAAAAAGCTCAGAAGAACAGGTAAATGCTACCGCAGAACCATTTCGATCTTCAGCTTTACATACAGAGGTCATAAAGTTCACAGTTGAAAGACAAATAACAGATGGGCTCCTGGCAGTTACAGGGCCACTAAAGAGTAGAAAATATTACAGGTGTATGGTTAATGAACAGCTTGACTGATTAGATTTTCACTAGATTAAACTTACGTGGCTCGTTCAGGAAAAACCTTACGAAAATCCATTTTACAGCCAAACTCCTCTTTATGTGTCAAAACTACTATGGGATATATATTCATCTTGCAGCCAAAATTCCTGAGGCAAGTTTAGAAAAAAGAAAAAAAAAAAACCCACATAAACACTTTCCTCAAAATTAAGAAGCCTAAGTTCCTTTTCTACCTTTAATAGATCAGTTCATCCTCATTTAGAGCAATATAGTTATTTTTATGGTAAAGTCTAAAAAAAAAAAAAATCACAGATTTAAAAAGGTGATTATGGCTTTCTCTCTCCTGTCCCTCTGCCTCCATTCCTGAATAACTCAGTCCTAAAGCCTTAAGTGTATGGGCAGGGATGAACCCAGAAGAAGGGGAAGGCCAACGGTGGCCCTGGGCAAAGTCAGAGTTCAAGCAAGGTAAGCAGAGCATCCCTGCAGAGGAGCAGCCTGGGTGGGGTGAGGAGGGTAACCACACCAGGGGGCCACCCCAAATGGGGGACCTGGGGCTCCACACAGGGAGACAAGGGGGTGGCAAAGGTGGGAGACTGATGGGAGACCGGTTACACCCGAGGATGAAAAACAAGTAAAAATATTAACAACAGGAGCCAAGTTTCTCATCACCAAAGAAAAAAAGTTACAAAAACAGAAATGGAGAAACCAAGACTGACTTCTACAGTACTAGCTTGGAACTGGACACAGACTCAGTTTTCAATATATACGCATAGGCACAGAAATAAGGTTGTGTACGTGTGTGTGTGTGTCCCGGAGCTGTCCGGTGACAGAGCCAGGGAACAGCGACATCTCCGTGAACGGGCACCCCAGAGACCACACTTTGGCTTCTAAATGCCATTCTCCACTAAATGGAACCAGGCTCCTAGAGAAGAGGCTGATGCCAGAGCTGGGTGAGGGAAATTACAACATGAATCTGGACATCTTGTTGTGCAAGCAAGCAAAGAAGTGCACGGAAAATGACGGCAGCCTGTAGAAGGACAGAAAAGCCAGCTTGTGTGGACTCCAACAGGCCAAACCTAGAGATCCTGAATATCAATATAATTACAGTAACAGAGTAGAACTCACTGAATCAAAGAGGAAATAGTGAACTGAAAATCTGATGAGGGGCGCCTGGGGGGCTCAGTAGGTTGAGCAGCTGACTCTTGATTTTGGCTCAGGTCATGATCTCAGGGTCATGGGATCGAGCCCTGCACTCACAGCAGAGTCTGCTTAAAGATTCTCTCCCTCCCCACCTCTACTCCCGCCGCTCACACTTTTGAAAGGGAGGGAGGAAGGAAGGGAAGGGGGAAGGAAGGAAGGAAGGAACGAAGGAATGAAGGAACGAAGGAAATAAATCTGATGAGGAATGACATAGTTACAGTTTCAAAGCGCTTCCCCCAAAACACGTGGTAATTACAAAGGAAAAGAATGACTTCACACTGCAGAAGCCTAAGCATCACCACCTCAACCAAGCGATCAAAGCAAACATTACCAGAAATGGCATGAACTGAAGCGTGCACTCAACAGGATGCAGTGAGAACGGAACATCACTTCTGCCAAAGACCCATGACCTGAATCTAATCATGAGACAGATCAGACAAACCCTAAATGCAGGGACATTCTACCAAAACAACTGATCTGTAAGAATTTTCAAATGTCAAGGTCATGAAAGTCAAGGGAAGACTGAGAAATTGTCCCAGAATGAAGGAGACCAAAGAGAGGTGACAATGAGATCCAAACTGGGATTCTAAACTAGACCTTTGCTGTAAAAGGCGGTACTGGACAACCGGTGAAACCTGGATGGGGTCTGAGGCTTGGAGGGTAGCGATGTGTCTACCTTCATTTCCAGGCTGCAATCAGGAGAGAGCCTTCGCTGTAAGAGCTACACCCAAACGTCCTCGAGCAGGATAAGGCCTCAGGTGAACAACTCACTCTCAAGTGGCTCCCTGTGCATTGCGCCTCCAACTCTGCTATCAGTGTGTCATTGTTAAAAGGTGATCGTCACATTGACTCACTGTTTCAGGGTCCTCGAGGGGCTCATCCAGCTCTGCATAGGTCACAATGGTGTACCCTTTGCAGGCCCTCCACAGCATTTTCTCAAATGCTTCAACCTTTCCTTGGTTAATTAGGCCAGATACAAATCTATGAGACAATAAAGACAAGCTGTAGTCAATCGAAAGCAATGAATTATGTGATTGCATTAAAAGGAGAAATGAACACTTTCATTTCTGGCAAAAAGGTGAAGATATCCTGAAAGCCCTCCAGCTGCAAAATATCTAAAATGCTGGATAAAAAATGTTGGGGGGTTGCCAGGGTGGCTCTGTCGGTTGAGCATCCGACTCTTGGTTTTGGCTCAGGTAGTGATCTCAGTGTTGTGGGATCCAGCCCCATGTCGGGTTCTACACTCAGTGGGGAGTCTGCTTGAAGGTTCTCTCTCCTTCTGCCCCTCCCCCTCCTCACACACGCACATGCTCTCCCTCTCTCTCTGAGATAAATAAATCTTTAAAAAAAATTTATTTTTGGAACATCCTTTCAAATATATAACTGAGCCTATAATTAAGAGAAATTCTTGGAATCCAAAAATAAACCAGGATCTCATAGCTACCTTGATATATTCCACTGACCCAGTATCTTAAAGCCTTGAGTTTCAAGGTCAGCATGGGAGACAGGAGACAGGTACTAGGTCTCCATAAGGTGAGAAGATGAAACTGAATCTCTCCTAATTCCCCCTAAGGTTGGGACTCCCATCCCCCACCCCCAAAGAGCTACACCCTTAGTGAATGGGTGGACTAGAAAAAAAGTCCGCCTTACAAAGAAGCCCTCAAATAAACTTATTTATTTCAGTTTTGGTTCTAGATAGAAGAGGAAAAGTCCTCCTTGAGAATTTACTTATTTATTTTTTAAAGATTTTTTATTTATTTGAGAGAGGGAGAGAGCATTAGTGGGTGAGGGGCAGAGGGAGAAGCAGACTCCCCACTAAGCAGGGAGCCCAACTTGGGCCTCGATCCCAGGACCCTGGGATCATGACCTGAGTCAAAGGCAGACACGTAACCGACTGAACCACCCAGGCGCCCCTGCCTTGAGAATTTATAACCACAGGTTAGAATTCACTCAGGTTTGTGGCTTAAATTCATATTACTTGCATAATCCAAAAAAAAACAAAAACAGAAAAACAAAAAATCCCAAGCTAAGAAATTAATGTAAAATGATTCCAGGTTGGTAGAATGCTCCCCGCTATCTGACAAATGTAAAAACAAATTCTCTCTGAAGGAATACATCCTCAAACCAAATTATCCTTGGATTCCTACAGACCAGGAACAGAGGAACAGATGTTCATAATAAAAAGAAATCACAAATCACATGAGGAAACAAGTTACCATTGGTTCAAGTAAACAGAAAGGATTAATAGCAGAAAAAGATCCTTACAATACAATTAATAAATTAACCAACTCAGTTTAGCCCCTATGTTTCCACCAAACAAAACAGGACTTGACACTTCACTGAGCAATTATTTTAGGCTTATTGGAATAACACTGAATGGCACAGATGTTCCTTCTTTCCAGCTCATTATACCAAAAGAAGAAATTCCCATGGTATTTAGCTAAAAAGTCAATACAGCTGAGTAACTCCACTCAGCAAATAGAGAAGTACAGTGTTTTCTCAAACAGATATTCACTTTCTTTCATTCCATCACAGGCTTTCAAATGGTAGCATTCATCCCTCCACTGACGACAAGGACAGTGTGACGCTCAGCCCCCCAGTGGTTGTCACCTACCCCAGTTTTGCTCCCAGCCTCTGCATACAGCTGTAGTCCAACAAGGAATCATTCTCTAAGGGAGGGAATTCTTCATAAGTGGGTTCAAACTACAAAGAAATACGAAACCAAGTGTGTCTCATTACAAGTGACAGTTTATTGCCCAAGTCACGTTTCCGAACAAGTTTACAGAGCATCCTGAGTGCCAGACGTGGGTGCCGACACCCCAAGATAACTCAGACATGGAACACAGCTCTGGTAAGTTAAAAAGACCGCTTCCCTGTCCCTCATTTATAAGCTACTTGAAGTCAGTTACTGGAGGTAGGGTCATAATCTATGTCACTGCCTCACTCGGACACAGGGTGCTCAGTCAGACGCCACCACCGATGAAACAGCTCCAACGGGATGGCCTTCTCCCCTCCATACCCAGCTGAGGGCGGAGCTTTTACACAGACTCAACTCTTACAAACCAGAGAATTTTGTAAAATCCTTTACGCCTAGCAATTTGGTGGTGGGGGGACCCTAAATCTTAAGAGTTCAAACTCATCTTTCCCACTTCTTTTCTCATGATCATAAAAAGGTATTTTTCAACTACAAACTAAAGCATTTTACAAATAGGAAGTATTGTTATTGCTAAAACCAACCAATGCAGGAAAAGGCTTACCGCTTTGTTTAATGTCATATAACCCAACTGAAAATAAAGCTAAGATCAAAATGTACCTCTTTTATAACTGATAACCAAACCAGAAACCTTACGGGAGCAAGAGTTTTACAAAAGAAATGTGTTTCCTCGAGTGGGCGGTCAGTACCTCCACATTTCGTTTAACGAAGGTTTTTGTCACTCTGAGCATGTGAGTATACTCAATCAGTTCAAGCAAGTTCTTCCTCAGCTTCTCCTTATTCTTGGTGACTTCTCTCAGCTCAACCTCCAGCTTCTGCAGCTGCTCCTAAAACAAAAGGGCGGTTACTCAAGAGGACAGGTCCATTCCGAGGATAGTTCTCAAAATTTTTTTATAGTACATTAAAGACCAGGGAGGGTTTCACAAGCCAGAATCTGACAGCCTGATAGGGATGTGGAAACACACAGAGATTTTCAAGGACCGTCACTTATAGTTTCCTATTGATTCAGGGAACTCCTATGCGGCTCCTGCCACACACGGCAGAGCCATGCAGATGGTGAGTCGAGGCACCCGAGGCTGCCCTAGCCTCATCTCCGCTCCCGCACTGCTTAGAGCTTCCCTTCACCTGCTTCTCCACTGTCACACATCAGTCTTCCTCTTTCAAGGCTACATTTCCTTTTATTTGCAACACAGAAAATAATTTAGGTGATCTTCGCTAAGCATATATACCTCAAGCCTCTAGCTTAAGAGTCTGCCGACAGTTGCACTTATACAATTAACTGGGCCGAAGAATCCTTGAGGACAAGTCTTCTTAAATAAGCAGTTACACAGCAAGCATCTTTAACGATAAAGTATTCACACAGCAGAAAGAGAGATGTGTAAATCACATCACTCACTCCATGAAAACTTGTGTGCAAACAAATCCCTTGACACATTACTTGTGCTCCACCTTATAAAAACTTATAAAAACTATAAACACTCAGTAATCACGGAAGTCGTCATTACATCACAACCAACCCAAACAGGCCAAACCAGATGACTGCGTTCTACTCATTTGATGGCACAACTCTCTCTTAAGTCCACTCACACACCAAATGTTAAGTGACTTCCTCCCAGATAAACACACAGAGCGGCCAGCCACGGAATGGTGCTGGCTACACAGTGCTGATTGTTCAGTGTTCGGGAGCTCTAGTCTATTTCCCAGTGTGATGAACTACCCAAAGATCAGACCCAAACCTCAGTGGGTAATTCACAAGGGTGCTAACGAACAAGACAAGCCACGGTTCTTGCAGGGGGGACGCTGTATCCCCAACACCCAAGACGCTGAACTCGAGGACAAGGAATTGTGCTCAGTGCCCACCTGCAACACCCTATCACCTTTCCACTAGCTTCTGAGGATCAGACGGGAGGCCAGTGAGTTTGGGAGAATGCAAAGGGCATTGGCCTGCAGCCTCCCTTACTTGCACCAGGAGAGGCATGCTAAGGCATGGATAAGCCCAGAAAGAACGTTCAGAAACATTACATGACTAAGCAGCAGATTTCTCAACCTGATTTTCATTAGCCCCGGTTCACCACCAACCGGAAAGGGAGCATGCATCTTACATTACAGATAATCTACTACTGAAGGCTAACCATAGCGTTGTTCAATTTTCACTGCATGGTTTTGAGAAGAAAACCCGACAAGCCCTAGCCAACATAAAGTAAGTAAACAAGCAGCATCTGAGCTCAGTGACAGCTTTGACAGCTTCGTCAGAAACAAGTTACCTGCATTTCTAGGACTTGTTTAAGAGGTGGTGCAGAAGGACTGGTCTCTCCCTCAGGAAGGGGAATGTCGGCTCTATTAATTTCCTGCACCAAATACGCTGTGGGAATAAAAGGTAAACAAATTAGACGCAAAAACTCACTCTAAGACATTTCCGTCAGAACGTTTTCCATCCCAACGATTCCTGGGTCGCCTAAAAACTAATGTCTGAATGCACAAAAGTCTTGCTTGTTCCAATCGACTTAGAAAAGGCCTTTGGCAACCTCGTTTCCAAAGATCTGCACCTAGAGAGATCAGCATGCAATGACCAAATAAACAATAACGTGATAAACACTTTCTGAAATTCCCCAAGTTTTCTTTATTTCTAAAACCCGAAAGAACCTAGATGAAGCAGGTTAAGGACACACTTGCAAGTGCAGGAATAACCCAATGACAGACCATCTCCACCAGAGACGGCATAACTACCCTGCAGATGCCCTTAGGAGGAAAGAAGTATCCATCAAGAAACGCACAACCTCTATCAGCCAGCAGAGTCCTGAGAGACACAGGGCACGGAGCCAGGCTCTCCTGAACCTTCCCAGTCAGCCAGGCTGTTCTGACTTGCAACAAGCCGATCTCACGTACAAACCCAGATTCATAAAACTGGTAATGAGCCAGGCAAAATTAACTGAATTTCTTTAGTTTATGTTTTCAATGCCACAAAGCATCCTTGTCCTTAGGATAAAATTCACAATGAATGGTAAAGTCATTACTAGATATAACATTTCGGAGAAGTGTTACTAGTTATTTTATTAAGAAAGAAAGACAAAGAAAAGTGAGGATGTCTTAGCAAGAGGATAGCAAAGGAAGCACAGGGTTAAAGAGGTTTCTGGAAATAGGATACAAATCATTTCACCAATTAAATGTCATTTACTTGGGAGATCCTTCTTTTTTTTTTAAGTCTGTATGCTTTTTGAAACAGTTTAAGCTACAGGAAGTCCTGTACATGCCTTAAGTGTTGTCACTGCCTTTAAAAACCTCATTCCTAATGCAAGACCTGTCCAGTGACTCACTACGTTACAAAGACAGGAATCTGATGTCACTCTTCCGCACATGATCCACACAAGTAATTAGGACCTCAAACAATATGCAAAGGACTAGATGATTAAAAGGGTTTTTTTTTTTTACTTAAATATCTCCAACTAAAAGATGTAAAATCCACAATAAATACTAGCTATTAGAAATCACTCCCGGGGGCGCCTGGGTGGCACAGCGGTTAAGCGTCTGCCTTCGGCTCAGGGCGTGATCCCGGCGTTGTGGGATCGAGCCCCACATCAGGCTCCTCCGCTATGAGCCTGCTTCTTCCTCTCCCACTCCCCCTGCTTGTGTTCCCTCTTTCGCTGGCTGTCTCTGTCTCTGTCAAATAAATAAATAAAATCTTTAAAAAAAAAAAAAAAAAAAAGAAATCACTCCCGAAGTCACATTCTGGCCCCCTCCGTGGCTCTCATCCCCATGTTTTTCCATTCATCCTACGTTTTGTACTTTAGTCAGTCATCTGAGATCAACCCCCCTCTCCCCTACTTTGGTCAGAACTTCCAGGCTTGAAATGATAATGCTGACTAGCACAGGCTAAAGATGTTAAAGCAAGTAGCCTTTAACTACTAGAGAACACTGATCTAACACCTTCACGAGCAAAGCCAATCTATCTGCATTTCCTACCTTTCTTGTTCTTTGCGATAATTTTAAGTAATAAGTTAACATGTATATAATGTTTTTAAGTTATGATAAACTACAAAGGTTTGGCTAAATAAATTACAGCACATTAATTTCATGAAATACTAGGCAGCCATTAAAAATGATGCTGGGTCTATCTGTTTATTGACTTTGAGAAGAAGTTGCAAGAAGTACCAGAGAAAGAAACAGAGCTGACAACAAAATAACCTGATCGTTATGAAGGGGAATCCATATTTCTATAGATGAATAGTAAAAAATAAGGAACGGTGAGTTCTTTTTTCCTTTTCTAATTTTTCTAAAGTGAACAAGGTTTGCTTATATAAAAATCCGTTACTAAACTAAACTTATCCCCCCCAAAATAACAAAATGAAACAAAATAAAACTTACCTAATATTCGTTCTAGTTCTTCACACCTCTTCACCTCACCAACAAATTTTCTTTGGAAGGAACTTACATTCTGGTTGAGCTGAGAAAAGGATGAAAAATTTGCTTTGAAATTTCTAAAATTTAAATGTAAATGTGATTTTAAAAATATTACTGGCAAGGGTTTAGGGAAGAGCACTTCCTCATACACTACTGGATAGGAGTAAAAACCAATAAAACTTTTCTGGAAAGCGACTCAGCAACTGTTATCAAAAAAGCCTGAAAAATATCCTTTGGCCCAGAAATATCCCACGAAGAAAATTAAGGAAAAAACTGGATACTGACAAAAAGCCTACCCAGAAGAACATCAACCTCAGGGATAGAGGAAAAAGTGATTAATAATGGAAAACTGGTTTAAGAACAGATAGTCTCCATCCATACCACGGAACATGACCCAGCAATAAAGCACAAATCCACGACACGCTCAACACCATGGAGGACTCTCAGAAGCACAATGCAAATGTGTCTTCCAGGAAGACGCAAAAGGCCACATACTGTGTGATTCCATTTCCATGAAATGCCCAGAAAAGGCGAATCTAGAGGCAGAAAGTAGAGCAGTGATTGCCTGGGGCTGGAGGCAGGTATGGGGATGGACAGTAAGCACAAGGGATCTTACTAGGGGGATATGATGTTCTAACACTGGACTGTGGTGATGGATGCATAACTCAGCAAATTTTCTAAGAATCAATGAACTGTATACTTGAAATGGGTGAATTTTACGATACAGATCAATAAAGTTGTATAAAAATTATGGTTCAGTCATATAACTGATTATTATGCCCTTAGTAAAAATTGTTTTAAATGACTAAGGTATTAGATTATATTAAGAAGTTATCATTAAAAATTTTGGTATGATAATGATTTTGTGGTTATAATTTTTAAGCATCCTTACTCTTTAGAGACACTTGTTGAAATATTAACGAAAGAAATTATACATCTGGGATTTCTCCAGGATCATCTTGTCTGAGAGAAGGGAGGGACAGATTTTATCTGGAGGTGGAAGGCTGGAATGAGGGGCCATTAATTTATATTATGGGTACACCAGAGTTCACTGTTCCCATATACTCCTCTCTCTACTTCTAATACAAACCTTAAAACAAAAAAAAATTGTAAAAGAATGTTTAATAAAATGAGGAAATTACTTATGATCTGTGTCTGGAAAAAATTAAAGTTCCTTTCAGTGTGGTTTCAATTATATGAAAATACATACATATGTACATTTTAAAACATTATTAGGAAAATAATATTAGACCAATATTAACCCAGAAGTTAGAGCGTTTATTTCTAGGTAATGAGATCGTGGAAGTTTTTATCTTATTCTTACATTTTCCAAATTCCCCACAATGGACATATTATTTTATAACAAAAAAAGACTACAGTAATCACTCATGTTGAAAGGCATTTAAGGCAAGAATGTTATCTTTCCTCCAGCCCATCACTCCTACTGGGCCCTCTCAGGAACCACAATTAGACAAGAGCTTAGCATGAAACGGCCCAGTCCAGAGAAGAGTCCACCCCAAGGGCTCAGTTCTTGTTCAGTTTTTCTATTTTTTTAAGAGGATTAACCAGAAAGAAGACAAAAATTCAAATTTCACTTCTGTTTGTCACATTTGCATTCATTTCTGGGATAAAACTAATCTCAAGTAACCACTTTCAAACTCGCAATGACTCAGGCACAGTCCACAGAACTAAGAACGAGAAGGAAGCGATGATGCATCGCAAGCGGTCTACAAACCACACTCCTGCCCCGTTTCGCTCGGGGTTTGTTCTTCAACACCAAACACTGCTGAACGCTCCATGCACATCAGGGTTCCGCACGCAGCAGGGGCTTTATGAGGAGGCAAGTTTCTGCAGACGCGATACAAACATACTTGGGTTTGACCAACGCCACCATCACTGCCTCACTGATATTAGCTGCTTTTCTGTGTTGTGTGGTTTCTTTTACAAAGTCTTGTTTCTGTTTTCTTTTTCGGGAGGCTATGTCGCCCTATTTCTAGGCTGATGATAGGACATCACAGCAGTGCCCCTTCCCCAGTTTCAGGCACCTGCAATCCACTAAGGTCAGGAAACAGACAACCCCCCTTCTGGCACGTCACCAGGTCAAACAGCGCCTACATCATGAACCGCACTTCATCCCACATCATCGAGAAAAGGGTGAGTACAGGACGATATGATAGACTGAGAGACCAGTACTCCCATATACCCTCCCAAACACACTCACATCCATTCGTATTAGAGTACATCGTTCTAGTTGTTCTATTGTTGTTCATCACTTACGTGCCTACTTGTAAATTACACTCTACCACAGGTCTGCACGTACAGGAAAACACATAATACCTGTAGGGTTCAGTACTATCCGGCGTGTCGAGCATCTGCTGGGGGTCTTGGAATGCATACCCACAGATACGGGGGTACCACAGGGCATTTTACTGTAGACTCATTTTAACACTAACCTTAACCTAGAAAAGCCAGCAGAGGCTACCTGGTGCTGATTTTACCAATACGCACACCAGTCATCTTCCCACTCCAGCCACTGAAGGGCTAACAGTGAAATTGTTCTTAGACTATAGACCAACGGTGAGATGAACTTGCCCTTCTCTGAGCCCCACCGCTTAGGTTAGCTGAATAACCTTCTTTTCCAGGTCTTCTCCTTGGCTGTCACTACAGAAACCCTGGGCCTGCCTGCTTTCCCACAGGAGGAGTACTAAAAGGGAAAAATCACGCAGCCTATGCAAGCCAGAAGAAACTAATGTTCGTAAGCCCAGCCAGTGAATGCAAAGTCCGTGAAGAACTCCAGAGAAGAGAAGAAAAAAGTGTCAGATGCTATGAAACTTTCTGCACTCGCACCCATGCTGCTTGAGTGTAAACCCAAACCACACACACACACGCACACACATGCACACACGCACTCACAGGCACGGCTGAGATCTTTATCTGCGCTTTCTTTTTCTTTCACTGGTTTTCAGCCTAGAAGGATCCCAAGTATAGTCTACTACCTAATGTAATGGCACTCAGTGAAACGTGAATCTTTGTGATGATTTAGGGCCTTTGTTCAAACTTCTAAGGTTTAACCTTGTTAAGTCTCTCGGCTTGAGTACTAACAGGATGGAACAAATCTACCAGTTACAAAAAAGGGAGCCTGTTTCTCTCCTGTTTCGTGAATCTTTCAGGTGCTCCCCACAGCTGATCACAACACCTACCAGGTAAGTGGGACCAGGAGCTGAAGCCCAAGTGACTCCAGGAAACAGGAAGAGAGCTGGACCTTCCCTGCAGCCTCAGCTGTCACTCAGGAGTTTCTCCCTGACCTTGCAATCCCTTTGGAGGCAACCCAAGGGTCACTGATATCAGATCTTGTGTAGGGGTGTTCCCTTTTGAAATTAAGGGCCCCTCAGAGAGATGAAGGGAAACAACCAGGAGATCAAAGTTGAGGCTCAGGAGGAAATAAAATGTTCCCCTGAAGTGACTTTCAGTTCAATCACTCAGTATTAGATCCCGCTTAATACTCCCCTTCCACACTTTGGTCTTTCCCTTCTCGGCACTTCACAATTCCAGTTCACAGACTGTGTGTCTTTATCTGTCTCCTCCCAGGCTGTAAGCAGCAAGAACATAAGGACCTTGTCCACCTTGCTTACCACTGAGTCGCGAGCACTAAAAACACTATCTGGAACAGAGCAAGCACCCAATAAAGGCTTGTTCCTTCGTTCAACAAATGCCTACTAATGCCCACAAGCGCCAGGGACTGCGCTAAGTCTTGGGGAATCAGGAGTGAACAAGTCAGGAGAGGCCCTAGCCCTGAGGATGGACAGTCCGTGGTGTAAAAGTAAACAGATACATAAAAAAGTGTTTATCATTACTTGTTGGGAAGGCAGTTCCCGTTCCTTACTAGGCAGCAGTATGCACATCATACCTCAGTGAACAAAACCAACGAAAACCCCTTCTCCTCAAGGCGCTTACACCGAGATCATTCCCAATCCGGTTCTGAGCTCCTTCTGTTCCGTCCATCCCGGACCCTGTCCCCCCAGATCCTCCAGAGCCAGCTCTTTCCCATTCAGGCCTCATCTTGGCTCAAACGTCACCTCCTCAGAGGGGCCTTCCTCGACCACCCCGACTCAAGTTACCATCACATCATCCGGTTTCATTACCCTCACAGCAAACATTATGTTTACGTATTTACTTGCTTGAAATTTGTCCGCCACCCCCGTGAGTTCCAAAAGGTTTCCAAAAGGCCTCATCAGATTCATTCCCCCCACTGCTAGCCCAGTGCCTGGCACGGAGTCGGCGCTCCGGAGCATCTGATAGCACTCCCCTAAGTTGATGAAAACTACACAGAGCGTTCCTAACTAACCCAGCCAAAGCCGCCGTCGGCCAGACGCCCGGCGACCCGGGGCTCGGGCGCAGCTGTGCGGAAGCTCGGGCCGGTAAGCCCGGCCCCAGCTTCCCTGCCTGCGAAATGGGGACAACAGCGCGCCCCTGCCCAGGAGCCCGCGGAAGCGAGGCCCGAGCGAAAGGCGGGATGCGGCACTGGGTGGGCAGGTGCGGCCCGCGTCTCCCGGGCGACACTCACATCTCGGAACTGGACCAGGCCCTTCTCGCCCAGGGCGCTGAGGCACTCGTAGGCCGTGCCGGACTGCAGGAACAGCTGTGCCAGGCACATAGTCTCGCTCCGGAAAAGGGACCCCATGGCGGGCCAGCCCGCCCCGGCGGGGCCGGACGGGCGGCGGCGGCTCCGGGCCGCTCCGGTCCGCGCGGTCAGGGGGCGGACCCCGCCCCCCCGGCTACAGCCGGTTCCGGTTCCGCCCCCAGCGTGTGCCCGCATCCTCCGCCGGCCGACCAATGGGCGCCCGGAGTTGCGGCCGGCCGCGCTGACGGCGCCGGCGGGGCCTACCAGCACAAAACCGGCGGGCGACGACTGAGGCTCCCGGCGGAACACAACCGCTCGCTCAGCTCTTTAGACCTTTTGAAAATGTATTTTATTGAGTTTGTGCCATAAAGTTCACTCGTTCAGGATATACAATTTTGTGATTTTTAGTAAAGTTACAGAGTGGTTGTGCAGTCGTCATCACGATCCACTTTTAGAATATTTCCATCAACCGGAACAGGATTCTACCTGCTCAGCGCCATCAGTCCTCAGCTCCGGGCAACCCCGAACAATTTCGTGTCGCAGATCTGCCTATTCAGGACATTTCATACCGACGGAATTACACCGCATCGTGTGTTTGCGGCTGGCTGTCCCCCGTGCAGACCAGACAGCGGGGTCGGGCGCCGGCACTGTCGCCCCGCTGGGCACGTTTGCCTCTGCAAATCCTCCACACAGTATCTACAGTCAGCTCTGACACGGGATGAAAATCTCACGTAGCCCACTTTAAATCCTCCCGTTTCTTCCACTGCTTTCCCAGTAAAATCCAAACTTCTTACCATGGCCAGCAGGACTCCACAGGATCTGACCCCCTTCTTCCCTCAAGCCCTCATCTCCATCACCTAGCCTGGACTCCCTTTGCTCCAGCCACACCTGCCTTATCTTCCCAGGTCAGTGCGCTTGAACTTGGCAATTCCTCCCTCTGCCCAGAACACCCCTCTCCTAGACCTTCTCAAAGCTGGTTCCTTTGGTTGTCAGCTCAAATGTCCCTTCCTCTGAGGCTTCCCAGACCCCTAGCTAAGGTAATCTCCCACCCCACCCCAACCCCCGTTTTATTTTCTTCATCACACCTACCACTGTCTGAAATAATCTTGTCTGTATTTATTGCCAATTTCCCCCCACTAGAATATAAGCTCCACTAGACAAAGGACATTGACTTGGTATCTCCAGGGCCCAGCATGTAGTAGCCGCTCAATAAATATTTCTCAAATGCATACATGAATGTATAATCTTAGACTAAGTTAAAACCATATAGCGTGTCCCTCAGATCCCATTCTTCTTCCAAAGTGAGCTTTTCCCCTCTTAACTACAAAAGTCATCCTAACAAAGCCCACAAAATCAGGCTCAATTACCTGTCATTTGAAAATTTTAAATGAATTTTCCAGAGCTAGTTATATTAACTGCCATAGAAAGACTTTCTGAATCATTACTATTAACTGATCAGTGGGTATTTCCTTTTCTTTGACAAAAGACAGTTGTTTTACTCCTTCTACAGGGTGTGATCGCTTCTCACCATAGAGATCCAAATGAAAGAAAAAGAGAAGCAGAAGGGGAGGAATCCAGTATTTCTCACTGCAGTACATATAGTGGTACGTGAGGGAGAAACTTCTGTATGTCACTAGTTACACGTTTAATATAAATCAGTAAAAAATAGAACTGGGTTTACAGATTTACACTGGAAAATGCAACAACACAATTCATGTATCCGGGAAGTCAGGAGGCACGAGGAATTCCATCAGAGTGTGAAAGGGAAGACAATCACTTTTCAAAATCAGGCTTACTGGCCGTGTACGAATTCCGTCTGAAACATGACTAAATTTGTCTAGTCCACAAAGAAAATGCAGAGATTTGCCATGTGGCCATGATCTGGATGTGGTTGACAACCATTGGCCCCCACCCACCCCTGCATCATGCTGTCTGTCCCCTCATAAGGGGTCACAAGAGGAATTTCTCTCAAGCCTCAACTAAGAAAAACTGTCCTTCACCGAAAACCAGCTTATCTTAAATCCATGGGTCTATGATTTCTGTATCTAATCATACTTGTGCTGACCTCCCCTCCTGGTTTTGTTTTACTCTCCTCCCAATATTACTTTCCCTCCTTCAGCCTCCACATCTTCCCTCATCAATTTATTTTGTGTATATATACAAAATAATACATACATTTTATAGTATATACATTTTTAAGGCTTCATGAATTTTTAATTCTTTCTTTGGAATAGAGGAAATTAACCAACCAATTCATCGGGAATATTTAAAAATTTGAAGACAATACTAACTTTCTAAGGTAAGAATAACATACGTGGACTGAAACTCCTGTGACTTTAGTAACTTGTGATCCACTAAAGCTTCTAATAACGTTTATTTACACAGTTGACCCTCTTGTGCATTTTGCTCAGTCTGGTCCAGCGATGAGAAGAATGTCTAATTCTGCATTGCTCTGCACATCTGGATGGTTACATATGTGAATTAAATTTGCAGTGCACTTAATTTTTAAAAATTCTACAAAAATAAAGCACTGCATTTATTACAATTTTACAGAGAGGCACGCACACAGGAATACGACAAATCACTGAAGCAAAAGTCTGTGGTCTGTAGGAGGTCAGGTGGTAGATGAATTTCAAGCTTTGCACGTTCTGGCCCAGGGGTTACTGAGGAACACAGCTAATATGAAGAAGGATACCAATAGTAAGCCCTTGGCCACACACTGAGAATAAGGCTCCCCTGCAAGAAAATGAACCAAATGAAGCACAATTCTTATTTCTTAATTTTTTTGGTAATTATTTAGGTAGAAATAAACCAAAACAGTAATAGTGATCACTCTTAAGTGGCAACCTTATTAGTAAATCATTTAAAACTCTAGTTTTAAAAAAATATTTTTTAAAACTACATATTTTTTAAAAACTACATATTTTTTAAAACTACATATTTTTAAAAAAATATTTTAATTGGCAAAACATAATGATAATCCTTCCAGAAATCTGCTTTACTCTACCTTGATAATACTGGGTCAATGGATATAGAAGTTGCGGCCAACACACGTCATTTCTGTTACAGTCATACTCTGTAAAATTGATCTGGAATCTAGGAAACATTTTAGAAGATTACAATAGGCACAACAAAGCACACTTTTGATGAAATGCATCAAAACTTAATTAAAGGAATAAACTTCTTATTTTTGAGTATAGGTTTTTCTGCTTCCTAATAACGTCAACAAGGTTGTCAACCGGATTACCTTGTCAGTGGACGGGGTAACTGTGCAGGTATCTTGATAAACTGGACCGATGCACTGACAGGGAAAAGGTCGGCCTTATCCTCACAAGTAAGCCCACATTGGAACTGCCAGTTCACTGTAGAAAACCTGGGAGGAAAAGATTATGCAGGTAACACATCCACCACTCGTTTCTAGTCTGTTAAGAGCATCAGGGAACTGACAGCAACAATATAAATTGGGATTCTCTTAAAGGAGGTTCAAATTCTATTAGTTCTTTTTCCCCCTTTGGGCAATGTAAACTTTCCAACATATGCACAAGGAGACAGAGTAGCACGGTGAACCTCACAGGCCGATCACCCCGCTACAATAAAAATATAAGAACAGCAGCAGCTAGCCATCTTGGAGGGTTTTCCAGGTGCTGGGCGGAGCACGAAAGTGCTTTACACACATCCTGCAGGCACACACCGCATCACTCTCAGAACAGTGCTACCAGCCGCGTCTGGTGGTTAACATCAGTGGTTTCTGCCTATCTAGCATCCCATCCCCTCTCTTCTGGCAACTGCACGCCAGCTTCCCCTTGGGGAAACCCCCTCCCCACGGTGTTCCCTACTCAGTATGCATGGATTATTATGTCCCCGGATTTTGTCTTTGTACCCACTGAGAGACCGTGCAGAATCCCTTCCACAGCTTTATAAATACCTGTGAGAACAAGTTACCATTATACACCTAGATGACAACATATTTCATTTATCCACATACTGATGTTGCTGATAATTGCAATTCATAAATAAGCAATCAGATTGCACAATAGCATTTCCCTACTCTTTGGAGCACCAGCAAATTTACTGACTCTCTCTAAACTACACTTATCCAAGATGCAATCATACCTTGTCTCTACGCCAAGAATCTCCTGCTGAGTAATCCCTTCCACGGCACCAGCATCTGAGATGAGGATGCGGATATGCAGTCGGGCAGGGATATCCACGCAGATGCCACTCACACTGACAGGCGGGTCTGCACCTCTATCAGGGAAATCTGCACCTACAGAAATACCACGTTGTGCATTTTGGGTTTTTTTGTTTTGTTTTGTTTTTGTTTTTTTAAAGATTTTATTTATTTGACAGAGAGAGAGATAGCCAGCGAGAGAGGGAACACAAGCAGGGGGCGTGGGAGACGGAGAAGCAGACTCCCAGCGGAGGAGCCTGATGCGGAGCTCGATTCCAGAACGCCGGGATCACGCCTTGGGCCGAACGCAGATGCTTAACGACTGAGCCACCCAGGCGCCCCACACGTTGTGCATTTTGGAAAGAAGAGTAAGTTTTCCTACAATGCCATGATACAGGGGGGAAAATGAGAAATGTTAGACAGGAATCACATTAACGCATCTCTCGTCTCTAACAGGCTCTCCGTATCGTCACTCCTTAACGGTGCTGGCTCTCGTGTTCAAAATGTTTCCTTGTCTGTTAAGTCAGTCACCAGAACTTTAAAATCCCAGACCCACATAATAAAACCAGACATCCTGATTCAGTTCCCAACCTCCAAGCTCCCCCAGAGTTTTAGCAGAAATACCATCCAACTGCAGTAAAATGCTACGAGACTGAGCCCATGCCGGCACTGTTCTAGTGCAAGCCGTCTGAGACATTTAAAATCCAAGCTAACTACTTTAGTTAGTGTGGATTAAATAGTGAAGACGCGCGTTCCTATTGTGTCGCCACAGAGTAACACAATGGTAGAGAATAAAACTGAGTAAGAAATTAGTAACTACAGGAGGCGAGTGGGAAGTTGTGAGGGAACACTGGAGGACATGAAAGTTGGTGACAGTTTATGACTTCCAACTTCCTCCTCCTCGATCCACACGTTCGACATCTCTTCTATTTATCAACCAGGATCAAGACTGATTTGGGCTTAGACAGGACACGAAGCCGACTGCTCTCACCTCGCAGGCAACAAAATGTCATCCTCGGACTTCTCATGTAACCACCTTGGGTTCTCCTTCTTGAAACCTCCCATTCTTTCTACTCCTCAGGTGCTTCACTGACTCCTTCCCTCCATCCCTCAGGCATGCCACAGCCCATCCAGCCAGCCTCGTGGCAAAGCCCAGGGGTTGAAAAGCCCCAACCTCTGGTTTCTATTTCCAAATGAGGACCTAACTCTGGGCCTAGTGACTCGAGCACGGGGCACCGGAGGATCGGTGAAGCACAGCCTGAGAGCCCCATGGCCCCCAGGACCCCTCCCAAAGTCAGAGAGTGATATGGGGCCCTTCCAGCCCACAGACATGTTACATGATCCCTCACCACCCAAAGAGGGCAGGGGACCGGGGTGTCATACTGATCCAAACCAAATTACAAGGGGCAAGGAGAGTGCAGGCACGTGTCTGGATGGTCCTCTGTGTGAATTCCAGGCTGCTGAGTGGAAGTAACCTAAGGTAGTACAGACAGCAGGATTCGAAAAGCTGCTTCCCACCAGCCAGGCAGGGGGAGGGGCACAGCAGGACCCTCAGTGACAGGAGGGGACTTAGGACAGCAGATGCTGCAGAGCCAAGTCGCTCTTTCTGGCCCCCAAAGGCAGTGCCATTAATTAGAGCACTAGGAGAAGCTCTCCTTCTGTCAGCACATTTCCACACTCAAGACTCCCCGACTTGCCAGCTAGGGAGCCAGCAAAGAGGCTGGAAGCCTGGGTTTGGGTTCCAGCTCCACCACGACCCACTGAGCCCTCGGGCTTCTGCACTGACAGCTGTGTGAGCTGCAGCACAAGGGCCAGTTTTCGACTGGCAGTGAACCCGGGCCTGCTGTGGCAGGTAAGCATGGCTCACGGCTACTGCCTGGGCCACACGCACTCCACCTCCTTGCACCAGGATCCCCTGCGAGCCCGACGCCCGACGCTACAAATGCCTCCGCCCAAAGGCACAGGACTCCAGCCTTTCTAACCGGCCTGGGTGGGGCCGGCTGTCCTTATCTGCTGCACCTTCACTTCTTTCTGTTCTAACGGCGGTCCTGAGACACAACTCACACACCATACAATCTACCCAGTTAAAGTGTACAATTCTATGGTTTCGGTATATTCACAGAGCTGTGCAGCCATCACCAAATTCCGTTTTTATTGCCCCAGAAAGAAACCCTGTATCCATTAGCAGTCATGCCTCACTTGCTCCCACCTGCGCCACACCCTGGCAACCACCCATCTGCTCTCTGTGGCGACAGATCTGCCTGTTCTGGGCATTTCCAACGACATGGCACTGTACAGTTCGTGGTCATGTCTGTCTGGCTTCTTCCACTCAGTATCATCTTTTCAATCACCTTATTTTAAATTAACAACATTGCTTTTACAAATTACAAAGTCCGGTCTCGATTGCCCATATCGCTGGCAATCGAAAACAGCAATGCAAACTGAAACGCACTGAAAACCTTCAATCTTCATTTAGACTTCCTTTTACAAAAGCTGTTAGCTCATAAAACAACTGGGGACTCTGAACTTCAAATGGATTTCCTCTTAAAAAAAAAAAAGGAGGGGCGCCTGGGTGGCTCAGTCGGTTGGGCGTCTGCCTTCGGCTCGGGTCATGATCCCAGGGTCCTGGGATCACACCCCGCATCAGGTTCCCTGCTCCACTAGGAGCCTGCCTCTTCCTCTCCCACTCCCCCTGCTTGTGTTCCCCCTCTCGCTGGCTGTTTCTCTCTCTGTCAAATAAATAAATAAAATCTTTAAAAAGAAAAAAAAAAGGCATCATGAGTAAGAGGTAAAGGATGTAAGAGCCTGCTGCCCAGAGCGCTGACCTCTAAACAAACGTCAGTTGAGCCGCAGCGAAGAAGGAAGGCCCACCCCGTGGGCTCCCACACACAGCCCGCACAGGCACTCCCAGCAGCAAGCTACACGCTGCACATCTCTGCAGCCGTGACTTACGGATTATTTCCAGCCAGCCGTCACCAGGATCGTTGTAATCAGAGTTGCCTCTCGTTGCAACATGAGTTGCTCGTATTAATGAGTCAAGTAGTTCAACAGCATTGTCCCTGCAAGAGAGTAAGACATTTCTCAGCGCCTGGCCAGCGGCTCTCATCCTGAAGTCCTTTCCAGGGAGTGTCCAGGTTGTGCTTGCTGGGGGCCTACATAAAAACTGCCCAAGGAAGTGCCGTTAAAAGCTGGCTGGGCGTCTGCATTCTCTTCGATGGCCTTTACAGGACGGACCCAAGCCACCAGGGGAAGACATACAGAAGCAAGCTTTTACTTTGGATTTTAAATGTTAGTAATTTATGTTGGTATCATGTAGTTTACAGACTCCATTGAGTGTCATAAAACTTGGGAGGTACATAGATCACGTACCAAGTTACCAGGATAAATTTACAGGCCAAGTGATCCAATAGCAAAAGGAACCTAAATATTTTAGCTAGAATTTTGAGCCATAAGATGAAATTGGAACTTAGCGGGGGCGCCTGGGTGGCTCAGTCGTTAAGCGTCTGCCTTCGGCTCAGGAAGTGATCCCAGCATTCTGGGATTGAGCCCCGCATCAGGCTCCTCCGCTGGGAGCCTGCTTCTTCCTCTCCCACTCCCCCTGCTTGTGTTCCCTCCTCGCTGGCTGTCTCTCTGTCAAATAAATAAATAAAATCTTAAAAAAAAAATTGAACTTAGCGGGTGCCTGGGTGGCTCAGTTGGTTGAGCACCTGATTCGATTTTGGCTCCAGTCATGATCTCAGGTGTGTGAGATCAAGCCCTGCATTGTGCCCTGTGCTAGGTGTGGAGCCTGCTTGGGATTCTCTCTCTCCTTCTCCCTCTCAAAAAAAAAAAAATTTGGAACTTACCATCCCTCCTTTCCAGTGATGTCACTGGCAGGTACAAACCTTATGAACTGCAGGGGAAAGACTCCGCAGACTCCAGCCTTATTCCCCACAACCAAGAGCCTTGCTGGTAACTTACGCCTGCAGTCTACTTCCCTGCTTAGTGCCTCCCCCATCTTTTCCCAACTCCCCAAAGAACTACGCTACTCAGGATGTGTTATAGATGAAATGGAGGTAAGAATGTATGCAATTAAAAACCACCAGGAGATAGCACTTCACACCTGCTAGGACGGCAACTATCAAAACAACAGAAACTAATCAGTGTTGGGAGGATGTGGACAAATTGGAACGGTCTCACATTCCCGGTAGAAACATAAAATGGTGCAGCCACTGAAAATGATGTGGTGTTTCCTCAAAAGATTAAACATCTAATTACTATATGACCCAGCAACTCCACTCCTGGGTATATGCCCCAAATCACTGAAAGCAGGGACTCAAACAAAAACTGGCACATGAACGTTCATAGCAGCACTGTTCAACAGCTGAAGCTGGAACAACTCAAATGTCCATTGACGGGTGAATGGATAAACAAGATGGAGTATAGCCGAACGTGGAACAGAATTCAGTCACAAAAGGGAACTGACCGCTGTTACAGCATGGACAGACCTCGAAAACATTAAGCTGAGCGGGAGATGCCAGACACAAAAAGTCACCTATTGTAGGATTCCATTTATATGAAATGTCCAGAATAGGTCAATCCCTAGAGACAGAACACAGATTGGTGGTTGCCAGGGGCCAGGGGAGGGGAGAACAGGGAGGGATAGTTAATGGGTACAGGTTTTCTTCTGCAGAGATGAAAATGTTTTGGAACTAAATGGGGTGATGGTTGTACTACATCATGAATGCACTAAATGCACCGAACTATTTACTTTAAAATGATTAATTACATTATATGAATTTCACCTCAATTAAAAAAAAATGTGAATGCATATGCATACCCACAAACACCCTTTGCAAATGCCACCCATCCTATTAGGTGCAAAGTTCTTTACACACCACGTAACAAGGCTTATGTATTCTGTAAATGTTAATCACAAAAATTCTATCTGCCTTGTGCCCTTTTTATGTTTCCAGGGGTACTGGGTTCTAACAAGGAACAGACTTCAGCTGAGCAACAGCATAAATATGGATGAAAGGGCTCTAGTCCCAAGAAAGAACTCTATTTTCCCTTCTTTCGATCTTCAGATCAATTCTTTTTTTTTTTTTTTTTTAAGTAGGCTCCACACCAGCATAGAGCCCAACACTGGGCTCAAACTCACAACCCTGAGATCAAGACCTGGGCTGAGATCAAGAGTCAGATGCTTAACCTGCCGAGCCAGCCAGGCACCCCTGAATCACTTCTAAAGAAACTGTACATATTGTCCACTATCACTTACACACGTTCATTATGCAGACTGTAATGTTTCACATTCGTGTTGCGTGAATTCATTTTAAGCAAACCCCTCAAAACGCAGGTAGATTCGCCAATGATACGCTCACCTGAGCCGCGTACAGTTTTCACGGATCCCAACTTCTAAAAGACATCCGGATAGTGCATCTTCTCCAAATAAAATGGGTTTGAAAGTTGCTTTTGTACACAAACCCCTTCCAGCTAGAAAATAAAAAGATTACCCTCTTACTATTTTTGCTAAATGAAAGTAAACATTTACTTCAAAGTTCTTGGAAACAAACAGAAAACAATCAGTTTTCTGAAACTTTATTGGAAATAAAATTTCCAATTTTCTCAAGAGCTGAGGTCATTGTTACTCTAATCCTTTCAAAGCTGAGCAAAGGCGGCTTTCTGTATCAGAACACCTGGCCCAGGATCAATGGTTTATGCTGACTGTGAAAGTTGATGCCTTCTGGCAGATGCGGGCACACACCACCAAGGCAAAGATTTCCATTGTTTGGAACAAAGTTACGGTCACATCTCCAGTTAGCACCGTCCTGGGCTACAGGCAACAATGACAAGAGACTCTCCAGCGAGCCCCATATTTAAAGATTTTATTTATTTATTTGAGAGAGAGAGTATGCGAGCGGAAACGGGAGGAGGGGCAGCGGGGGAGGGAAGGAGAGAATCTCCAGTGGAATCCCCACTGATCACGGAGCTGGACTCAAGGCTCGATCTCATGAGATATGACCTTGAGATCATAACCTGAGCCAAAATCAAGAGTCAGATGCTCAACCGAACCACCCAGGCGCCCCCATATTTAAAACTCTCTTATGAATAACCAGCACTTCGGGAGCAAACGATGTTAAATTTAAAAACAAACCAAAAAAAAAGCTGTAGAAGCCTGATCTCCTCCACCCTTCCCCCCCTCCAGCTAAATAAACAACCGGAATTTAAAGTGATTAACTATTTGATTAGATTGAAAATAAGGCAGTATTTCCAATTTTAGTTTATCAAGGAGCGAACCATATTACCAACCCAGATTACCCGATTGCCAAAGGTGTAAAGTCGTCTCATTCCTCCTGTTGGTATTTAGAGCTCGAACGGGCTTGCCAAGTTGGTAACCTAGACAAACGCAATAACGAGAAGTAGCTAAAGTTCACCTAACACAACTCCGCCTCATCAGCATAAAAGAGGGATACGCAACTCACAGGGAATACACAACTTGCAGGGAATACACAACTCACAGGCAAAGCTTTGTCAATACACTTGAGAGAAGAAACTATCTTCATACGTTTTCTTTTATTTTTTTTTAACAAAGATATTTGTGTGACTTTTTAAATAAATTTCGAAAATAAAATTTGAAAAGGACCGAGCAGGCAGGAGTCAGTCCCGGCCCCCTCACACTGGGAATCAGCCCCCAAGCAGGCCAGTTACCGAGTACTCACTGAGGGATCACTACTGCCGGTCCCAGGCGCTTTGAAGGGAGACTTACGTCAAAGTAACCTTTCGATGGAACACCGTGCAATCAGTCTGCCCCCCAAACCCCTGCCCCCGGCCTGATTCAGGTCCTATTTCCATTCTCTCCCATTAGCCTGCCTTACTGCTTCCACACTTTTTTTTAAAGGTTTTTAAGATATTATTCATTTATTTGACAGAGAGAGACAGTACAAGCAGGGGGAGCAGCAGGGAGAGGGAGAAGCAGGCTCCCGCTGAGCAGAGAGCCTGATGAGGGGCTCGATCCCAGGATCCTGGGATCATGACCTGAGCCGAAGGCCAACGCCCAACCAAGTAAGCCACCCAGGTGCCCCTGCTTCTACCCTTTTATTATGAAAATGTTCACATGTACACAAGAGTTGAAAGGAACACCACCCAAAATCAGCAACCCTGAATATCTAGCCTGACTGGTCTTCTCTGTATTACATAAGCATCTACATACATATTTATTTTTGGCAAGACCTTTCGAAAATAAGTTGTAGACTTGACACTTCACCTCTGAAAGCTCCAACATACGTCCCCTGAAATGAAGGATATTCTTCTTCATAACCATGATACCAGTATTTCTCCTAAGAAAATCAGTAATTCCTTACAATCAAATCACATCCAGTTCATACTTCTATTTCTTCCTATGTCCCCAAAACCATGTTTTAGAGCCACTTTTACAAACCGAGATGCGATCAGGGTTCACGCATAGTGCTTGTGTTTCCCACGTTACTTCTCAGCATTCCTCAATCAGCAGCCTCCCCCCGGGGCCACTGGCCTGTCCCTGCCTACCTCCACCTGCTCATTTCTGCCTCCCTGGCCGCCCCCGGTCATTCCTGTTCCCAGCCCGCATTATCTGCTTTCCCAGGTACAATCTCCCCCACATAGCCCAGAATAGAAACTTGCCGAGGGCAGAACTCGGAGTCACTCTGCTTCTCTTCCAGCACTGAGATCACAACCTACACAAACTAGGTACTTCACACAGGCCCTCAGTGATGGGACGTTTGAGGTGAACAGTCAACCTTCCACTTCTCTAAAGTTCTAGAGTGCCTGTGAGTCCGGCACACCTTTATTAATTATCTTGCATTGTTCTCTGTGCAAGAGAGAGAAGTAAAGTGCCAGAGAATGAATGGCCAAATGCACAGGCTATCTCACGGACTGATTGGTTCTGGCTCCTAAGCAATTTATTTATTTTTTTTGACAAGAGCGTCAACGTTTTTCACATAATCTGATGGTGTTTCTCAGAAATCCTGTGAAATTAAATCATGAAATAAAAACCCTTCAAATTCCAGGAGCCTGCTTTGAAATTCAACCATAAAATCCAAAACTCCACATTAACAAGTACACTAAAATCTCATTTAAAAGAAATATATATATATATGTAAAATGGATCATGCATTATTAAATCAATATATACAAATACTGAAAATCATCCAAACTAAAAAGTTATTTAAAATTAAAAAAGTTGGCGTGCCTGGGTGGCTCAGTCGTTGGGCGTCTGCCTTCGGCTCAGGGCGTGATCCCGGCGTTCTGGGATCAAGCCCCACATCAGGCTCCTACGCTGGGAGCCTGCTTCTTCCTCTCCCATTCCCCCTGCTTTCTTCCCTCTCTCATTGGCTGTCTCTCTCTGTCAAATAAATAAATAAATAAAATCTTTAAAAAAAAAAAATTGAAAAAGTTGCTCCTTCGTGGTTACTTACCGCCTGATTAAGAACAGTAAAAGTAAGGGACAAGTTTTTAAAAAACAATGATAGTTTATCCAACATACACTTACTGAACACCTACTATGGTCCAAGTCAGTGCTGTCCAACAGAAATACAATGCAAACCGCATATGTGATTTTAAAATATGACACATTTTTAGAATTTTTTAGACATTAAAAATTTTTTTCTCGTAGCCCCATTAAAAAAAAAAGAGAGAAAAAGTAGATGAAGTTAATTTGAATAGTATATTTATTCAACTCAAAATATCCAAATATTATCATTTCCAAATATGAACATTGCATGGCTAGAAGCTGGCATGTTGGACATGTAGTCCTCCCTATATTTCAGGTGCTGAGGATGCAACACCGATTTAAAGAAGCAAACAAATATACAACGAATCAGGTGATGCTATATTTGTACATAATCACAAAATACACAACATGACCGGAAGTTCACAGTCCCCATGAAGTCTCTCCATGAAACCCCAGGTTAGGAACCCATCATCTATAGCTTCTTAGTTCTATAAAAGCTAATTTTACCAACACTTCAAAGGCATCATCTTTTTTTTTTTTTTCCAAAAGACTAGAAGCTAAAGAGAAAGAATGTTTTGCATTTACAACAACTTGCTCCTATCTAGGACACTTCACGTAAAAAAAAAAAAGTTGTTATCAGAAAAAGAACGCAGTGTCACAAAAGAGAAAGAAAGGTTAGAGTCACAAACTAAAATTGGAAAGAGTGACTTACAATCATTGTAGTACAAGAGTATTGAATTAAAATGTTTGTAGGATCAGCAATTGACACACACCGTCTTACCTGGATTTCCAGAAAATTCCTCTTCATCACCACTATTATAGCTTAAAAATTTAACTGTAAATCTCTGTGTCACGATCCCTAGAAATAAAACAAAATAAAAATATAATGTGCACCCTTTCACTACGGAAAGAAATTATCCCCCATAGTGTTATTTTCTTTACCTTATAATTACATTTTGACATGCAAAAGGAAAAAACGCTTTCTATTAAATCACAAATACAAATGAGAAACAAGACTGATTTAGTTTTACGTGTAATAATTATGAGAATCTTAGAGAAAGAAAAAAACATATTTTAAACTGAAAACATTCTCACCGCCCTCAACAAAGTTACCTTTCTGGTGGGCATTAATTTCTGCCCTAATAATTTTGACATTTATTTCGCTAATTGTGTTATTATTCCATCTGAAAATATAATGTTCTTCCACAATCACGTTTCTGGAGGCTGATTCATTGCTTAAAAGTGTTTCTGCGAATAAAAAATACTTTCATAAATTAATGACCCTCCTTGGGTTCAAGTCGGTTATGGGCTCCACCAAGTCAGCACTGGCCCCCTCCCCCACAGCATCACAATGTCCTGGGTGAGCTTCGCCCTTTCCTTCCATTTCCGTACCCCCCAGAATGTGGCTCAAAGCTCGATACAGGGCACATGCTCGGTCGAACGTTCATCAGAGATGAAGGACTACAGAATGTCAGCCCCTTAGGAGAGAGGCCTGCTGGCTAGCTTGCTACTGTATTGTAGGTACTCTGCTAAGATCTGATGAATGAATACATTTGAGAATTTCGACACATTGTAAGGAAACACAGATATCCTTCATGAACCACAAAAATCCTGGTACTATTAGCCAAACTCTGAATAACCTCTTTGGCTGCATCAAAACTGCAAAGCTTAGTTATTTCAAACAAGCAGAAGAAGAAAAGAGAGCAAGAAGCGTACATGCTGGCTCCCTGAACAGCGCTGCAGAAAAGGCTCCCAGGCCCTGAAGACTAGCAGGGACCCCGGAGCCCACAGAACTCAGGGCTGTGAGGAACTGGCTCCAGGGGGCAGAGATCTCTCTGAAGCAAGACAAGATGGAATAAGGAACAAACCACACGTGGAGCAGACAAAATTCTAAGTGTTGTGAAGTTCCTTAAATTCTTCATAAAAATCAATGTTCCTCTAGGATTATATATTACTTCTAAGAAATGACCTACATATTTCTGTAGAGGTGACATCAAAGAGCGAATTCAAGTACCTGTCCTGGTGATGTATTTGTCTGGGTCGGCTGCTTCCTCATAGATTACTTTTGGTGTAACGATGCCTGAAAGATACAGAAGTTAGCCTCCCGGGGACGACATGGCCCAACACGCCCATGTTCACTTATTCAAGGGAAAGCTTATCAGGCAACCATGGTAACTGAGCCTGGCCTGTGTGCCAGCTACCAAAGTCTCTCCCACTCCCCAGACGCCACCCATGGGAATCCCGGTGTTCTTGGCATCTGGTAATGACTGAGGAGGAGATTCCAGTCAGTGACAGTGATCCGGAGAGCTACTCTCCTGTAGGAACAAATGTGCGGTCCACTGCCAGTGGGAACGGAAGATGGAGTGCTCGCTCTAGACGCGGTTTGCTGCTTCCTCCGCAAGTCACATCACCGTGTGACTCGGCAATCCCACAGCTGGGTGAACAGCCAAGAGAGAGGCAAACGTGTGTCCACACAGACAGTCGCACACATTCACAGCAGCACAACCACAGCCGCCAAAACGCCCGTCAAAGGACGAATGGACGCCATATGTGGCACAACTATTCATAGGATGAAAGAGGACCCAGCCATAAAAAAGGAGCAAGTTCTGGTCCGTGGCACAGCGTGGATGAGCCTTGCAAACAGGACACTCAGTGAAAGAAGCCTGACACAAAAGGCCACATATTACAGGATTCCTCTTATATGGAAAGCCCAGAACAAGCAAATTCATAGAGACAGAAAGGGGATGAGTGGTCACTGGGGGTCAGGGTCCAGGGTCTCCTTTAGGGGAAGGAAAATGTTCTGGAACTAAACAGAGGGGGTGGGTGCACAGCACTGTGAAGGTACTAAAGGCCACTGAACTGTACACTTGAACAGGGTTAATTTTATGTTAGGGGAGTTTTACCTCCATTTGTAAAGAAGAACTAATATGCAATGTGTTGCCCTATGGAACTGGACTTTTTCTGAAGAAAACATTTTCCTCAATTGGTAGTTGAAATATTTTAAGTTGATCCAGTAGAAGTGATTTATATCCTCATGAGATCACAGTGTATGTAGACACTCAGATCTGTGGTCTCTTTTTTTTCTAAGGTTTATTTATTCTTTTTAGAGAGAGAGAGAGAGCACGTGCAAGAAGGGGCAGAGGGAGAGAGAGAGAGAGGCAGAGAAGCAGACTCCCCGCCGAGCATGGAGCCCGACAACGACACGGGGCTCGATCCCACGACCCTGAGATCATGACCTGAATCGAAATCAAAAGTTGGTCGCTTCACTGAATGAGCCACCCGGGAGCCCCACATTCTTTTCTCAAACCCATCTGACATACCTCCTACCGCACCACTCTTGATCTCCGCGTTGATAATACCATCTTGCTCTTGGTATACTTCCAAATTAGTAGTGCACCGAACATCGAAATTCTGAAGGAATGCCACTGGTGCATTCTGCGTGCACTGCCCAGCCAGGGACACCTGAGGGTAAGGGGAAATCCCAGCAGGGCTATGACCTCTCTTCAAATCATAAAATATAGGTCAGCGTCTCGTACAGGCATTCTTTCCGCAGCCTGCTCCTACTGCTGGGTTAGTTTCAATAACGACAAGTTCACTGACTAGATGACCCACAAATGAACTATCTAGTTAATTCGCTAATCAAAGTCTGGAAGCCGCTGGTTGAGGAGTAGAAGTGTTAAACAAAAACGAAGAAAACTCCCTGCTCCATTTACTTTGCAGAAACATGGTTATATTCAACTTCATTTTCTCTCCCTCGGGACAACCAGATTTTTGTTAAAACCATAAAAATGGATTCCTTGAACAGTGAAGAGAGATGGTTAAGACTCCCGTGCTTTCTTCCCACAAATATTTTTACTCATGATTTTGGACTTAAAAAAAAATAAAGATTTCACATAAAACTCTAAGGCCTTGAGATATTTTTCAAAGTTCTGGAATATTATATTAAACATATACTTATAGCTTACTAGAAATCGGCTGTTAAACTAACAGAAGTGCAGAATGGTAGTTATTCCCATGGAAATTGGTAGAATGTCTTTTGGTTGGTAAGTTCACTCTGAGATTTAGCAAAACGGTGGCTAATTTAAGAGGGACAGTTAAAAATAAAATCCACAGACCATAAGAGTTGAGTGCCTGGAGAGTCCACAGGAGAAAAATAAGTACCTTAAGATGAGATTTTTAAGAGCAGAAGTTAAATTAACAACAGGCTGGGAAAAAATGTTAAAGGTCCCTATAGCACATTAAAATGGCAACCCTTACCTGCGGGATGGTCAAATACGCCTTGTCCGCAGTCATGATTGGATCTCCTTGTTTGTAACCGAAGTCTGAAAAGTCTCTTAGGTCAGTATGCAGATGCACTTCAAAGGAACTGCGCTGCCGAGAGGAACTGTCAATGGGAAGGAGCATCACTAAACCAGCAGCTATTATCTGCTAAAAACAATTCTTCTTTTCATTTTTGTTTTACTTCTTTAATTACAAAAATCAGAGGTGGACTAAAAGCCACAGAGTTGTGCACTTGAAAGTGGTTCGTGGTTAATGTTATGCTACATGAATTCTACTTCGGGAATAGTAGGAATAATAAAGTTGTAAAATTCCGACATCAGGGAAAGGTACAAGAAAGAAAATCGAGACCCCGGGAGCCCAGCACGCCTTCCCCAAACCCCGAGAATCACGATTCACCGTGGGCGGTATCACCCGTTTCTTTTCGGTGAGGCCCAGTTCTTTCAAGCGCTTCACGCAAGATAAACTGGCGTTGAGTATCTGAAAATCTAGACCCGAAAGGCGACCGGAGGCGGTGGGCCGGCCGCGGACGCGAGGCCAAGGGCACGCACACGGAGCCGTGGTAGAAGTAGCCCAGGAACGGCGAGTTGGCGGGCGAGGACTGCACGCACAGCAACGGGGACCAGCCGGGGGCCCCGCGGCGCCCCTGCACGGAGCACTGGTGCTCAGACTCTGGGCTGACGTCGCCTCCGAAAGCGCCGGTGAAGCAGGCCTCTCTGAAGAGCTCGGTGAGAGCCGACGAGCACTCCTTGAAAGGAAACGCAGAGGAGCAGTGAGCGCACAGGGCCGTCTGTGGCGCCCGCGTCAGCTCTCGGGGAGCAGCACACGGCCGAGGAGGCCGAGGAGGCCGAGGAGGCTAAGGAGGCCGAGGAAACGTGGAGCAGGAGTCTCTGTCCCGGCTGCTCGCGCTTAGGGCTCACAGGAAGTAAAAGCCTGCTAGAATCTCTCTCATCGACTCCCTACTGAGCCTCCTGGTCAGGACTTTCAAACCTTCCAGGGAACTACATCCTTACTCAGGACGTAAGACATGCCCACAAAGAGAAAAAGAAAAAGAAAGAGAGAAAAAGAAAAAGAAAAAAGAAAGAAAACAATACGAAGAGAAGATAATCTGGAATAGACTCCAAATGGGGAATAAAACAGAGTAAACGTCTCTCTTTTTACCTGTCATCACCATCCAAATCCCTAGCCCAGAGAAACCTACAGACATTTCGAGTCAGGGCAAACAGTCTGAACTCCGTAAGAATCCTTAAGGTCCTCACCATGAGAACACGCCCCAATTAATGTCATCAAGAAGTGACTTGATTCCTGTATTTGGTTATTCATCCATATCCTTCCCTGTTTCATACAGCATTGAGAGCTAAAAGTTAAGTATGTCCTGAATCCCTTGTTTACTGACAGTAGAAAAATAAATTCTAAACAAGAACAATTCAAAGTAAACAACTGATTGTGTCTAGAGTGGTAAGTAGCAGCTATCAGAAGACATCACTGATCCAGAAGACTAAGGCCTGTGGTTGGTGCTGTGTACGTCAGTACCAAATACGACAAACAAGTCAAGTCAGAAACCGGGCACATGACTGCAGTCCGGAAGACAGAGGAAGAGAATACCATCCTGACATTTCCACTGATACTGATTCATGATGTGCTGTATTTTTAAATTAAATATAATTGTTATTATAAGTACAATTGTTATATGAGAATTACAATATAAATGAAGGCCCTAAACTCTCCTTTTCTGCTTTGTAAAATCAATCACGACATAAATGTGCTCAATTGCAAATGGGAGTGATTGGGATCCCAGTAAATATGCCTCGTCTCTCATTCCTCTTAAATCACAAACGATTAGAAATATGCATTTGACCTGATCAGGCAACGGTTTCCTAGCTATGACACCAAAAGCACAGGCAACAAAAGAAAAGATTGATGAATCAGACTTCATCAAATTACAAAGCTTTTGGGCTTCAAATGACACCAACAAGAAAGTGGACAATCTACACAATGGGGGACGTTTGTTGCAAATCGCATACCTGATTTGGGACTAGTAACCAGAAGGTGTAATGAACTCTTACAGTTTAACAACAAAAAGCAACCCAATTAAAAAATGGGCAAAGGGTCTAAATAGACATTTCTTCAAAGATATATTAATGGCCAGTAAGCACATGAAAAGACGTTTAACATCACTTGCTACTACGGAAATGCAAATCAAAATCACAAGGAAATACCACTTCACACCCAGGAGGATGGCTATAATCAAAAAGATTACTGTAGGGGCGCCTGGGTGGCACAGCGGTTAAGCGTCTGCCTTCGGCTCAGGGCGTGATCCCCGCGTTATGGGATCGAGCCCCACGTCAGGCTCCTCCGCTATGAGCCTGCTTCTTCCTCTCCCACTCCCCCTGCTTGTGTTCCCTCTCTCGCTGGCTGTCTCTATCTCTGTCGAATAAAGAAATTTAAAAAAAAAAAGATTACTGTAACAAATGTAGGTGAGGACATGGGAAAAATCGCAACCCTTCTACACTGCCACTGGGAATGTAAAACGGTGTGGCCACTTTGGAAAACAATTCCTCAAAAGGTTAAACATACAGCTGCCACAGACCAGAGCAGTTCCACTCCTAGGTACTACACCCAACAGAAATGGAAACCCACGTCCAAACACTTGCATACAAATGTTCACAGGAGCTTTATTCATCACAGCCAAAAAGCAAAAGCAATCCAAATGTCCACCATCTGATAAACGGATGGGCAATCTGTGGTCCATCCCTGCAACGGAATGTGACTCGGCCATAAAAAGGAACGCAGCGCTGACACCCGCCACAACGTGGAACCCTCGAAAACAAGATGTGGAGTGAGAGAAGCCAGACACAGAAGGCCAAGCGCTGTCGGAATCCGCTTACGTGCAATGTCCAGAACAGGCCAATCCATAGCGCCAGAGCGCAGATGAAGAGGGGCCTGGGATGAGCAGAGGGCACGGGAGAGACTGCAGAGGGGCAAAGGATTCTTTCTGGAGTGACAGAAACGTTCTCAAATGGGATTGTCGTGAGGGTTGTGCACCTCTACACATTCCCCAAAAAATCACTGAAACAATGTCTTTTCCTTTCTTTTTACCTCTTTCCACAGAGGCTTCTCAATAAGATAGTAACACCACCCTCTCCATATAATCATCTCAATCTTGACTTTATGTGAAGAGATACATTTTTTCCTTCCCTAAACTAGACTGACGGGACTAGACAAGGAAGTACTCAATTTGAAAACAAGCTGCAACACAAAACCCAATCTTAGTTTTCAAAGCCCGTCCCTCAAAAAGCCACGGATGGGGACCTACTGGTGTTCCACACAGGGTCTTGTACCCATAATCAGAAAGGACGTACCTGGTCACAGCAGCAGCGAATGTCACAGGCCCCGGCTGTCAGATTACAAGGACAAGGACCAAGAGGCTGATACACCTGGTTGGGAATAACAGTCACATTCTCTGAAAAGTACAAACGACAGAGAAGTCCAGCAATGAAGCACTCTGACAGTGCACTGCCACATGTTTTGACACTCGAAAGAAAGATGAACCACTGTTGTACAAATCACCACGACCAGATGTGACACATGAAGGAATCCCTGAGCTGTGCGTAAACCCTATCTGAGGCCTGTTATCTACTACTCCCAGAAAAACCCAAATATAGGAAAATACACTAGTTATGATAAACTGAAAGTCACAGTTGATCTTAAAGATAATCAAGTGACTAAAATTTACAAGTTGGGACAAATGTTAAGGCACCGATTTTGTTTTTCAATACGCTGAACGATGCCTTTCATAACACCGACCGACCTTGAGCACTGACTCCTTCAAATTCGTTACCTCCCCCGGCAGATAAGACCGAAACCACAGTGACACTTCACACAGCTTATCTGGGGCCTATCTGGCCGCAAGATTATATCTAATCATGCTACCTGCTCAACCTCATATCCCATCACACTGCAGACCGACTCTTCACATCCTGGTTCTGATGCAAGTGTGAAAGTGTGGGGGAAATGAAGAATTTTTATGTGGATTGGGCAAGGAATATGGTATATTACATTTCAACCTCCTAACTCAGAATCCAGTGAGTAATGTTTCCAGTTTCTCTGCAAAAATGTACCAGGTAAAATTTTCAGTCTGCTGAATTTTACTTTTTTTAAGTAGGCTCCACACCCAGCATGGAGGCCAGCCACTGCAGGGCTCAAACTCATCACTGTGAGATCAAGACCTGAGCCAAGATCAAGAGTCAGACGCTTAACCAACTGAGCCACCCAAGCACCCCTTGAATTTTACTTTGGCCCTAGGATTTGGGACGTTTTGAAAAACTCCGTAGCGACTACTTCTTTAAACTCTATGTACAATGGACTTCAATGATATGACAGTTGAAGCACCTAAAGCGCAGCTAACTAGAGTCTGTGCCACAACATAGTAAACCCCAGTATGTCAATGGCGCCAGAAATGACAAGGTCTGATTAACAGACTGTTACTAAGACCAGGCAAGGCTCTGGGGCGCCTGGGTGGCACAGCGGTTAAGCGTCTGCCTTCGGCTCAGGGCGTGATCCCGGCGTTATGGGTTCGAGCCCCACATCAGGCTCCTCTGCTATGAGCCTGCTTCTTCCTCTCCCACTCCCCCTGCTTGTGTTCCCTCTCTCGCTGGCTGTCTCTATCTCTGTCGAATAAAGAAATAAAATCTTTAAAAAAAAAAAAAAAAGACCAGGCAAGGCTCTGACCATCAGTATAATCAACCCCGTGGGATGGAAGCAAGGCATTTTAGAATAGGGTTTTACTACATGATATATAGATAGTGTTTGTGTATCTATCTATATGTCTCCTCTGCCGTTTGCTAGCTTCATTGCTACTAGGCATACCACGTACCTCCTGCCTGTCCTTCCATCCTTTTTCTTGTTCTGAGCTCTGTCTGACTGGGTGCAAAATGTTTCATACCTTCATGGGGTCAGAGTGGACATCTCATAATTACCAATATTCAAAGACTCTAATTTTCCTAAGTTTGGCTATTTGTCCAAAGATCCTTTAAAATATTACCTAAATGTAGTCAATATTTTTTAAATGAATTTTATTTATTACCTAAATGTAGTCAAGTCAATATCTTTTAAAAGAACAAAAGCCACCACTTTGAATGGTATAGCTACCATTAATCCGTCCCATAGTGGTTTTTTTGCACCCACTGGATATTATTTTGTTGGTTTGTTCTGCATTTTAAACATTAGAGAATGTTTTTTCTTCTAAAAACAAAACTTAAAACCTTTAAATAGGTCACAGATTCACACGTTCAAAGAACTCAAGAGGATCTAAAAAAAGGTTCACGGCGAAGTCCTCACAGCCTGCTCCTTCCTGTTCGCACATCACTCCCCCAAATGGTCTCCCATGGTTGGCATCTCAGATAGCATTCCAGAGCTTCTTAATGCAAATATAAATACATATTCTCCTTCCATGCTGTGGGCACCCATCTGCATCTGCTTTCTGCAGCTGGCGATTTATCTCGGAGACCCTTCGGTGCGAGCACACAGAGGGCAGAGCAGCCCGCTGAATGGCACTGCCTCAACTTATCCCATCCTCCTCCACTTCCAAAATCACAAGGAGGACCACAGCAAGGGGATGTGATGAGGGAAGTCATGGCGTGGGAGTCTCAAAGTGACAGGCCTTTGCTACTAAGGAGGAACGCATCTCCCTTCATCCCAGATGACCGGAAAGACAAGAGATGCCGGATCTGGTTGCAGGAGACAGGGAGTATGGCGGTGGCACCTACCAAAGTGGACCCCTCACCACCGGCACACCTACATTCTCTTGTTCTGAGAACTCTGCCATGGGAAAGGGAGACTAACACAATACCATTTTCAAGTCCAAACACACATGTGCGCGGTGACATCTGCTATAGCGCTGGTTACACGTCACAAGCTAGAAGTGCTATGCAATGGAATGCTATGCAGCTTAAAAAGAACGAGGTGAACCTACATTTATATGGAATTTATTTTTCAAAGGTACAGAATAGTAAATTGTGTGTCATTAGTGTGTGTGTGTGTGTGTGTGTTGTTTTTAAACAAGAGAATACCACGCACTCCCATAAGCATAAATTAAGAGGCTGTCTCTGGAAAGGTAGCTGGTGGCCAAATGCTTTCACCGAAAATCTATTGTGGGTTTTTTGTTTGTTTTGTAAACTTCTTCATTAATCTTTCCCTTGCTTTTTTGTTTTTGGTTGTGTTTTAAGATAGAGTCACAAGTGTCAATACACAGAAACAAACTTCACTTTCTCCCTGGAAGGCAGTCTCCAAGGATACAAACAGTAGAGCAAAACAAACTAGATCTTAACTAAGTAAAATAGGACAAAGTGGAAATTTCTAAAGTAAGAAAATTAAACAAAAGGGAAGTATGCTTAGGAGGGCAAGACTGACTCAAGAGCAGATGACGTGGCATATGCTTAGAGTCCAACAGATAATGTTTGGCGTGAATGTTTTGATTGTCAAAGATTTTCTTACCTGATGCATTATGGGCCAAAGAAGAGTTGGCATAAATTTCCACTCGAATGAGCAGATGGGCTAAACAGGATGAATTGCGAGATGCTGAAACCAGAAGAGTCTGGACCATACACGGGGACTCTGAGAAGGAACCCGTCTCATTAGAGGAACACCTTTGCTGACCTCTCTTCCACCTCACTGTCACATCCAACGCATTCTGAAAGGAAAATATGCTGTCCCTTTTAAAGTGACTCAACACAGCATGAATCATTCTAAGAACACATAATGGAAAACATAATAAAATCACGCACCAGCCTCAGTTCACTTTACAAAGGGAGAACCGTACACAAAGATGGTATCATTCTGTTCAATCCCACCCCTTAAGTCTACAGCAATATGCAAGCCCTGATTCCTGATCCTCCGTTTAACAGAAAAGCAAGCAACTTTTGGGATAGTTAGAGAAGACTAAACACAGGTCTGTGTGATAAATTATCTCAGTGTGTCCAGCACCTTTTTAGTTTCTTTATCATCCTACCAGCCTATCAGCAGAACATTAAATACACACACAAAAAGTCAATGAAAACAGTCCCCGGTTCCTGGGATGCAAGCAAAGTCTGCCTTTCTCAGCCTTTATCTCCAGAATTGATGTCTTGCACATACTAGGTACTCAATAAAACATTTATTAAATGGAAGATATTTCCTCTCTCCCGGCTTGAGTATCCTTACATGTAAGCTCAGACTGGGTGAGCTTAGTGGTTCATGAAGATTTTTGAGTCACAGATCCATCTGATAATCTGATGGAAGCTGGCAACCCTCTCACCAGAAAAATGCACACATAATGTTCAGACAATTTCAGAGGGTTCTTAAACTTCTTGAAAGTCGTCCAAGGACCCCTGACCCTCGCATAAGCACCTCAGGGCTGGGCAGGTGTCTACTAGATCTGATAACCCACAGTTTCATGGTAGTTTCAAGCACAGAGAACACTACATCATGTCCAACCAAGACGGCACTGCAGAAACACTAACTGTGGGTCTCCACAGGTGCTACTGAGAACATTTGACCTCTGGCCTTACCACAGTGGGGGTCACAGTCAAGCTCCAGTCTCCTGTCTCATTGGTCAGCAGTCCACAAGCTGGAACCGGCAATAATCCTATAGGAGAGAAGATTAGGATGCAAGGCAGTATTGCCCAGCAGCTAAGGGTGTGCATGCTGGAATCAGGCTCCCTAGGAGGGAATCCTTTTCAAAGCCGAGGAGTGGGCCCTTCACAAACTGTGCAACTTTGGACAAGTGACAACCTCTCTGAACTGTAGTGTTTTGTTTTTTTTTTAAAGATTTTATTTATTTATTCATTCGACAGAGATAGAGACAGCCAGCAAGAGAGGGAACACAAGCAGGGGGAGTGGGAGAGAAGAAGCAGGCTCACAGTGGAAGAGCCTGATGTGGGGCTCGATCCCACAACGCCACGATCACGCCCTGAGCCGAAGGCAGACGCTTAACCGCTGTGCCACCCAGGCGCCCCAGGGTATTACTGTTCTTACTAGGAAAATGCGGTGATGCATATAAAGCACAGAGGACAGATAGCTCAGTAAGTGCTAGCCATTATTGTCTCAAGCTTTCTTTCCCTGAGCCTGTCCGTTGGTCCTCTTTGGTCCACAGCAGGCCCCCATCCCTGCTCCCATGGCGATTTTGCAGGGGACGGCAGCCGGGGAACCCCGAGGATGCCACCTCCTGCGATGCCACCTCCCGGGCTCCTTGGGTGGCCTGGCCCTGGCCCAACACCCCCCACCCTCCCCACAGGAAGGGCCGGACGCTTTACCTTCCTTGTCCTGCAGCAGGGCCAGGGACACGGTCACATCCTCGGTGCCTCCGACCAGGGACGCACTGACCACGGGGCTGGTCATGCGGATGAAAGCAGGAATGAAAACTAGGCGGGAAGGAAGGGGAAGGGCGGACTTACTAGTTGTAAGGACTCCGGGAGGAGTCCCAAGTCCGGTCCCTTAAACGCCTCGTCCCCAAACTCCTCGCCCACCCCCAACCCCGGCCTGCAGGCCCCAGTCCTGCGATACACACCCAGGTTCCCCCACAGCGGCCTCAGGACGCCCAGCAGAAGGAGGAGCCTCAAGAGCAGAGGGGCCGGCGGCGGCAAGGCCATGCCTGGGGTCTGGCTGGGCTCGCTTCACAGAACCGCGCCCGCCTTAGAATCCGGGAAGCACGGGACCCGAAGACCCGGCCCGCGCCGCCCTGCCGCCGCCATCTTGTCAAGCCAACCGGAGCTATGGCAACCACCAATCGGCCGCGGGCCTGAGAGCGGCGGACGATGATTGGGCGGACAGCGAGAGAGCCCGCCCCCGGCCCGGGCCCCAGCATCCCGGCCCCGCCCACAGGCCCTGCGTCCTAGTACCTCGGACCAAGGGGGTCGGGAAAGAGTAAGAGTCTGCGTCCAATTTAAATAGAGCTTCCCCAGCCTAGATTTAATTCAGTCACACTGCAAGAGCAAGCCTACGGACACTAGCTTCTTAAACACGATCCTTAATAAACTTGATTTTTATGGGGACTTTGGGAGGACAAAAAGGGGTGGGGCTGCACTGCTGTAATGGTGTAGCGCTCAATTGTTTTCATTATCCTTCTCCCAGTTTTTTGAAGAGTTTTGTGTTGTTTTTACCGCACTGAGCTGTCAGCACTCGGAAAGCAGATCTTATCAAAGAACACAAAACGTTTTGCGCAGCGTTAGGACAGATGCCAAAGTATCTTAACTCTTAGGTCCTTAGCCTCAAAGCATCCCACGCGTTATTACAGTTCCGTGACTAAGCGTGCAGGCTCTGAGGTCGCTGTGGGATTTCTCCCTCTTTCCGCGGGTAGATGGCCTGGGGCAGCTCACCTAGCCTCTCCAAACTTGAGTTTCCTTATCCATAAAAGGGAGAGAACAGACCCTCCCCAATAGGATTGTGTGAGGATTAAATGAAGTAACGTATTAATGAATCTAAACCAACGCCTGGCATATAGTAAGCACTCCATAAATGTTCACTCATTGTTAGCTCTCAGGGGGATGGTATGCCGATTAGCTGAGAGGATCCATGTCTGCACGATGCCTGACAAACAGAAATGCCAAATAAATGTTTGCCGTATTAGTTGATTGGCAAACCTAACATTCAGAAAGCAATCTGAAAGTTGAGGTTGTACTAATGCCTTGCACTGAGATTTGCTTTGTTCTTACACTCTTGCAAAATCATGGATTTGTGCAGTCGTAACACTGGCATGAAATCCCTGCCACCACCCCGCACGTGAGCTCCTCTAGGGGAATGCAGCGTGTTTGTATCTCTTGGTATCTGGGCATAAAGCCCAGGAGAACGTGACTAGCAGGAGGGTAACACACTGCTGCTATTTATTATTCCTTAACAAGAGAGTAATAAGCATTTTCATGGAGGAAAATCGTTGTCTTGAACTACTTGTAATCCCTGGGTCAAAATGCTTTTCCATCTAGGGGAAACATGAGAAAGTAATTTAGGCAAACACGAGGGTTCATGGGGGTGTTTTAAGCGTACTACAAATCTTTATCCTCACTGAGTTCTACTTTGCTAGGCCTTAACATTTTTGGCATGTTGTCACATACTATAGGTAGGGTATCGTTAGTACCACAGTTACCTGTATTGGCAAATATCATTTGTCAGACATTCAAAATAAGAACATTTTTCTTTTAGGTCACTTGAAACCTGTCCTTTCCTTACCAAATAACAGATAACCCTGTCAATACTTCCAGCTGAGACATCCTGCTACCGTAAAGAAATGCACCAGGGGCACCTGGGTGGCTTAGTCGGTTAAGAGTCCAACTCTTGGTTTTGGCTCAGGTCATGATCATGGGGTCATGGGATGAAGCCCCTCGCTGGTCTCCTCACTCAGCAGGGAGTCTGTTTGAGATTCTCTCTCTCCCTCTACCCCTTCTCTCCCTAAAATAAGTAAATAAATCTAAATAAAGAAAAAAAGAAATGCACCAGAGAGTAATTCACAGGGATTCTCTAACCCTCCCAGTTCTGGGTGGGTGGTGGAGGAATGATTAAAGTGGGCTTTCTCTCTTTTCCCCTAGTTTAACTATTTTCTTTTCTTTAAAAAGCATGTAATCATTTTCTGCTCTAATCAGAAAAAAATAGTACTTATTAAAAGTATGCTTTTATTTTCTGCCTTTGGTTGCATTAAGCTGTTTAGCCAGTAGTGGAATGAATTGCGGAATTCTAGGGCATTACAGTTTAAAAAAAAAAAAAAGTAAAAAAAAATGTCATTTTTGAGGCACAATGACATTATTAAAAATTAACTGGAAAACTTTTCTTAAAATGATTTGTAGTCAATTCTATTAATATAAAATGTAGGCATAAAATGTCAATGCAACTATTAACGAAAAGCCCTGATTTTTAAATACTGTACTTCCCATATAAAAATGTCACTGGTATATATGCTGTCTTCTCCACTACTGCTGGAAGCATTCCATGCACTCTTCCAGGAATTACTAACAGTCTTACAAATCATGTTTAGACCATCTGAAAAACAAAATAACTGTTTTTTAAAAAAGCAAGGGAACAGGAATCTTTTTGTAGATTTCTCTACAAAAGGTAGCCCAAGGGACTGCCTTTAGAATAGCAGCTTGGATAGTTCTAACTATCTGTAAGAGAATAATTTCATGGTTTTAAAATTAACTCATGAGATAATAAATCTTCTACTTTTATGACATCAAAACATACATTATGGTAGCTTGTTTTATCCAATGAAAATGCCAAATATTTAAAATTTTGCTAACCTTGCTTCCAATATAAAATTATAAGCAGACATCAAATCTTTCTTCTAATAGTTTCATACTTAGAAACTTTGTATTAAATACTTCATGCCAATCTATTATTATGCAGTATTTGTAACAATATTTTCATATATGGCTTTAGCAAGATTTGAAATTAAAGTTCCTCAGGGGCATCTGGCTGGCTCATTGAGTATAGCATGTGACTCTTGATCTTAGGGTTGTGAGTTCAAGCCCCACACTGGGCACAGAGCTTACTTAAAAAAATAAAAGTTCNCTAATAGTTTCATACTTAGAAACTTTGTATTAAATACTTCATGCCAATCTATTATTATGCAGTATTTGTAACAATATTTTCATATATGGCTTTAGCAAGATTTGAAATTAAAGTTCCTCAGGGGCATCTGGCTGGCTCATTGAGTATAGCATGTGACTCTTGATCTTAGGGTTGTGAGTTCAAGCCCCACACTGGGCACAGAGCTTACTTAAAAAAATAAAAGTTCCTCAGAGTTGAATAAAAAATTGACTGACATTTGACCAAATCCAGTTATTTAAAGTGCAAACTCGGAAATCAGTTGAATTAGCATGAAATAAACAATGAGTAAGAGAAAAGAACTTAAGCAAATATGAAAATTTAAATTATTTTATTATAAAAATTTATAGAAACCATAAACACAACAGTTAAAAATAAAACCTAAACAGAATTAAGCCAGTATACAAAACATCTCAAACAAAAAAGTAACAAGAACCTGATCAGCTTCCTTGAAATTATGTCTTCTAGATATCTGATAACTTCCTAGACTTAAAACAGTGATTTCCATTACACTGAGGCTGTGAAATATTAAATATTATTTCTAAAAGACAAATAAGATTCTCAAACTCAAGGATTCACAAATACTTGCCAAGTGATCACTAAAACCTGTGTGTATTTAACAAAATCATAAACCCAAAGTGCAAAACCCACCTGCAATCATCTAGCCAAATACCAAATTACTAAATGAGACTCTGCTTCTGAGATGGTGTAAAGAGAAAACTAAAATCTTATTTACATACAAAGTTGTGTACAGAAATGGGTTTTTGACAATACACGTTTGTTTTTGTCGATATATGTTTAAAAACAAACCAAACCAGCCACCATTCCTGAAAACCCTTCTTACACTGTGCTGGAATTGGAAAAGACTAATAACTTCAAGGTTACATAGAAAAATAAGTTTTTTCTTGTTGAAATTAAAAATACTTTTTATTTTGGACCTGTCGCACTTGTCAGTAGTAAATCCAAAGCTTCTAGAGAACAGTTCTCCAACATTAATGCTTTTTTTTTCTCATTACAAAAGAATTCTATCTGGGGGACAATGCTGAACCAGAAAGAATCCATTCTCCACCAAGAAATTCCCCCTCCAAACCTAGACCCAGTTTTCACAGATAAGCTCTTCACGCTACTATCTCTGAAGAGAAAGTCGCTGCCAGAGTACCGTACCCCCTTCTCCACACTCTCAAGCTCAGACTTTGTACTTACTCAGTGACAAACAATTATTATGTGGATGACTGTGTCCAGACACGCAGTGATGTCAGACAAAAGCAAAACTACCTGCTAGTATCTGAAGCTAAATCTCAACTTAGACAATAAGGATTTTATTTACGTGACTATCGTCAAAGTCAGCTGTTGATGCAAGGAAGACGGTCTGTCTTGATTAATGCCATTACTGCATGGTCGCTTTTTCTAAAACTGTGCTCAGATTTCACTGGTCATACATTTCACAGGCAGAACCCAGACTCGGGTCACAGAGTCTAAGGCCTGCCATCAGTCATGCCAGGCTGACAATGATCACCTCATTAAAAAAAAAAGAAGAAGAAGAAAAAAAAAGTCACTAACTAATGTGTGCTTTCTTCTCCCTTTGTGGACAAAAACCAGTCAGAGAAGATTGCATAGAATGACTCCCTCAAATAAAGCAGTCCCCCAAAAACAGCATGAGGGTAATGGCCTAGAAATCTTTTCTGTAAGAAACGTCATTCAAAATTATCCCACACACGCTGTATTTTTTCAGGGCCTCCTAACGTAGATTCCGCCATACAATTTCTATTAATAGGCTCTGAAAGATTGGGGGGGCGGTGTCTTATGATCACATGGACACTTTCAGTTTCTTTTTCTTGGCCTTCAGCACAGGAGGCAGAGAAATCTTAAAGGCTGTCCTGTAACGACAGAGGAAGACCCTCTTCAGAGCTCTGGATCTTTCCCGTGTGAGCCAGCCACACCACCCCAGGGATACTTACTCGCACGTCGTGCAGATAGGACTGAAATTGCAGAATACTGTAAATTTGAAAAACAAAACAAACAGGATGTGGAAAAAAACCGCACAGTTGACTATTTTCTGCCACCCCCACCACAGAAAACTCTGTATTTGAACTTACTTGACAAGCACACAGAACAGACATAGCCAATTTCAATGAGATTTCGATGACAGAAGCAAGCTGCCCGGTAGTCCACATGAATTGGGGGTGGGAGGATTAGCTGAGATCTTTGATCTTGATCAGGAAGAAAAACCCACTGTAAAAAATAAAAAATAGATTAAAAAACGAGGCCAGAAAATTTTATTTAAAACATGGGGAAAAATAACCGGAAGTTAGAACATAGGTATCAGATATTAGACAGGGGAACACTAAGGAGAATAATAAATTAGGATTTTCCTTAAAAATCTATCAAGAATGGCTTTTCTCTTCAGTCAGCAGTCACGGAGCACCTCCACAGGCAGCCACTGTTGTGTGAACAGTCCTCCAACAGTCTGCACACAGCTGCCTTCAAAGACGCCCTGGAGTGCACCCTTCTAGCTTCCAAACCCCTGGGCCACCCATCTACTCCTTCTCCCACTTACTAGCATCCGCCATCGTGCTCCCCTTCAATCCCCAGGAGACGGGGCTCACCCAGATGCAAGGTGTTAGGGTGCTGCTGATGGTTCCTTACCAGTAAATACTGCAGAAGGGAAGGCATCTGAGGCACCTTCAAGTACAGTCCCCCCGTGATGTCACAAGCCTGCAAGACATCCAAAGGGCTCTCTGCCAAACCGGCACTCGCTTAGCTTTTCCAGAGGGATGTAATTCTTCGGGTCTCCAAAGGAGAGGGGGATATGACAGAGCCGAACAAAAGGGCATGTTTTCCCAAGGGTGTCTGAGGACCAGAAACTTCCTGCTAGCTCTCAAGGCATTCAACTATTTTTCCTGCAGACACCACACTCTTTCACCCTTTGAAGACCTTAGCGTAGCACAGCCCATGCCCCTTCTGCTCTGCGTTTGCTACTGATGAAATTATTCTGGTGTGTTTACTCCTCTCATTTTCATTATATTTTTAACAACAGCTTTGAGATCATTCTCGGGCCATAAAATTCACTCTCTAAAGTGTGTGCTTCACTACTTTCTACTGTCCTCAGAGTTGTGCAACTGTCACCACTACCTAGTTCCAGAACATTTCCTCACCCCAAGAAGAAACCCCATACTTATTAGCAGTTACTCTTAACCCCCTACCCCTAGGCTACCAGTGATCCACTTTCTATCTCGATGGATTTGCCTATTCCGGACATTTCAGATAAAGGGACTCATACAATTTTCCTTTAGCATCATGTTTTCAAGGTTTATCTACATTGTGGCAAGATCAGTACTTGATTCCTTTATATGACTAAATAATACTCAATTGTATGGTTATACCACAATTTGTTTAACTCCATTCACCCACTGATGGACTCTTGGGTGCAACTGCGGGAAGATAGAGAGTCAATCAGTTAAGTAAATGCAGAAATAATGTCACAGGTTATGATCACTTCTACGAAGAATAATGAAGTTGGGTAAGGAGACAGGGAGTGACACTGGATGGTCAGGGAAGGCTTCTCTGAGGAGGTGACACAGAAGCAGAGACCCAAATGAGGGCAGGGAGGAGACCATGAAAATATCTGAGGAAAAGCCTTAGAAGCAGAAGGAACAGCAGATGCAGACACCCTTGGGCTGTGGCAGGCTTGTAGTTTTAAAGCGATAGCAAGGAGCCCAGTGTGGCTGGAGTAAAGAGGGAGATTCCATGGGGACAGAGAGATACCCAGAAACCATATCGGGTAAGGAATAGAGATGGCCATGGCAAAACTCTGGGTTTTAGTCTATGTGTGAGGGGACGCCATGGGAGGGTTTTAAGCAGGTGAATGACAAGATCTGATTTATATTTTGAAAGCTTCATTCTGACTGCCTTGTTGAGAATGGACTTTGGTGGGCGGGGTAAGCATAGAAACAGAGACCAGTTAACAGATACTACGATCCTCCCCTTGAGTGGAAGCAACGAAGGAGAAGACATATGGTGGGATTCACGGACTATTTCAAAGATCAAGTCAAAAGGATTGGCTAATGGGTAGGAAAGGAGAGGAAGAGAAGAAACAAGGCAGAGTCAGGATTTTGGCTTAAGGGGCTAATGAACTGAGCTGCCACGTGCTGAGATGGGGAGGCCCGTGGGAGGCAGCGTGGAAAAAATCAGGGGTTGTGTTTCAGACATGTTAAAGTTGAGATGCTGCTGGATGTCCAAGGGGAAATACTGCCTATGCAGCTGACTATGTGAGTCGGGAACACAGAGAGCCTGCGTCTGGCCCAGACACAGCGATGTGAGGGTCAGGGAGGCAGAGCTGGTATTTAAACTCACGGCACAGGCAAGATCTTGTAGGAGTTAGCAGACGCTGCGTAGACTGAAATGTGCAGTTAAAAAAATGTATTCAACCTTTTTAATTTTTTAATTCTGAAATATAGCCATATGTGCAAGAATATATATACATAACATGTAAGTATGGTTTAAATAAAACAAACGCTATTACCTAACATCAAGCTTAAGAAAAAGGACACTTTGGAACCTCTGACGCTAGTGTACTTCCTAATCGTATCTCCCCTTCCCACTCTGTGTCTTCGGCAGTATCCTAAACTCAGCATTTTCCAGTTTTGTGCTTTTAACGGCTCTTTTAGCAAAGAATATTTCTTGTGGTCGAAAAAACATTTATCAAAAGTTCGGCAATTTCTTCAGTCTCATTTCTTTCTTTTTTTCTCCCTTTTTCGTTAAATTAAATTTCAGTTTCATACGTTTGACCGAAAAGCAACATCTAACAGTGCTGTCCAACAGAAATATAATGTGGGTGACACGTGAAACTTAAAATTTTCTAGCCACGTAAAAAAAGGAAAAAAAAAACCGATAAAATTAATTTTAATACAATTTGATTTAACTCGATATACCCTACGTACTGTCATCTTAACATGTGATCAAGATGAAAATCCTCTACATTCCGTCCTTCATACCAAGTCTGTGAAAGTCAGTGTGTGACTTTACACTTTACAGCACATCTCAATTCACCAGACTCATTGCAAGAGCTCAACGGCCATATAACTGTCACATAGGACAGCACAGATCTGGGGTACGAGCCTGTCTTTATAAAATTCTCTGCTTAGCGATCCATTCTTCCATCTACATCTATACAGAGAGATCTACCATGCTGTTTACCTAATATTAGCAACGGTAATTTTAAGATGATAGGATTTAAAGGTATTTTTTTTACCCCTTTAAAAAATACTTTCCTGAGTTGCTTGAATTCATTTCAATATGTGAATCACTTTTACAGAAGCAATCATTATGTAAAACATAAATAAAAATTTTAAAGGAACCAGAGAGTTGTACACCTGAAACTAATGTGACATTGTGGGTCAATAATACTTCAATAAAAAAAATAAAATAAGGACCAGAGAGATGTTAGTGCTCTAAACAACAGCATCACACAGGCTAATTCCTAAAAATGTGTGAAGGCTGGCGACAGGCAGTTAACAATAAGAGAACACACCATGCTCCCCTGACCACCAACACCACACTTCCATTGAACACGTACCTGCTGGAGGAGTCCTGAATCCGAGTCTAAAACACAGGCATCGATCAAAATATTCTGAAATGAACATTCCGAAAACATTACAGGAATAATAAAAATAATGACTGTCTTACACTGGGAACCTACTATGTGTTAGATTATTATTTTTTTTTAGACAATTCTTAAAACGGCTTATTTGATATGCAGAATAACCGCAAGGCAGATATTCGAGCTGCATTTTGCAGCTGAAGCACCCAGGCTTTGGTCAGGCTGTGGTCACAGAGCTTGGGGGGGGGTAGTGCTGTCACCCCCAGTCTGCCTGTCTCCAAAGCCCATGGTCTTTTCACTAGATCATGCTGCCGATCCAACACAGAGAATACTTGGCATGAATATGGCAGCATTTTGGGTTAAAACTTAAGTTTTAAGAAAGTTTTTTTTTAAACATATCAAAGAAAACCTATTAGTGATAATTCATTTGAATTAGTATAAATTCATTCAATTATTTGCAAAGTAAAACTATCAAATCTTGATAAAACCTCCCTAAAGCAAAGAGATAGAGGAACTGAGGCAAGGCTCACGAAAACTGTAAACCAGGGATTCTTAGCCTGAGGTCCAAGGATGGGTTAAACAGGGTTGCACGAATACCATGAAACTAGATGCAAAACTGTGTGTCAGTGTACCTTTTTCTGGGGACCCATAAGATCCATGCGTCCAAAACAGAGAAATGACTAGTATAAAATATCAATTCCAGATTCTTCATCCACTGATAAGGACATTTAGTCAAAATACCTCTGTATGTAGGTCATTCAAAAAATAAAATTCATTATGAAACAATATTTTCTAAAAAGAATGCTCCCAAGGGGGTGGGGGGAGTAGAGAGAGAGGCAACCCAAGAAATAGGCTTTTAACTACGGAGAACACACTGATGGTCACCCGAGGGGTGAGGGGTGCGGGGAAGGGGGAACTAGGTGATGGGGACTAAGGAGCACACTTGTGATGAGCTCCGGGTGATGTACGGAAGTGCTGAATTATGATATCACACTCCTGACACTAGCACAACCCTGTATGTTAACTGTGCTGGAATTTAAATTAAAACTAAAAAACAAGGATGCTCCCAATTCACCTGCTTCTGTGCCGCGAAGATGACATTCATGAGGTTCATATACTGCAGCGCGCTGTCCTCTGCAGCCTTAATCACCTAAAAATCACATCCGCGTGAATACCTCGCAGGCACATCCGAGTTCTCACTGCAAACACAACCAAGGCAGCTTTTCTAATCTGCCTGCCTAGTGACCATTCTTCAATAATATGTACAATGTAAAGGTGACTGCAAGAACCTCCCCCAGACCCTACCCTCCAAGACAGTCCGTTAACAGTTCCAGACAGCACCTACGTGCGTGCGTGCGTGCATGCGCACACGCAAACACACACACGCACACACACCCAGAATGATTATCTAGTGCTCTGCAACCTTTCTTTTTTTTTTTTTAAGTAACTCTGCACCCAACATGGGGCTCGAACTCACACCCCGAGATCAAGAGTCACATGCTCTACCCATTAGGCCAGCCGGGCGCCCCTGCAACCTGCTTTTTGGTTTCACAATATCTGGGGGAGTGGGGAATCTTGTATCAATGAATTTAGATGTAGGTCATCCTTCATGCCAACTTCATAGATTCCACTGCTGAACCAACTTTCTATAGAGGACACTGAAGCAGATTCCAATCCTGTTTTAGACGATACTCTGGGGAGCATTCTCATATACGCTTCACACAACTCCCTGACTACTTCCTAAAATAATCGGGGAGATTGCTACAGTATACCTCTGGACAGAGGTTACCAAAGTTCCTCCAAAAAAGCTGTACCAGTTTACCCTCCCATTGGAAATGCAAGAGAATAACCAATCCCCAACGCTGCCACCAACGCTGGGAACTACCCATTTGTGCTGAGCAAGAAGCAAACAATGAAAACCCTGTTACTGGATGTTTCTGTTTCTTTGCTTACTAGTAAGGCTGCGTGTATTTTCAAATGCTAACTGGCCATGTGCATTTCTTCTTTTGTAGGCTGTGTATGTTTTCTACCTATTTTTTTAGAGTAAACCTTAACGTTTAAAGTTTAATTGATAAGGGCGGGACGCCTGGGTGGCTCAGTTGGTTAAGTGTCCGACTCTTGATCTCACTCAGGTCTTGATCTCACAGTCGTTGAGTTCAAGCCCCCAGTTGGGCTCCTCGGCCAGCGTGGGGTCTACTTAAAAAATAAATGAATAAGATAAAAAATAAATAAAATTTANTCAGGTCTTGATCTCACAGTCGTGAGTTCAAGCCCCCAGTTGGGCTCCTCGGCCAGCGTGGGGTCTACTTAAAAAATAAATGAATAAGATAAAAAATAAATAAAATTTAATGGATAAGAGCTCTTTTTCACTTTAGAACTATTAAATTAATCCTGTCAGGTAGCTATGCTGAAAATACTTTTCCTAATAGCTTTTCTTTCATCCTTGATTTTGGGGGTTTGATTTTTCTTGAGGTCTTAAGCTTCACATCATGCTTAGCAAGGTCCTGCCCAACCTGAGATTATTAACAGGTATTTTCTTCCAACACTTTTATGACTTGAACTTTTACAGTGACATGTCTGACCCTTACTAGAATGATTTAGGTGCAAGCAATGAGATCTAACTTTGTTTTCTCCCAAATGGCCAACCAACTGGCCCAGCACCTTTAACTGAATAATTCACTTTCTTCCCACTAACTTAATTGCTTCCATTCCACAAGTCAAACTCTTCCGTGGACCTGATTTTATTTCTGGAGCCAATCTTGCCGTGCCTACNCATTTATTCCGTGCCTACAACTGTGCCAGAACCACACTATTACTGTAGCTTTGCAATGTGTTTTAAGGCCTAACAGAGCAAGTTCCTGCTTATTATTCTCTTTCAGAAAGCACCTGACTACTCTCTTTGATTTATTCTTCCAGATAAAATGTTGATTTTTTTTTCTTTTTAAGATTTTAAGTAATCTCCACACCCAACATGGGGCTCGAACTTACTACCCCAAAATCAAGAGTCACACACTCTACCGACTGAGCCAGCCAGGCACCCCTTACCATTGGAGTTCTTAAAGCACTTGGCACAGAGTCGGCTTCAGATTCCCTGTTCTTCTCCGCCCTCCCCCCATGCCATGACATGCACTATCTCTCAATAAATAAATAAAATCTTAAAAAAAAATTCTGAGATTGCACTGAATTTACAGTTTAACTTTGGAAAAACTGACATCCAAGAATAAAATATGGCTCTCCATTCCTTCAATTCTCTTACATCTCTCAGAATTTTAGTTTTTCATCATAATCAATTTTACACATTGCTTGTTAATTTATTCTGGATATTCATATTTATTATAAATGGGTCTTACTTCCCATTATGCTTTCTAATTGGTTATAGGTGGTATAGAAACATAGTACTGATTTTTTAAAATCTTACCAAAATCCTTGATTTCATTTCCTGATTATCTATAAAGAGATAAAGACAGATTACAATTTAACTGAATCTTATTAAACATATTGTTAAGGTTTTATAACCAATATTTTTAAACAGTCCACCAAAATTATAGCAGTAAAATAAGGATTCCAGATCTCACAAAAAACCACACGCTCCTACCTTTAACCTCCTTGTTCATTCTATGAATGTCTGATTTTTTTTAGCATTAAGGAATTTTAAAATATTATTTAACTTCATAAATACTTATAGTAAGCAGAAAAATAACCTCAAATTTTAAATAAATCCAGCATCCACCTAACTGAAAAAAGAAGTGCTCTATTTCCCATGATAAACACACAAGAGTAATTAGGGGTTTCCAATTACCAACTGCAATCAACCGAATTTGTAACCTGACCTTGTAACCTGACCAAAACATGCTCTCTGCCCCCAGAAAATTAAAATTACCATGATTTATCCTTCTGTGATTATCCACCACACCCTAGATTTCAATACTGGGATGACAGGTAAATCGATAAGCAAGGTAACAAATGTGAAAACCACACACAGATGACCAGGCACCCTCAAAGCCTAGGGCACAGGAATCACTCAATATTTTCCAAAACAAAGAAATTAAATTACAAAAGACAGGGAGAACATAGGGGTGCCTGGGTGGCTCAGTCGGTAAGGCATCTGCCTTCAGCTCAGGTCATGATCTCAGGGTCATGGGATTGAGCCCCACGTCAGGCTCTCTGCTCAGCAGGGAGTCTGCTTCTTCCTGTCTCTCTCTCAAGCAAATAAATAAAGTTTGTTTGTTTGTTTGTTTGTTTGTTTTAAAGACTGGGAGAACATCACACAGACAACATCAAATTCTTAGGACAGTGTTGTTCACTCTATGCTAAGTGCAAATAACCTGGGGCCTCTGGAAAAACCACTCATTTATTAACCTCAGGATCAGTAAATGGCTTTTATGACCAAACACACTGCTCCTAACTTAAGGAAGGTGGAAAAACAAACACACCCTCCCCAATTTGTCAAAGCAAGATAACAGCATCCTGAAGAATGTGTTGGGAGCAGAAGGATATACTAGAGAAACCAGAGTCTTCTTTTTCTTTACATATCAAGTTTTTACAGCTTATCTTAAAAACATTCCGAAGCCAAGATAAACTATCTTTTGATTATCCACCCCTTTAGAATACTCATGCCTTTCCTTAATATGAACACCCAAGGTTCTAAAAATTATCACAAGTTAAGATACTCAGAAGACACTTTCTGAATGCCTAGAACACCAAGGATACAGCAAAGAGCTTTGGCGAGGGATCCTGCCAGCAGTGTTTCTGTATGTTGACCCTTTATCTCACCTGCAAAAAAAAAAAAGAAAAAAAAAATTAAAGAGAACTTTTAGGTATTTTCTTGAACTAAAATCATCTTCAAATCAAAGCATTCTTCTTTGTGAATAAAATCAGCTGACATTTCCAAGTCAGGTTTAAAAACATAGATAGGGGGCACCTGGGTGGCACAGCGGTTAAGCGTCTGCCTTTGGCTCAGGGTGTGATCCCGGCGTTATGGGATCGAGTCCCACATCAGGCTCCTCCGCTATGAGCCTGCTTCTTCCTCTCCCACTCCCCCTGCTTGTGTTCCCTCTCTCGCTGGCTGTCTCTATCTCTGTCAAATAAATAAATAAAATCTTTTAAAAATAAATAAATAAATAAATAAAAACATAGATAGCAATCTGTTCTCAGTAATGCTTAAGTAAGCAATTTTTAACATTTTCTCAATTTAAAATATCCTGTGGTCAGGGGCTGAGTGGGTACAAAGCTTCAGTTTGGGATAATCTGGGAATGGACAGTGGTGATGTTTGTACACAGTGTGAATGTACTTAACGCCACTGCACTGCACATTTTAAAATGGCTGAATGGTAAATTTTATTTTATGTATATTCTCTTTTTTTTTTAAGGATTTTATTTTTAAGTAATTTCTACACCCAATGTGAGGCTCGAACTCACAACCCTGCAATCAGGAGTCACATGCTCCACTGACTGAGCCAGCCAGGAGACCCCTACGTTATGTATATTTGACCACACTAAAATACCCTGGTGGTTATCTGGAAAAGCTCAGGTTTGTTAGTGACCTAAATGGTACAAGAGGTCACGCGCAGCTGCTTGGTCTGAGCCTCTCTGCCCTCCTTCCCACCACTTCTTTTGTCTCACGTCCCTCGGACAGCTGCCCTGCTAGTGGAAAGGGGGCTGGGAGAAGCCCTCTGGTGGTGGCAAGCAGGGACAAAGCTGGCAACTTGTTCGAAGCCTTGAGTGAAAAAAGTCAAGCAGCTCAAGAGGGTGGAGAGCCCAGACTAACATCTGGTGTGAATGGGGCCTGCAGCTGGTCCAGGAGCACGGATACCTCCACCCACGGGTGAAGGTCAGACCAGGAAAGGTCTTGAACACCATACTGAGAAGACCCACAGTTTTACCCTGGAGACCCATAGTTCTCAAAGTATGATTCTAGAACCAGGTATAAGAGCATCACTCGGGAACTTAACAGAAACACTGATTCTTGGGACCACCCTGGACCTGCTAAATCAGAAACTGCAGGGTGGGAGCCAGCATTTTATTTTAACAAGCCCTCCAGGTGATTTTTACCAGCTTTACTGGGGTATAACTGACAGATCATAAAATTCACTCCTTTTAAGTAAACAATTCTATGGGGTTTTTTTAGAAAATTTAGAGAGTTGTAAACGATTACCACAACCCAATTTTAGAACATTTCCTTTACCCCAAAAGATCACTCGGGCCAATTTTAGTCACTCCTCCCGCGCCCCGGGAAACCACTAACCTACTTCCTGTCTCTAAAGAGTTGCCTTTCCCTTCCAGGTGACTCTGACACAGGCTACCGTTTAAAAACCACAGTCTACCGGCAACAAGGGAACCAGTAACAGACTTTAAGCCAGGAAATAGTAGCTCTGGTTTTTAGAAGGATTAGCTGTGAAAGAGTTAAGGAAAGACCTGAATGGGGACAGACAGGAGTCAGCAGGCAGAAGCTGTTAGAATGGTCCAGAGCAGCAGCTCTCCACCTGAGCAACTGTGCCCTCCTGGGGAGATGTGGCAAAGTCTGAGCTATATTTGGTTGTTGCAAGCGAGGGATGTTATGACATCTAATAGGTCGAGGCCCGGGATATTGTTAAGTATCCTCCAAAGCACAAGAGAGTCCCCACAACAAAGAATCATACCCAAAATGCCAACGGTGCTGGGGTGGAGCCAGATGACATAAAAGAGGTCAGATTTTGGAGGTACTTCTAAAGCTGAACTAATAGGATGTCATAGCTGATTAGATGTTGAATGTGAGCAGAGAAGGGTCAAAAATGAAAGCTTTGAATCTGAAAAAGTAGGTGAATGGGCGTGGCAGAAACTGGAAACGTGGAAATGGTGGTGCAGCTGGGAGGGAAAGATAAGGAAACTAGGCTGGGGTGTGTTAGCCAGATTGTGGGACACCTATGTGGAGACATTTGCTGAAAGAAAGGCTCAATTAGAGACAAAGACTGGGAAGTGTTCACGTAGAAATGATAATTAAAGACAAGAGTGGGCAGGGGCGCCTGGGTGGCATGGCGGTTAAGCATCTGCCTTCGGCTCAGGACGTGATCCCGGCGTTATGGGATCGAGCCCCACATCAGGCTCCTCCGCTATGAGCCTGCTTCTTCCTCTCCCACTCCCCCTGCTTTTGTTCCCTCTCTCGCTGGCTGTCTCTATCTGTGTCGAATAAATAAATAAAATCTTTAAAAAAAAAAAAAAAAGACAAGAGTGGGCGAAAACATACAGAGGGAGAAAAAATAAGAAAATAATGTGGGGGATTAAAAACCCTATTTTTTATGGGACAAGATGAAGGAAAAGTCAGAAATGAAAGAATGGTCCAAAAAAGAGGAATAACAAGTCAAAAGGATATCCTCAGACGCTAAGAGTATATTCCAAGAAGTAGAGGCCGGCGGATAGCGTGAGACGCTGGCGAGGTCAGGCAAACAAGGCACAGGCTTTGATAAAAATGATTTTACAAAAGAAAACAGAGAACACAAGTAAATACTCCCAAGAACCCCAAATCTCTGGACCTAAAGCCTCAAGGACCTGCACATTCAACTGCAATTTTAAAATAACAATAATGGAGAAAGAAAACCATTACTCTTGGTCATGAGATCCTTAATCTCTTCAGCGATAATTTCGTTCGCTGCTGTGAACAACTCATATTTCCCATCCTTGCTCCCTGAGGGGCTGAATTCAGAAGAAGGGTTGCCAGGGTCTCCAAAAAAGTCTCCAAGTCTGCCATTCTTTCCAGGATATAAGAATCGACTGAAACAGTGGGGAAAAAAACACCGAGTTACACGAGGACTCTGTCCTCACTCAACATCCAGATGAAATTCAGAAGAGAAAACAACCACATCAATTCTCACAAGATTCTGTAATAAATTTCATTTTTAAGAAATGTATAAGGCAGGCAAATTGGCAAACATGAGTCTACCACCAGAGAATGTTTTAATGATCCCCACTGTTTTCTCACAAATGAAAAGAAATAAAGCGTGTGCTGGATCCCAGTCTCTTAAAATGCCTTAGGGTGGTTCTCATTCTACTTTCTCAGATGCCAACTGGGAAGAGAATCATACCAAATTCTAACTTATGACCAGTTTATTATTTGAGGTATATTTATCTACCCCAGTAATAAAAATCTGCCCTGAAAAGATCCTCCTAGTGCTTCATGATTTTTACAGTAATCTTGTAAAAACACATATTTGGTTTTTCTAAAAGTTGGAACACTTTGCTTTTTATAGTTTTTCTTTGGATGTCTTAACCAAATCAGTGTCATCTTTCTCTTTCAACTCTGAGAAAAATGCCTGGTTATCATGGGAGCGGGAGCACGCACCTGGTGGCCCACAGGCTCTTTCAACACACCAAAGAGAGTAGCCCTAAGAAATGAGAAATTTGAGAACTATCCACTGACCTCATATGAAATACGCTGGTACACAAGAGTCACTTCTACCAAGATGTGACATTTAATCAAGACCTAGAAGAGCCGTGTCCTACATGGAGAGGATTCTATGGTCAGCATATACATGAAAAGTAAATACGGTGAAAATATGTAGCACATACGTGGTCATATCTGCAGAGCTGCACACCTTCAGTCCCCTGAAGAGACTCTAAGCCGGCCAGTTCTCACACCGTGCTGGGAAAGGTCACTGCATCTTCAGCTGAGCACCACATGGAGTAGTTGGCTTGGGTTAAAACCCAATTAACAAGAAAAACCCTTATCTATAAACACCAGAATCACACCCGGAGCAGTGAAACACTACACCCCGAGAAGTACACAGGGCCCAAGACTGGCTGAAAGAAAGTAGAATCACACCTCCCATTTCACCTGCCCCCTGGGGCAGACTCACTCGAAAAACAGTAATAGGAGCTGCCGGCCTTGCTTGACAATTTTCCCTGTTTTTTGCCGAGAGAGGATGGTTGAACCCGGTAAGTTAAATGTGCACATGATGCAAATCTATTAGGTATCAGCTAATGAAGTTTCCAATATTCATTCCTACCAAAATGTACATGTACTGATTCTTGATGCTGTTAGTCTTACTCAATGCTACATTAAAAATTTTTTTGCAACACAGAAAAGGAATAGTGCACGCCGACTGGCATAAAAACCTCACAACTGGGAAGCGCTGAATAGGGAGAGTAATCACTAGGCTCATACCTTTCTTGAATGTGACTTGCTATCACAGCGAGTTTGTTGGAACGATTCATGAACAAATGAGAATTTCCCAGCACCATCACGGCATCTATGCATTTTGATAAAGTAAACTGTTGAAAAACGGAAAACGTTAGAAAAGGCAAAGTAGCTATCCAAATAACTAGGTTAGGTCTTGAAATGATAAAGATTTCATTTAAATTTTATTCGCTGCTAAAAATTTGCTCAGGAGCTCCCTCCTCCACAGTCATAAGCAAAAACACCTGAAAACTAGTTTTCTAATTTTACTTACGTAAGATGATTTCTACATCAGTGCGTTATTCCACAAATATTCTCTGCAAACATTTAAGGAACACAAACATGTCATATATTCTATGATAAAATTACTAGCAAACTATTACTACACACAAAGTAGATGATTAATACATACTGATTAAATTGGTGATTTGTAAAAGTTCTCAATTCATTCACTTGCTAAGTATGCTAAGCCTGTTATCTGTCAGGTAAAGATCCCTTCTTTCGTGGAGCTTACATTCTCACGAGTACTAATATTACTAAAAAATGTAGGTAGATATTTTTATAATCCTGGAATAAAGCATGTTTCTCTTAAAGAAAAAGAATACTTCCAGCAGCAAAGAAAGGCTGATAAATTCCACTTTATTAAGAAAAAAGTAAAGCAGGGGCGCCTGGGTGGCACAGTGGTTAAGCATCTGCCTTCGGCTCAGGGCGTGATCCCGGCGTTGTGGGATCGAGCCCCACATCAGGCTCTTCAGCTGTGAGNATAAAGCATGTTTCTCTTAAAGAAAAAGAATACTTCCAGCAGCAAAGAAAGGCTGATAAATTCCACTTTATTAAGAAAAAAGTAAAGCAAACCTATTAAAATTTCTATATGGCAAAAAAATGACTGTGAACAAAAGTGAAAGGCAAATTGCAAACTGGGAAAATATAATATCAACATATGACAGGCAAAAGGTTAACCTTCTAATATACAGAGTGTCCACNAAAGCAAACCTATTAAAATATCTATATGGCAAAAAAATGACTGTGAACAAAAGTGAAAGGCAAACTGCAAACTGGGAAAATATAATATCAACATATGACAGGCAAAAGGTTAACCTTCTAATATACAGAGTGTCCACAGATCAGTTAAAAAAAAAAAAATACCAGAAGAGGAAAAAGGGCAATGCCCCAGGGAAAAATACAAAGGGCCATCAAATACAGTAAAAGCAAACTGAGAGAGCTTTTATGGTATATGATATTGGCAAAAGATAAAATAAGGAAAGAGAACATCTTGTGTGGGTTCCCCAAAAAAAAGGCATTCTCATATACCACTGGTGAGAGTTAAAAATGAAACAGTATTTATTCTTGGACAGTAACAGGGTAATATGCAGTGACGTGCTGTTCTATCTATAAAACGGAATACTATTCAGCAATAAAAGGAATGAATTACTGTAACAACACAGACAAATCTCAAGATAATTATGCTGAGTAAAGAAACCAGACCAAAAGTAATCCCACTACATATTGATTTCATTTATATAAAATTCCAGAAAATGCAAACTAATCTATAATGACAAAACAGATCAGAGGTTGCCTGGAGCGGGGACAAGCAGACAGAAGTGGGTAGGATAAATTACAAAGGAACATGAAGAAACTTCTGGGGGTGACAGATTTATACATTCATTATTTTGACTGCGATGATAATTTCACAAATGTACACATATATGAAAACATATCAAACCAAACACTTGAAATATGTGCTGTAAACTACGTGTCAATTATATCTCGATAAAGCTAATTTTAACTTTGACTTTTCTTTTGCATTTTTATTTTTATTTATTTATTTTTTAAAGATTTATTTATTTATTTATTCATTCAACAGAGATAGAGACAGCCAGCGAGAGAGGGAACACAAGCAGGGGGAGTGGGAGAGGAAGAAGCAGGCTCATAGCGGAGGAGCCTTATGTGGGGCTCGATCCCATAACGCTAGGATCACGCCCTGAGCCGAAGGCAGACGCTTAACCGCTGTGCCACCCAGGCGCCCCTGCATTTTTTTTTATTTTTCTTATTTTATTTTTTTTTTAATTTTTTTTTGATTTTATTTATTTGACAGAGATAGAGACAGCCAGCGAGAGAGGGAACACAAGCAGGGGGAGTGGGAGAGGAAGAAGCAGGCTCATAGCGGAAGAGCCTGATGTGGGGCTCGATCCCACAACGCTGGGATCACGCCCTGAGCCTAAGGCAGACGCTTAACCGATGTGCCACCCAGGCGCCCCCCCTGCATTTTTTTTTTAAAGTAGGCTCTATGCCCGACGTGTGGCTTGCACTCAGGACCCCGAGATCCAGAGTTACATGTTCTACCGACTGAGCTGGCCAGGCACGCCTCGATTTTAAAAAAGACACCATTAAGAAAACGAAGAGACAAGCCATAAAGTCATAGACCAGGAGAAAATATTTGTAAATCATATATTTGAAGAAAACAGTTGTATCCAGAATATATAAAGAGTTCTTACAACTCAGTAATAAAAAAACAAACAGCCCAATTTAAAAGTTGGGTGTAACAACTGAATATGCATTTCAACTAAAAAAATACAAGGACAACTTATAAGCATGTATTACATACATAATAGATACATATTATACCTATATATATAATAGTCATTAAAGAAATATAAATTAAAACGACAACAAGATACCACTACCTACTTACTAGAATGACTGTAACAAAAAAGACAGGTGTTGGCAAGGATGTGAAGACGCTAGAACTCTCACACACTGCTCAAGGGAATGGAAAATGGCGTATCCACTTTTTAAGTCTGGCAGCATCTTAAAGTTAAATCTAAACCCTACCATGTGACCCGGGAATTCAACTCACAGGCATCTACTCAAGAGAAATGCAAACATATGTCCACACAAAGACTTGAGAGTTATCAGCATTATTCATAATAGTCAAAAAGTGGAAACAATCCAAATGTCCATGAACAGACGAGTAAGAAGTATATCCATACGATAAAATACTATTCGGTAATAAAGAGGAACCACCAATACAGGCTACCACATGGGTAAACCTCAAGAAGACTATACTAAGTGGGAAAAAACAAGATCAAACTACTACCTATAACCCAAAGTCGCCCAATATGAAAAATATCATCCAAATAGTTTAATAACTATTAAAAAAATTAATTCATAGTTTAAAACTCCCCAAAAAGCAAACTACAGGCCCAGACGATTTCTCTGGAGAATTGTACCACCCAAGCATCCCTGTACAGAACTTTTCTGATAAAAAGTTAAAAACACAAGGGTGCCTGGGTGGCTCAGTCTGTGAAGAGTCTGCCTCCGGCTCAAGTCATGATCCCAGGGTCCTGCGATGGAGCTCCACATTGGGCTCCTTGCTCAGAGAGGAGCCTGCTTCTCCCTCTTCTGCCTGCTGCTTCCCCTGCTTGTGCTCTCTCCCTCCCTCTCTCTGTCAAATAAATAAAATCTTTTTTAAAAATGTTTAAAAATATATAAAATGCTAATGAAAGAAATCAAGATTGAAAAAAAAAGAAATCAAGATCTAAATAAATGGAGAGATGTACTTTATTTGTAGCTTGGAAGACCTAAGATAATAGGTATAGCAGGGCTATGTAGAGTATATCCTCAAATTGATAAACAGGTTTAACATAATTCCTACCAAGATTCCAACAAGATCTTTTGTAGACATAGACAAGCTCATTCTAAAATTTATATGGTAAGGCAAAGGAACTAGAATAGTTAAAAAAAAACAATTTTGAGAAAGAAAAATAAAGTGGGAGGAATCAGCCTGCTGGAGCCCAAGACTTATTATCTAGCTATCGAAATCAAGACTTTGTGGTATTGATAGAGAGAGACATAAATAGATCAAGGGAAGAGAAAGTACCCAGAAATAAACCCACACATATGAACCCAAGTGATTTTTGACAAATCTGCAAAAGCCATTCGGTAGAGAAAGAGCAATCTTTTTAAAAATGGTGCTGGAGCAATTGCACTATCCATGGGCAAAATAATGAACCTTGAACTAAATTTCACAGATTAAAAAATTAACTCAAAATGGGGGTACCTGGGTAGTGTAGTTGGTGGAGCGGCCGACTCTTGGTTTCGGCTGGGGTTGTGATCTCAGGGTTGTGAGATCAAGCCCCACGTCAGGCCCCTCACTCGTCATGGAGTCTGTTTAAGACTCTCTCTCTCGGGGCGCCTGGGTGGCACAGAGGTTAAGCGTCTGCCTTTGGCTCAGGGCATGATCCCGGCATTGTGGGATCGAGCCCCACATCCGGCTCCTCCACTATGAGCCTGCTTCTTCCTCTCCCACTCCCCCTGCTTGNCTCTCGGGGCGCCTGGGTGGCACAGAGGTTAAGCGTCTGCCTTTGGCTCAGGGCATGATCCCGGCGTTGTGGGATCGAGCCCCACATCCGGCTCCTCCGCTATGAGCCTGCTTCTTCCTCTCCCACTCCCCCTGCTTGTGTTCCCTCTCTCGCTGGCTGTCTCTATCTCTGTCGAATAAATAAATAAAATCTTAAAAAAAAAAAAAAAAGACTCTCTCTCTCCCTCTCCCTCTGTCCCTACCCCTGCGTGTGCTTGCTCACTTTCTCTCTCTCTAAAAATAAACAAATAAAATCTTTTTTAAAAATTAAATCAAGATAGATTCTGGATTTTTTTTAAGATTTTATTTTTAAGTAATCTCTACACCCAATGTGGGGCTCAAACTCACAACCCTGAGATTAAGAGTCACAGGCTCTATCGACTGAGCCAGCTGGGTGCCCCTGGATTGTGGATTTAAACATAAAACTTTTCACAGAAGACACTGGCGAAAATCTTTATGACACAGAGCAAGGTTGAGAATCCTTACAGCACCAAAAGCACAGGCTATATTTTTTAAACATCGAGAAACTGGACTTGATCAAAATTAAAGACCTCCTACTCCATGAAAGATCGCCAGAAGATGAAAACACACGCTAAAGACTAGGAGAAAATACTTGCAAACAAGATATCTGACAAAGGGCTTATATCTCAAATACATAAAGAACTCTCAAAACCCAACAGTTAAACATAACTCAACAATCCAACTAGAAAATGGACACATGACATGCAAAGACATCTCAGGGGGGTTCTCCGTATGGCAAACAAGCCTGTGAGAAGCCACGCGACACAGCCAGCTACTGAGGAAACGCAATCCAGGCCACAACGAGGGATCGTTACACACCTCTGGAAACAGCTAGTATAAAAACGTGTCATCATTGAATGCTGGTGAGGGGAGGGAGAAACTGCATCTCTTACACTTCGCTGGTGGGAATGTAAATCCATTCTAGAAAACCATGTAGCAGTTTCTTATAAAACCAAACACATGTTCTAGCAGTTGCAATCCTGGACGCTTATCCCACAGAAATGAAAATTTCTATCCGCAAGAAAACGTCTATACAAATTTTCAGAGCAGCTTTTTATGTAATAGCCAACAACGGAAAAGCACACCCCAAATGTGGAGCTTTCCCTGAGTGACAGAACAAACTGCGGTATCTCATCCCAAGGAATACCACCGGCGACAGAAAAAACACACTGACACCCCCAAACGACCTGAAACGATCAAGGGCATTCTGTTGAGTGAAAAAAAAAACCAACCTCAGAAACACTTTATGACCTATTTACAGAACTAGAGTGCTGGAGAACGGTAGTAGGTCAGTATTTACGACCGCTCGGGAGCAGGGACTGACTACAAAGGGGTAGGCAGCACCTATAAAGGGAGCTCTAGGGAGCTCCTGTGTGTGATGAACGGTTCTCTGTCTTGACCGTGGTGCTGGTTACACAAATCTATACACGTGGTAAGATAGCACAGAACCACACGTACACACGAATGCAAGTCAAACTGTTGTGATCTGAGTAAAGTCTCAAGAGCGTACTGCTGTCAGTTTCCTGGTTTCGCTCTTGGACTCTAGGGTACACGAGATGTTACCACTGGGAGAAGCTGGAGTAAGGGTACACGGGACCTCTCTGCTACCACTTTTTAAAAAAATTTCCTAGGAGTCTGTAATTATTTCAAAATAAAACATTTCAAAATAGATGTTTTTTAAAGGACTACATATTTGTGGAATATGTTAAATGTCCAGAAAAGGCAATATAGAGGCAGAAAGTAGATCAGCGGTCGCATGCAACTAGGGGATAGAAGCAGTGACTGTGAACAGGCACGAGGGAACTTTCTGGGGTGATAGAAATATTCTAAAATGAAATTGCCGTGATGGTTACACGCTTTTATTGTGACTTCTACTAAAGAAGCATTGAATTGTACATTACAATGGATGAATTTTATGGTACGTAAAATATGCCTTAATAAAGCTGATTTTTGGGGGCACCTGGGTGGCTCAGTTGATTAAGCTCCTGCCTTTGGCTCAGGTCATGATCCCAGGCTCCTGGGATGGAGCCCCACCATCGGACTCCCTGCTCCACAGGGAGCCTGTTTCTCCCTCTCCCTCTGCCTGCCACTTCCCCTGCTTGTGCTCGCTCACTCTCTGTCAAATAGATAAATAAAATCTTCTAAAAAAAATAAAATAAAGCTGATTTTTTTAAATGAAGCTGATTTTTTAAAAAGCAATATAAACACACAGTTAAACCAGAATTATCCACAGGCCTCCTCAAGCAATCTTACCTGAGATTCCTTTAATGCTTGCTTTCCCCACCAAATTGGGTTGGTATCAACTACAATAACTAGAAGATTCAATTCATCTTCTGAAAATATTAACAAAAATAAACACATTAGCATCATGAAAGCATATCCAAGCTAACATTCCCAATTTGTCATTTAAACCCACAGCAAACACCACCACATGCCTCTACATGTTTATCAGCCTCAATCATGAAATTAACTGAAGGCCAAGTGCTTTTATGATTTAAAGCTCTGTGGGCCCTTAGCAGGTTCTTGCCGGCTTTCTGTCCCACTGCATCTTTCGTGCACTAGAACGTAAGCACCGTGACGGGAGCTTGTCCGTCTTGTCATTGCTTATCTTCTGCTCCTGGCACAACTGCCTAGCACGTGGCAGATGCTCAATAAATACCAGTTAAATGCACCCAAAATATCTGCCGTTTAAATGCCTGGTCAAGGACAGAATGTACTGACTAATCAGTTAATACTCAACAGCAGTAGAATTTCAGGCACAAGGAGGATGAAGGGAGACACAGGAATCAGTTTGGGCTCAAGTCCATCAAACCACCTAGCAGCGAGGCCAACGGTGATTAGGAATCACTTTTTAAAAGGTGAAAACCAAAGAGGGAAAAGCAATTGCTATGTAAAGATTTTACCGTGAAAAGGAATAGTCTACTCTCCAAAGCTGAACACAACTAAACAGGCTAACAGCACATTAATTCATTCAACAAACATTTATACTAAATGCACCTAACACTGGGGATACGGGGTTCAAGCCCTCAAGGAGTCTATGAATTCTAAGGTGACAGACATGCGAACCCGTAAGTACAGCCGCAACGAAAGACCCAGGCTGCTCCTTTAATAGCAAAAAGCGATAATGCCTTTCCTGCCCCATACCTTCCTTCCTGCAGTTCCATCTCCTACTTCAGGATAATCCCCACTCCACTGTTGAATTCTGCTCACACACCCAAATGCTATTGACTCTACAAAGCCCCAAACCAATGCTACCTCTTTCTTCCAAAAACCCTCCCCAGGTCTTCCAACAGGTCCTGGCTCTCCCACCTGAGGAGAAGACAAATGTCAGCCTCTGCATCAGCCACTGGCATAGGTAACCTTATAATCCCACTCCATGCTGACAACAAACTACTGAGGGAAATATGACCGACATCTTTCATCAATTATAACATGGACCCTCTCCTTTTTTTTTTTAACATTTAACAGTCGCTAAAATGAGGATGGTATCTTACAACTAAGACTGGCAGCATGTCTCTCTCTTAGAGGTATACTAAACAAAAACATATCTCATAATCCATATTGTCTTCGATGACATGAAATACGGCATTCCTATTTTGCAGATGACAGTAGCTTGCTCTAAGTCACAAGGTCTGCTAGCAAGTAGCAAAACTCCCTGCTATGAAGACAGATCTGCTTGACTGTAAAGATGGTGGCCTTTCACTACCCCACTGCCCACTTCTGACCCTCTTTTAATGATACTTGGTTCTCATTATCTCATTTTACGGTCAGTTGTGTTTCTGATCTCTCGTCAGCTCTGCTAAAGCTATTCCACTAGACTGTGGATTCCTTACAGAATGAGGATTTTTATAATCCTGGGATGAAATAATATATACAAATCACACACACACAAAAGCCTAGCACCGAAAGAGCACTTAATAACTGTGTCTTTCACAGGCCCTCGCTCCTCTACCCACAAGCCCACAATCCTTTGGCCTTATTCTCCATGAGGCCCCCTCCCACAACTCCCAGGGCCAGCCACTCCTTGCCACTACCCAGAGGCCTGGAAAACGACAGTGTTGCCTGTCAGGAGAGATGAGTATCCATACGCATGCAATGCCCGGTGAAAGTCCTTCTTTGGGTCTCTACACCATCATTTGTAGACAGGGGCCATGCCAGGCCTGCCTCTCTCACAGGACTGTGGTATGGATTGAAAAAGATAAGCATGGACACTTGTTAGACTATTTCCACTCTTGCTCCCTTTTCCACACAGCAGCCAAAGTGACCTTTTAAAATTATAAATCAGTGATGCCTGGGTGGCTCAGTCGGTTAAGCATCTGCCTTCGACTCAGGTCACAATCCCAGAGTCCTGGGATCAAGCCCTGAATTGGGCTCCCTGTTCAGTGGAGAGTCTGCTTCTCCCTCTCCCTGCTCATGCTCTCTCTCTCTCTCTCTCTCAAATAAATAAAATAAAATGGTAAGTCCGATTGTAGCAATTCTTTGCTTAAGACCCTACAACGGTTTCATGTTACACTTAAAAACAAAGTTCAATCTCTTCATCATGGCCCACAAGGGCCACGCATCAGCCTAGCTTCTGATCTCATCCCTCTAGCTCACTTCACTCCCACCACCCTGGTCTCTTTTTTTCTTCCTTTAAGACATCAGGTTCAGGGCGCCTGGGTGGCTCAGTAGGTTAAGCATCTGCCTTTGGCTCAGGTCATGATCTCAGAGTCCTGGTCAAGCCCAGAGTCAGGCTCCCTCCTCAGCAAGGTGTCTGCTTCGCCCTCTCCCCCACCAACCCTATTTGTGTGCCCCCACCCCGCTCTCTCTCAAATAAATAAACTCTTAAAAAAAAAAAAAGACATCACTCTATAACTGGTAGTTTAATGTATGAATGAAGATCTCTCCACCTTCCTCTACCCTCAAGTCCCCCATTTCTGTCTTAGTGTAATGTAGTGCCTCAACTTGCCACAGGGGCTTTGTAGAGTCATTCAAAACTGACTTTCAGTGCCTGGACTCTTCTCTACAGTAGCTCCTCCATGATCATCCCCTAATCACAATGAACTGCAGCATCCCGGTATATTGTCTCCACAGCTCTTGTCACCCTTCGAAGTTATTCTTATTTACTTGCCTGTTGTCTGCCTCGCCCACTAGACTGTAACCTCCACGAAGGCCCCTGACTGCCCTGTTCTCTGCCGCATTCCCCAGCGCATAAAACAACGCCTGGCACACAGGAGACCATTCAAAACTATTTACTGAATAAATGAACACATCTGCTACTCGAAAGACCAAACAGGTTGCCCGAGCCCCCAAAATAACGCTCCATCTGGGTGGTCCTGGCTAGGCCGAGTCCGCCCAGTCCCGGAGTCGGGGCCCTCCCTGCACACCCCTCACCGTCTGACACCATGGCTGCCAGGATCCCCCGACGCACAGGCAGCAAGCGGTCAAGGGCTCCTCCCGGATCCTGCGCGCCCCGACTTCCGGCGCTGCCGAGTGACCCACAGGCGGCTTGGCCCAGGCCGCGCGCCGTACCCACGGCCCCGCCCCCAAGGCGCCGGAAGTGGAGTGTGGAGACGTGCTGCGTGCTGTCAGTCTCTCTGGCTGCCAGCTCTCGCGGTCGTGAGAGCCGTCCAGTTGTCGCGGGCTGTCCCGGTCCCCTCGGGCTGCACGATCCGGAGGGCACAATGGACAGCAATGGTAAGTCGGGACGGGACGGGTCAGCTGGGGCTAAGACGGAGCCGTACGGGGTCCCTCCACCTGGCACGCCCAGTCTGGGCTCTGCGAGAAGTCACTTTCCAAGCTTAGGCTGCTGGACTGGATACTGCTTCTAGTCGCGACTCAGTCCCTCTCGCTGTCCCTGTCTCCAGGGAATGGGTCCTGAGGGTATCCCCAGACCTTCCTCTCCCAGCGCTTAACAGTGCCCTCTTCCAAAAAAGGGAGACTTAGACGAGGAGTGCCGATCTCCGCAGTCGTTATTTCCTCATAGGCAAAGTATGTGTAAGATTCCCCGCCTTATTGGATCTGGTACTAGAATTTTTTTTTTAAGGTTGTATTTGATGTGCTCATCTAATATGGTTTTCAAGGTGTTTTATTAAGTGAAACACAAGGGCAAACTGACATATGATACTTCTCATTTAAAAAAAAATAAGAGAAGGATGGACCTCTGCATATATATGTACATATGTAAGTAGGTGAACAGGCTTGAACTGGCACAGACTGTCTGGACAGGTGGAGGGAAAACTGATAAAGTGGTTGACTCTGGGATTTTCTGCCAGGACTTGTAGTCAAGGATAAGAGGGAGGATGACCTTCCACCATCAGGTGGTGGTGCTTAAATTTTATGCTTTTCTGCACAGATAGGTTTTTCAAAAATGAGAAAGTTTGTAAATAAATACTACAGTGGTGTCATCTCTATTCCCATCAACATTTATAATGCCCCTGACACCCTGAAAAGAAAATATTTTTAAAATTAGTTTGCTTCTGGGATGCCTGGGTGGCTCAGTCTGTTAAGCATTTGCCTTTTTTGTTTGTTTGTTTTTTAAGATTTTATTTATTTATTTGACAGAGACAGCCAGCGAGAGAGGGAACACAAGCAGGGGGAGCGGGAGAGGAAGAAGCAGGCTCCTAGCAGAGGAGGGACTAAGCCACCTAGGCGCCCCTAAGCATCTGCCTTTGGCTTAGATCATGATCTCAGGGTCCTGGGATCGAACCCCACGTTGGGCTCCCCACTCAGCAGGGGTCTGCTTCTCCCTCTACCCCCCACCTTGTGTGTGTGTGCCATCTCTCTCTTGCTCAAATAAATAAAAACTTTAAATAAAATTAGTTTGCCTCTTAAGGTCAACAGTCATTGAAAAGCTCTCTAGTCTTACATACTGCTAAATAAATTTGATGAATCACTTTTTTCTCTCTCCGCAGAGTTAATTGAATACTTTAAGTCTCAGATGAAAGAAAATCCTGACAAGGCCTCAGCAGTAGCTGCCATTGGGACTTTGCTGGAGTTCTTGAAGAGAGACCAAGGTGAAGAGGGTCATATTTGAACACCCTGGGTGTTAGGAAGTCCTCTAGTAACTCAGAAGTGTAGAAAGTTGGGGCGCCTGGGTGGCTCAGTCGGTCAAGCATCTGCCTTTGGCTCAGGTCATGATCCCATGGTCCTGGGATCGAGCCCTGCATTGGGCTTCCTGCTCAGCAGGGAGTCTGCCTCTCCCTCTCCCTCTGCCCCCTCCCGTGCTTGTGCACGCACACATGCATGCATGCCCTCTCTCTCTCTGTCAATGAAAACAACAGTGTAAACAGTGAGACTGTGTGTGGGCCTACTTGAGGTAATGCAGCTCCAAGTTCAACTTGTGCTTCATCTCAGTCTTTTGACTTGGAAAGAGCCCACCAGCTAACATTAAATGGGCCCCTTTCATAAGTGAGATACACTTTGAATCAAGAGTGACCATGTTATATCAAGCTGACTATGAAGCTTAAATTATAGTAATAGTTCAGCCTTGTAAATGTTTATTGAGCTTCTGTCTTATGCCAGAATTTTTGCAGTTGCTACAGAGTGTTCCAGAATTCCAGTATTAGTATTATTCATTATGATTGCCTACTCATTCGGCATCCTAAATGTAAGTTTTTTGGTAGAACGTATGTCTTTTATAAACAAGATAACAATAAAAATAATAGTAATAATAATGCCTTCTTTAATCCAAAGGGCTGGCCTAAAGACATGTGTCTCTAAGACAACTTTCAGTGTCTTCCCATGGTACCTACAATAACACCCAAACACCTAAGCCTTGCCTACACTGTTTCTCAGACCTCGTCTGCCGCTTCTGCTTAATATCCTTCCATCCCATCCCTCACTAAACTGTGCGTCAGCCCTGGTGGCCTCTCTCCATCACGTCAAGTTTGTTCCCATCTCATGGTCTTTGTGTAGTTATAGTCTGCACCTGTACCTTTCCCACTGGATCTTTATGTGGCCAGATCCTTTCTTACTCAGGTCTCAGTTTAAATGGCCTCCACTCCAGAGGCCATCCCTGTTAGCTCAGCCCCACGTTTCTCATCATTCTGCCGCTTTCTGTCCTCATTCAGTCTGTAACTTGTGTATTTCTTTGTGTGTGTGTTTATTTTCTGCCTCTTCCACTAGAAGGGGAGTCCCGTCAGAGCCGGGACCCTGTCTGCTCACTGGTGTGTCTCTGGCATACAGGATGCATCCAGTAAACACTGGTTGAATAAATGTATGAATCACGGACCCACCAAGGGGCTATGATACTAACCTGAACATCGCTTTCCTCACGTGATCCATCCAGGGGAGACGATCCAGGGCCTGCGAGCAAACCTCACCCGTGCCATAGAAACCCTGTGTGAAGTGGACTCCTCCGTGGCCGTGTCCTCTGGCGGGAAGCTCTTCCTGCGCTTCATCAGCCTGACTTCGCTGGAATACTCCGTAAGCCCTGCCCTCCTTTCGTTACCTTTCGACTCCTGTGTTTGGTGCAGGTCTTCTCAGCTTTACCTGGATCTCTGCTTTACCCCTCATTTTGCTGTTTTCTTCCTAGGATTACTCTAAATGTAAAAAAATCATGATTGAGCGGGGAGAACTTTTTCTCAAGCGAACATCCCTATCGAGAAATAAGATTGCAGATCTGTGCCATACTTTCATCAAAGATGGGGCGGTGAGTAGATTTTCTCATGTGTGGTAGTTGAGAGCAAGGACTTTGGACTTAGATTCCCGGGGCGAAGTCCCTCTTCTGCCACTTACTCGCTGTGTCACCTTGGACAAGTTACTTAACCTCTCTGTGCTGCAGTTTTCTCACCTGTTAAATAAAGGTAATACCAGTACCGACTGCATCAGGTTGTTGGAGGAGGAGGTACTGAGCCGATCTAAGGACTCCGTACTATGCCTGGCACATAGGAAGCACAATACAAACGTGTAGGTGTTATTACAGAGGCTGTCACATTAAACAGGCCAGGAGGGGTGCCTGGCTGGTTCAGTCAGAAGAGCGTGCGACTGTTGATCTCCGGGTCGTGAGTTCAAGCCCCAGGTTGGGTGTAGAGATTACTTAAATACAATAAATAAACTTTGAATAAAATAAACAGGAAGAGAAAAAAACACTGGGACAGCATGGATGATTCTTGGTTTAATAACACGTCTTTACCAAAGAAGTGTTTTCATTATCGGGTACGTACTAAATCGAAATTAAATCCACACCTAACAGCTGTTGGCACTGGTTCATACTGACAGGTCCTCCCGGTGAAGGTCGGCGCTGGGCTGGGATGTTGTCTTTAATTTCATTTTCAGTGCTATTTCAGAGACGCAGAGCTGCCAAGGGTTTCTAGGTGAAGTGAGGACGGGAGCTGCAGGTTAAGCCAGTCCCCCAGCAAAGGGGCAGTAAAACTTTTATGATGTCTCTCCCAGGCATCCCTCTTCTGCCACCCAAGCCTCCACGGACCATAAAATTCTTTACTTGCGTCTTGACTCTGAAATCTTGTCCTCTGTTTTATTATCCGCTTTCCAACCTTTGAAGTGTGTTCTTCACAAAATGACATAATAGATGTGAGTGGAACTTGTACAAAAGCCAGTCACGAACAAAGACGCTTTGGGCCCCATGGAGGCAAGATTGTGACCGCCTCTTGGAGGCCTTCTTCCGCCAGGCTCCGCGCTCAGCACCGTGCAGGTCTCACGTGCCCTGGCGCGTGTGAATGTGTTAATGCCCGCCTGCAGCAGCGCGGCCCACCTTGGAACCTGTGGATGAGCCACCTGGGGATCTCATTCAGTGCAGGCTCTGATTCAGCGGGTCGGGGGGGCTGAGAATCTGCATCTCGAACAAGCTCCCAGGCGACGCCCAGAAAGGCGCTAGGGCGCTCTGTCCATCCATTTCACATTATACAGAACCACAGAGTCTGTCGTGGAAACAGAGCTGAAGTGAGCGTCTGCCCATTGTGTCTGGCCCACAGACAGGGTGTGTTTACCCCCAAATGGTGTTTGCAAATTAAAAAAAAAAAATTAGTTGGCCAACACTTCTATCTTGGATTTTCAAGAAAAAAAATCGGATGATCTGGCAACAGTGGGACCATGTGACAACAGCTGGAGCTTGGTCTCTCCTCTTTGCTGCCGGCCCCACCCGAGCTGCCGCATTTCTTTCTGTGACCTGCCCTGTACCTGCGGGCCTGAGTGCGCAAACCATGTCTTAGAAATAGGAAAGCTAGCCCAAAAGAACCGAACAGAGCCTTCAGATGGAAAGGCTTTTGCATCTTGCGAGCAACACCACATGGAGATTCCACTCCTGCAGCTGCTGTGGGAAGAGGTGACCCACAACAGATGGGCCTTTCTGATTCCAGTTGATTTGTGAGAGAGCACGGAGAGGAGCGGGGGTACTGGGAGGGGCACTGGCGTGGCACAGCATGCGGGTGATCGCTGCCAAGTTTGTCCTCCTGACGGGGCTTTCTTGGTCCGCAGAGAATATTAACTCATGCCTACTCCAGAGTGGTCCTGAGAGTCTTGGAGGCGGCAGTGGTGGCCAAGAAGCGTTTCAGTGTGTACGTCACAGAGTCGCAGCCTGACTTATCAGGGCAAGTATCATTCCATTTGGTTATGGGCCCAGCAGTCATTCTGAGCACAAACGAAGGATTAGAACCTGTGTAGGGAGTCCCAGAACATGCCCCCCAACTGGCCAGTCACTCAGCCTTGCCTTTGTGCCTTTTCCTGCCCCCGAAGAAAAGTCTCTGTGAATTGGCATTAGGCCACCGTACAGGATCTAGGGTGTTTCTTTAGTAGCTAAATCGGAGGAACGGCAATAGATATGTCAATGGAAAGATTTTTATCAAGGAGTAGATAATTCACATCTCCATCCAGAAGATGAGAGAAAAACTCTCCTTTTTTGCTGAATTTGCATCTCTTACCCAGAGTCCCTAAGAAGATAGTTTTCCTGAAACACATATCTTCTTCTAAACAACCCAAATTCTTGTTTCTTAGTCCAGAGTGTTGGGATGTGCCCCTTAATCCCTGAACATGAACTGAGTTTCAAGCTAATGTGATTTACCATTGTCCAAATTAAGTGACTCATCCTACTTTTTTGGACTCTCTCTAATGTTTTCAAAATGTCATTTTCCAGTAAGAAAATGGCCAAAGCTCTCCACCACCTCAACGTCCCTGTCACCGTGGTCTTGGATGCTGCTGTTGGGTAAGTTCCCATCTTCTCTGAGCACCATTACTTGTCGTCACCCACTCCCAGGGTTGGCTTGGAGCAGGGTTCCGGGTTGAAGGTTTGAGTCCTATTCGTGAAACTGCACTGGGTAGTGTTCTGCCGCCAATTTGACGGCTGCATTAAACCAGGAGACGAGCTGTAGGGTGTTGCAGAGAATGGGAGTCATTTATGTAGCCTTATGGTGCATTTTATCTTTTCTTGAAGGTTTTATTTATTCATTTGTCAGAGAGAGCACAAGCAGGGGGAACAGCAGGCAGAGGGAGAAGCAGACTCCTTGCTGAGCAGGGAGCCCGATGCTGGGTTCGATCCCAGGACCCCGGGATCATGATCTGAGCCAAAGGCAGACGCTTAACCGACTGAGCCACCCAGCGCCCCTTAGAGTGCATTTTAAGAGCAAGGTGCAAAAGTCAGGTTAGGGTCAGCACACATAATCAGTGTCCCCGCCTCAGAGAAAGGCCTGGGCTGTCCTCAGCGGCACTCTGGGATTCTTTGACTTACCCATGCAACTTCGCTTCTAAAACTGAGGACACACGTTCTGAGAATTGTTAGTGTTACCTCACAAAAGAAAACAGGACTAAAGGTCTCTTGGAAAAAACACGTAAGGCAGACGATTAAGGAAATTAGGAACGCATTCAAAAGGAAGCATTTTGAAGAATTCTACTTAATTGCTCATTTTCAAAGGTAAATTGGCCTTCACCTACCTGAGCTGAAAGATTCTTGAATTAAATAAATTTTCTTTCAACTTCAGATCACAACAGGTTTTTGAATTTTTGTTTCGTTTGTATTGAAGTAGATCAGAAAGTAGAGTGTACCACGCATAGTGAGGATAAATGCCGGGTCATGAAATTCCATCAGTCACTACACCCGCACAGGTGTGTGTGCTGGGCGGCCGCGTGGAGGGCACGTTTACCACGGGGCTGTGATCACAGTGCGTTTTCATGCCCGTGATGGCAGAACCAACAGTGCCCAGGGTCGTCTCATGGGTTAAGTGCTCTTTTGAAGAAAAAACTTGTAAGAGGAACGTACGGTGGTGAAAATGGAATATTAATCTTTGCAGGTGATGCTGCTATTCGTAAGAGCCAAGAAAAACATAATTTTTTTAAAATTTCTTTAGTTATATCATGGAGAAAGTGGATCTTGTCATAGTTGGTGCTGAAGGAGTTGTTGAAAATGGAGGGATTATCAACAAGGTAAGAACATCCATTCTCTATAGCCCCTTGCTCCAGGCAGGGAGGGGTCACTGAGCCACATCCTGGCGGTACCGGACCATGTTACGGTTCACTTATCCAGCCCCACATAGCCTCTGGACATCACCATCGCAGAGAATTGTCTCCTAGTCCCCAGAGGACACTACAGTGGCCAAATTTGATTCACATTTCTTTGATCTATAGGAATCATGAAAATGAGGTTTATCTTTTCTCAAAACATGTTTTAACTGGAATTGGGTTTGGTTGTTGGGTGTTTTTTTTTTTTTTTAATTGGGTATATTTGACATCAATATAGTGTAGTGTTAAAATTTCTCTGTCCATTGCTTAACATGGAAAGATTTCATGATCACTTGTTTCTTGTGGCTCCTGGTGGAACCCATATAACATACAGTCATCACGTGTGCAGTTCGGGGGAGTGATTTCACGCAGCACATTTTCGAAGCCCATCTTTGCTGTACAGTTGTCCGCACACCATCCCTTTTTACGGCTGAGCCACGTCCCATTGTGCGCAGGGAGCACATTTGTTCGTCCACCGACTCCTGTCCTCTTGAGTCATTCCTACATTTCGCCTCTTGTAAATTATGCTACTACAAACATGGGTGCACAGGATCTGAGGTCTGTTCACCGTACCTGAGTGGAATTTCTGGGTCATGTGGTAATTCCGTGTCTAGCATTCCTAGGACCCACCAGACTTTTCCATAGTAGCTGCACCATTTTCTGTTCTCAGCACCGTACAAGCATTGCAGTCTCTCTGCATCCCTGCCAACACTTGTAATTTGGGTTTTTTAACTGGAGCCATGCTAGCAGGTGTGAGTAGTGTGTCGTTGTGGTTTTGACTTGTGTTCGCCTGATGACGAGGGTCTGGAGCATCTTCTGAACATGTGTGTATTGGCCATTTGTTTATCTTTAGAGAAATGTCTATTCTGTCGTCTTTTTCTAAAAGATCTTCTGTAATTCCAAGGCCAGATTTACATATATTATGTCCACTCACACACTTTCAAATATGCTCTAAGATCTCATCCTTCTACATTTTCTCTTACTTTCCAGATTGGAACCAACCAGATGGCCGTGTGCGCCAAAGCCCAGAACAAGCCTTTTTACGTCGTGGCAGAAAGTTTTAAGTTTGTACGACTCTTCCCACTAAACCAGCAGGACGTCCCAGACAAGTTTAAGGCAAGAGTTTTTTTTACATTGAAGGGGTATTTGAGTCTATGTTGAAAGCTTTGGGAAGAAGCAGGGTAAGAATATTTCAGTAAGTTACTCCCCTCCCTTCACTAGTTTCTCCAACGTGTGGGATACAAAGATCAGTTGTTGGCTGAGCTCAGACTCAGAAAGTCCCATTTGTCCCCAGAACTTCAATCTCTTGGTCTCTCTTAGGCACGAGAGGGAAAGCTGATGTTTCAGTCCAAGCTTTGGAGGCCCCTCTCCGGGCTCAGCCCCCATCTCCACCGCTTACTAACCACTCCGCCTGGGGCAGTGCGCTCATTTTATGCTCTGAACTCGTGTCATCTGTAAAACGAGATGAACGTGCATTCTGAGCGTGACGACAGTTCTGAGATAACCTAGGAGAAAGGCTTGGCCCGTGCCAGGCACATAGTAAGCTCTCCGAAAAGACTTGAAATTGTTATCTTGAGAGGTGTGGAGCCGTGAATCCAGCACACCAGTGAGGGCAGACACGGTTTGGGTTCTTCATTAATGCGAGGCTGTCAGCCGGTAGGTCGCCATCCTCTGGCTGCCCCACGCTGCCCTCTGCCCTCCTCGCCAGCATGCTGCCCAGCTGGCTTCCCCCTCGTCCAGGGAACACTTTCAGGTAGTAGCTAGTAGCACAATGATTGCTCAGGCCCAGCCCACACCACTTCTGAGCCCTGGGCACGTGGGGAAAACCAACACGTGTTTCCTGTCTCCTCAGTATAAGGCAGATACTCTGAAGACAAAGCAGACCAAACAGGATCTCAAAGAGGAGCACCCGTGGGTCGACTACACCTCCCCTTCCTTAATAACACTGCTGTTTACAGACCTGGGGGTGTTGACTCCCTCAGCGGTCAGCGACGAGCTCATCAAGCTGTATCTGTAACCGCTGGATCCTTCCCTGCCGGCGCACAGCTGATGTACTTGGGGCAGAGGGAGTAGCCTCTTGACACCTCCGTGAGCCGGGCCATACGGAGTTTTTTTTTTTTTCTTTAAAGATTTTATTTTTAAGTAATCTCTACCCCCAATGTGGGGCTCGAACTCACAACTCCTGAGATCAAGAGTCACATGTTCCACTGACTGAGCCAGCCAGATGCCCCTAAAACTGAATTTTTTTCTAAATGAAGGCTTAGGCACTAAGGACCTAAAACCATTAAGACTTGGAAGATTTTTTATCCATTTCAGCGCCATCTTAAATGTATTCATGGTTTCCCTAAAACCCAACCTGAATTGTGTTTATGGTTTCTAGACACTTTCCAGTTTCCAGAAATACAAGTTAGATTATTGGCTACTTAACCAATGGAAGACATGCCCAAGCCCACCCCTCTCTTCCCTGCACTCCAGACTGATTTGCCAAAATCATCGATTAGAGATGCAGGCCTGAAAAAGCAGGTGTTCCCACCTGCAGCCAGGTGCCCCTGCAGGAACCAACAGCCGCCCAGGCCACGTTACAAATGGTGCCCATTATGAGAAAGGCAGGAAACCCAGGTGGAAGTCACATCAGGCTTCCAGTGGTGACCACGAGCCTGGGGCTGCCATCCCCTCATCAGGATTGGGACAGACCAGAGGGAAACCACCAAGAGAACCCAAGGAAGGCAGAAACAACACTTAGCAGAAGTAGCCTCCATGGCTCAGCAAATAGGAAGACCTTCCAGAACATCTGTAAACTGAAGTCTGCATCTGTGGAAGATGTGAATTTCCTTTAAACGTGTTTGCTCCTGAACAGCTTTTTAAAAATTGTACTTGGGGACAAATTCAGCATCTTTTCAAATAAATTATGTGAAAGATTTTGATATGGTGTTTTATCAGTATTGAGTGCTGAGGCCCAAAGGTATTGGCCATCTTGGTGAAGATAATGCAGCCACATTCACACACTCAAGACACTCCATTGGAAGGAAATAGTTCATTCGACACAAAGCATAATTTTTTCCCCTAGAATATGACTTGCTTCCTTCCCTCCTAAACCGGTGATGGGGATGATTCTTCAAAAAGAAGAAAACCCCAGCAACAGCTGCTGCCCCATGCAGGTGTTCTGTGCGGTTCCTCAGAGAGAGAACTCAAGTCCAGGGGTAAGGACACCCACGAAAGTCAGGTGCCTGAAAACAGTAAGGAAACTTGAAAAGCCAAAAATCAAGTACACCTCAGTATCTTTATGTTAGAAAGTAAGTATAAAATAGCCACAGAAAAATGAGCTTTAATTTAGAGGTGACCCATCAAAATAAATATTGACTTCTGTTATTTACACTCAGTCTCACACTCTTCTGTTGGCCTTAAACGCCGGTCAGGTTTTCATAAAACAGTCATGAGTGTGAAGCATGCCCTCCGTCCCCAGTGTGAACATGGCTTTCTTGGACGCCGGCTGTGGGTCTGGCACACGGTGAAAGCACGTGGGCGCTGTGCGGGGCGCAGGGCCCGCTCACTGTACCCCCTGCGCTTGCTGTGCCCCGGGGCCGGCGTCAGCAATCCTCTTCCAAATCAGGGATCCCCAGATCTGCTGTTGGGACTGCTCTCTTGCCACTCGAAAACAACCCCTTCTCAAATTCTTCTTCAGTAATTTTGCCTTTCTTAAACTTTTTCAAGAGCCTCGTGTCGTTGAGGAGTTCCTGCATGTCCTCATCTTCAATATCAGAACCCTAAGTACAGAGAGCGAGAAACCACCAAATTTCTCAGGGATGTGTTCTCAGAGCAACAACACACTCAGATCAGCTTCCACAAACACGTCACGCTCCCACCCAAGTCCCAACAGAATACAGAAATACGAGAGCCCCACACAATCGCTACTACGAGACACTATATTGATAAAATTCATTCAGAATTCTCAGCTGAGGGGCACCTGGGTGGCACAGCGGTTAAGCGTCTGCCTTCGGCTCAGGGCGTGATCCCGGCGTTATGGGATCGCCCCACATCAGGCTCCTGCGCTATGAGCCTGCTTCTTCCTCTCCCACTCCCCCTGCTTGTGTTCCCTCTCTCGCTGGCTGTCTCTATCTCTGTCAATTAAATAAATAAAATCTTAAAAAAAAAAAAAAAAAATTCTCAGCTGAGTGTTCAAGTAATAAAGGAAAAACTGTACCTCTTCCCTCCTCCTTTTTTCATTCATTTTTTTCTTCTTCTCCTTTTTGGCCTTCTGCTTTGACCAAGCTTTATTTTTTATGAATTTTTTTCTCCCTTCATTTTCTCTTTTCTCTTTTCTTCGTTGCTCCAGTAGTTTCTGCCTCTGCTTCTCTCTAACTTTATCTTTAAAGGGAATGGTGTCTGTGTTAATATCCGTAGGCACAAAATCTGGAAACTGCCTTCCTCTCAGCTCCGGCATCTTGGGCATCCTCAGCAGGGCAAACCCTCGAGCAAGGCTAGCAAAATCAAGATCTAATTAAACCAAAACATCAAGAGTTAGCACACCCAAAACAGAATCATAAGCACCAACCCAAAGAAGATAGCTGTTTTCTAACCAAATGATCTAACAGGTTCATTTTAATTAGAATTAAAATAATTATATTTTTACCAAAAAGGAATACTCGGCAGCGAGTTTTTTCTGTCTACGCAAACCCTAGGAAGACTTCTTTTAAGTATTTAGAAAATACTAACCCTGACATACACGTAACATTTTTATAAAACAAAGCAGTTTCACACCTGCACTACCTGAAAGGCCATAGGTGTTTAAGGAGACAATTCTGTGAAGTCCACCTTACCCTTTAATCTGAAGATGAGGTTGCATTCATGCTTCGCATAAGCCTGGATGTATGACACAAAGGCTTTCATGCCCTTTTCAAATACAGCTCTGTCGGCCAGGGCCATGGACTTGAGCTTTGGAAGGAAGTCTCCTACGTTTTTCTGGAGTTTCATCTCCTGCAGGGGGCACTGCACACAGACCACATGCTCACCTCCTCTGGCTGGGATCCCCTCACCTCCAAAACCCCATCAGAGCCAGTGCAAAACCAAAGGCAAAACAATTCATTGCAATCTTTAATCAGAGACACTGAAGCCCAAATTCCCAAGTATTTTACTTGATTTGACAATTTTTTAAAGAAAATTCTCAAATCAATTTTCCATAACAATCCTGATTTCTGGTTGGAAAGTAACCAACACGAGGTCTGTGTTCCCAAGTATTGATGCCCGGCTGGAGCTGAGCAGTGGCTGCCACCCTGAATGGGACAGGTGCCTCCCCACAGCCCTCAGGCCAGCCGGCTCCTGCCCTTACATCACCACCTGGCCCGAGAGTTTGCAACTCCTCCTCTACGTTCCAGACCACTTGCTGGAAAAGAACTCGACCAAGTATCATGTCACTTGGGCATTCTACATAAAAAAAGGAGACCGCTTACTTTTTGGTTAATTTCAAGGAAATTGATGTAGGACTCTTCCATGGGAAGGAGGAACACGAGCGCGCTGCCACCATGGCCGATGCGGGCTGTACGGCCACAGCGATGCACAAAGGCGCTGTGAATGGAAGACGGGACCACGATCAGCATGTGAGAGTGGGCAGAGCATGAGCCCGGGGCCGCCACACCCCGCGGCTCAGCCCAACCCTGCCCCTCACTAGGCTCACAAATACAAATGCTGGCAATTAAATATAGATTGCAAACCAGACAGGATTCTGAAAAACATTTAATGTGAACTAGAAAACTCTTACATGTATGCCTATTTGAAGATACAGGTAAAACATGGTCCTAGTAGAAAAACATGGTCCTAGTAGAAAACTGGGAGACAAGAGTATAGAAAAGTGGCCTGTAAGCCCTCCACCAAGTAACAATCATTACTGCCCAGGAGGTCTCGTCCCCCACATTCTCCTACGTTTGGAAGCATTTATGAGGAATGTATGTTTGCTTTGGGAGAGTAAGACTTTCATATAGGGTGTCAAAGACTTTCCTTTAAGCATCTGTCAATTCACTATGCAAGAACTTTAAAAAGCATGTGCAGGGGCGCCTGGGCGGCTCAGGTGGTTAAACGTCTGCCTTTGGCTTAGGTCATGATCCCAGAGTCCTGGGATCGAGTGCTGCACAGGGCTCCTTGTTCGGCGGGGAGCCTGCTTCTCCCTCTCCCTTTGCCTGCCTCTCCCTCTGCCTGCCTCTCCCCCTGCTTGTGCTCTCTCACTGTCTCTGTCTCCCTCTCTCTCTGTCAAATAAATAAATAAAATCTTTAAAAACTTAAGTCATTAAAAAAAAAGCACACGAAAATAACAAATTATTGCATACTATGGCATCACTATTTTCACACACCAATGACAGTTCACCTGTTCGTCCATTTTTGTTATTTATTTTATTTATTTATTTATTTTAAAGATTTTATTTATTTGACAGAGAGAGACAGCGAGAGAGGGAACACAAGCAAGGGGAGTGGGAGAGGGAGAAGCAGGCTTCCCGGATGGGCAGGGAGCCTGATGTGGGGCTCAATCCCAGCACCCTGGGATCATGACCTGAGCCAAAGGCAGCGCCTAAAGGCTGAGCCACCCAGGCGCCCCAACAAATTATTGCATACTATGGCATCACTATTATCACACACCAATGACAGTTCACCTGTTCACCCATTTTTGTTATTTAAAGCAATGTTTTGATGAACATCATTATGTGTATCTTCCTCAGGATTCATGGGGCCAGATTCCTGACAGAGAGGGTCACATTCCATCACTCCATACCTCGCGCTGCTGGGAGGGTCGTACTGCAAAACCCAGTTTACTTCAGGAATGTCTATTCCTCGGGCCATGACATCCGTGCACACTAAAATCCCACTAGAAAACGAGAAAACACCTTTCTGAGCAAGGGGGCCACCACCGTCATCACCATCAGTCTTTCCCAGCCTCGACAGGATGACGATAGCAATGCCTCTCACAGAAGCACCAGTTAGGAATCACATTTTGACTTTTTTTCCTCCTAAGTGTATCTAGGACTTCACAAATTCCCAACGAAAACAGGAGGCGGGAAGGAGACTGGGNCAATGCCTCTCACAGAAGCACCAGTTAGGAATCACATTTTGACTTTTTTTTCCTCCTAAGTGTATCTAGGACTTCACAAATTCCCAACGAAAACAGGAGGCGGGAAGGAGACTGGGAAAGGATTTTTTTAATTAGCATACTTTTCTTTGAAAGAAACCGAACACTGTAGTGAGTCTAATCCTGAGGTGTAACAGTCCGTTCTATCACTCTGGCTAGAAGAGTGCTGTTAACAACACAGCCAGGAAGCCCTTAGAAAAGCAGAAAAATGTTACTTCTACACGCGAATTAATTATGGTCACTGAGAGATGCAAGGTCCTAACTGCAGTGACGGATGACAACCTATGAGACTTCAATGAATTGCTCCTATCTGCGCCCTCCACCCATTCAACAAATAGGTATCAAAACCCCCTGGGCCAGGTGCTGGGCCAACTACTGAGGATCCCGGGAGTGAACACAACACACGGGTCCCTGCTCTTACAGAGCTTACGATCTTGTGGGGCATCTGGCGATGACTAAAGAAGTCAGTGCAGCACAGCACGATGGGGTCAGGCCGTGGACAGGGCCCACCGGGGCCACACAGAGCAAGTGTGATAACCAGGTAGAGGAGAAAGAGGGTTCCAGGCAAGGAACACAGCCCACATGAGGCTTGAGACGCAGCGGGACCTGCCGAAGCAGGCAGTGAGCCTGAGGCAGCTAGCCCACCTTTGCGATCTGCGGAACTCCATGAAGATCTTCCCGCGCTTGTATTTCATCTTCCCGTGAATGCACATGACCTCCACACCCTTCACCAGGGCCTCCAGAGCCTTTCCATAGTATTCCACACAGGCGCAGGTGCTGAGAGAGGGGACAGTGGGCTCAGAGTTGCTGGGGGAGGGAGGCGGCGAGCACCAGATGCAGCGGAGGGACCCGATCTGCTCTGGGAGAACGGCTACCAACATCATCACCCTGAGCTCTAAATCTGAAACCCTGCAGTTCTGACACCAGGACAAAATCTGATCGTGGCAGCCACTAGGCTGGCCGCTTCGAGGCCACTCCCAGCCACTTCCTCCCTCATCTCCCTTTACGACAGAGGCTGGGACAACAGCACACTCATTTTCTCTGCCTCCCTGGAGGTGAGCGGCTGCTAAGTGACTCACCGTTGGCCTCTGAAATGAAAGCCTGAGCATCTGAGAAAGCTTTCTGCTCTTCTGATGTGAAGAATGCCCTTCCCCCTCCCTCAGCCTTTCCTCCTTTCTCTGTTTTCAGTGCAGATGGGGCAGCGGGTATGACAGTGGCCATCTTCAAACCGTGAAGGGACACACATGAACAAAAGGCCGAGAGAGTCATGGAAATACTGACCTGGACACCAGGGAGACATAACCCAATGTCAGGACCTGCCTAACCTCTGGTCTTCTTTCTACAGGAGAAAAATAACTCCTCCTGCTTAAGCCACAAAAGTGGGGTTTTCAGTTATTTGTGGCCAAAAACATTCCTGAGAGAATTCCAAACCTTAGGGCTACACGCATCTGGACATTCTGGATGTGGCTGAACCCCAGATTCTCCTACCATAGCATCCAGGAAGAATTACCTGAAGAAGATTAGGTGTTTTTCCTGTTTATGATTTTGGAGAAAATGTACCAGCTGATTAAATTTCTCATCTGCCTTACATACCTGCAAGGTAAAAAGGAAAACCAATTACAAAAAAAAAGCTTATTGATGATAATAATCTCTCTAGCTATTTTCAGTTTCAGCCTTCAATGTTAAGGACTCTGACTTCCTCCACTAATAGAACACCTTTCTGTCAATATGTGAATTGGTCTACGTAGCTCAGAAGGGGCATCAGCACGTGCTGACACACACAACTCAGAGTCAAGTAACAGAGAGACACACAGTCATCCAATGCAATCGTCCCCAAATCCCAGTATATGAACAGGGACCACACCAGCTATATCCAAGGTAGATTTTTTTTTTAAGTAAGTGCTACGCCCAACATGGGGCTTGAACTCATGACCCCATGATCAAGAGTTGCACGCTCTCTGGACTGAGCTAACCAACTGTCCTTCCAGGGTAGATTTTTTTTTTAAATGCGGATTCTTGGGCACAGCATACAAATCCAGTAGGTCTAGGACTGGATCCAAGTATCCATATTATTTAGGAGCCCCCAGGAGACTCTGGTACATCTCCATGTTCAAAAATCACTCCTCTAAGAGGAACCCAGGTTTCCAGAAAAGAATGTACAAAATTTGAAAGACCTCCATGGAGACAGGCTCCAGTCTCTCTTAATATATAGTCAAGTGGTCCATTCGGGCCCCTAAATGGGGAGACAGTTAAACCCATCTGCATGTACTTCCCCTATTTTTACCAAAACCAAGTTCTCAATTTGGAATTTCTTCTCACACACTCAGATCTCTCTAAATGCAATCGCTGAAACGAATACAAAACAGCAACAAGAAGCCACAGTGGGCATCCACAGCTAACACTTATTAGTACTTACTATATACTAAGCACTGGAATAATCTGTACAAATCAATCAATCCTCAACACAACCTATGAAGTGGGTAGTACCGGAGCCCCCTTTCTACAGGTAAGTGCATCCAGTTCAATTAGTAAGGGACAAAGCCAAGATGTGTACCTGGGCTTTGTCCTGGGTGGTCCTACTCTGGCACCGCTCAGCCACGCACACTACCACCTACGGACCCCTCCCTCTGCCTGAGAAAGGCCGGGCTCCTGACCTCACCAGCCCAGCCCGGGAACTCCAGCAATGAGGAAGCCCCCCTACCCGCCCAACTCAGGTGAGCCTGCCGGATTTCCACACCACCCTCTAGGCAGTGCCCCAGAGGAAGCGCCACGCTGTCTGTCAGCCCGCAGTCAGCATCACGACCAAACCACAGGATCGGTAAGGATATCCGTGCGCACCATGTAGTAGTTCTCCAGGCGGGAAGGAGTTTTCTGAGTGCTGCTGGCCGCTACGCCCTTCTCCTTCACCGAAATCCGGACAGGGTTCCGGAGTCCCGCTCGCACCAGGCTCTCCACTTCCTGCGTCTGAGTGGCAGAGAAAAGGCCTGTTCTCCTCTGCTTTGGCAAAAACTCCAGGATGGTGTTTATGCTAAAAAAAAAAGAGGGCTCAAACTTAACACCTCGTTTATCAGCATCATCAACAAATACCACTTCATGATACGAAACAGGTATTTCAAAGATTAGGAAAGAAGCCATCACAGTATTTATAGCAGACATTAACCAGGGGATGAGATTATGAGCAATTTTTATTTCTTTATACTCTCATTTTTCTAAGTTTTCTCCCATATAAACACATAATTATACTTTTATTATGTGGGGCAATTAAGAGAGAATGAAGATAAAACAAAAAACTTTTTGAGACTAAAAACCACTGAAATAGATTTTTTAAGTAGGTGAATTGTATGATATACGAGTTATATCTCAATAAAGCTATTCAAAACACACACAAACTTTAAAAGCAATCATGAAGGAAAATGCATCTTAAGAAGTAGAACTGGAACTTAAATTGTGTGGTAGAATCTGAAGGACTGAACAACCTCATGATCTGAAATTCAAAGGAGGCCAATAAAGGCAGTCACGAAATGGTAAAGGAATTCCACTTTGCTCTCCTTCATCAGTATCACCCAAAGCCAGTGAAAGCCCACAGTCCCGTACCTTGCCTCAAACCCCATGTCCAGAAGTCTGTCTGCTTCGTCCAACACCAGGACGTCGAGGGACCTCACACAGCTGGCCAGATCCAAGCCCTCTGCCTTCCTCCGGAACATGTCCTCCAAGCGGCCTGGAGTGGCCACAATGATGTTCCCGCTTTGAAAACACAGAAAACATTTATCACACTCTCAGGATCTTGGGAATATCTGTGATTCCAAATACCAAGTTTTGTAAACCTCTCCCCCCAAAGTCATCTAAGTTCTAATAAAGGGAAATACAGCCATGAGTGAGAGGACAGGGCTCAGGGCAGAGAAGTGAGGGCCGTGAGGAAGGCAGATGGGTTCCGGGCCAAGAGCCAGGGTGGGGTCAGCACACGCTGGCCCACTGGCCACATCTGACCTGCAACTGTTTCTGTGACATCCTACTGGCACACAATCATGCCCATCCGTTCATGTATTGTCTCTGGTGGCTTTCACACCCCAACAGTGGAGCTGAATACCTGGGACAAACCATGTGGTCCACAAACCTAAAATATTTTCCATCTATTCCTTTATAGGTTTGCTGACCCCTGACCTAGAACAAGTTATTCAACCACTTTAGGCCCCAGGTCACTCATCTATAAAATGAGAATCTTAACAGAATTAGAGAAAATTTTATGTTAAAGATCACAACCACAGATGAAAGGCCAAATACAGCCCCTCCCTACACACTGGCTGACCTGCAAGAAGTTGGCTTTTTTGTTTTTTGGGGGTTTTTAAATTTTTTTTAGAACAACTTTTTATTTTTTAAGATTTTATTTATTTATTTGACAGAGGAGAGAGAGAGAGTGTGTACAAGCAGGCAAAGCAGCAGAGGGAGGAGAAGCAGACTCCCCACTGAGCAGGGAGCCCGATGCAGGGTTTGATCCCAAGCTGGGATCATGACCGAAGCCAAAGGCAGACATTTAACCGACTGAGCCACCCAGGTGCCCCTTAAATTTTATTTTTAAGTGAGCTCTACAACCAACGTGGGATTCAAACTCAAAACCCTCAGATCAAGAGTTGCATGCTCCACTGACTGAGCCAGCCAGGCATCCGAGGAAGTTTTTTTTTTGTTTTAATGTGAATTACATGCCAATGGTTAAAAAAGTCTGGAGCTAACACATAAAAATCTGGAATTCCATATTGTTTTTTAAAAATCTCATATCTGGCAATACTGAGCCCAGAATCCTGCAAGGCAACTATCAGCTAGAGATGAGAATTCGGCCACGTACTGGGCAGTTCCTACCCATTCCCACCCCAGCCCTTTCACATACCGATATTATCCTCTGACCCCTGCAGAACTTGACTTTGTGACCCCTGCTGAAAAGCATCTCAAAGGATAGCTGGAACACGGCAAATGCTCAATAGAAGCAGTTCTCTTTATTAAGATTCCCTAACAAATTGGGCACAAAACTTACCACTGCTCATAATAAACCTTATTCATGGTGGGACTGAAAAAAATCCAAAGGGCTGAGGGGCACCATGTATTCAAACATCCATCTGTTTATTAAACACCTGTGTGTGCTCAGCACCGTGCGAGGCTCTGAGGATGCAATGCTGCGGGACAGACAGCACCGCTGAGCCTGCCTGGGGACACGGGGAGCCTGGCCCACACTGTGCTCTAAAGGAAAGCTGTGTCCGTGTGGCAGCCGGGGCATAGAAGGCAGCGGCAGTGGAGAATGGTGGCCTGGCAAGCCCTGTACAAACATCAGGATCCTTCCTAAGGGCCAGCAGAAGCCAGTAAAGAGTTTTTGATGAGTGACATGATCAGGCTGGCATTCTGGAAAGACCACTTTTCAGGATGCTCTATAGGGAATGGATTATAAGGCAAGAGTAGAAACATAGGAGAGAACGCTACTGCAGGAGCCCAGGAGAGATGGGGCTGTCTAGATCAGAGTGGGAGAGGGGCTGAGGGAGAAAATCAAAGGGCTAGAGATGTGTGCTCTAGAGAGAAAATGTAAATGATGGTTAAGGGGGACAGGGATAGAAGGGACAGTGAGGCGTCAGGGCCAACTCCCAGACTTCAGGAGAAGTACAGGGGTGGACAGATGACTTGGAAACTCCAGGTGACACGCAGATTTGGGGATAAAAAAGCACCCATTCCAAACACGTCTGCAAAAGTCGGGAGATGCCCGGGAGATGCCAGGCAGACAAGCAGCTACCTGCAGGTCTGGGACTCAGGGTGAGGTCTGGGACCACCAGAAGTGAAATAAGACCACTTAGAGAGCCCCAAGTGAGAAAAGCAAGGGGCCCAAGTCCCATATAGTCAGCCTGGGGAAAGAAGGTGGGCCATACCCTGACTCCCTTCTCCTCTGCAGGGGGAGACTCACTGAAGGGGAAATGCTCAACAGGGCCTTATGGGAAGGAGCCAGCAGACAAAATGGGAGAGTGGCCTGGAGAATACAACTTTTTGGGAAGCTGGGGTTGCTGAACAGAGTGCTCCCCGTTAGGCCTAGACCAGGTATCACTTCCTCTTGGGTTCAGTGCCAAAAACAAGCAAGGAAAGGAGCAGAAGCAAGCAAACTTACCCTTGTTCCTNCAAAAACAAGCAAGGAAAGGAGCAGAAGCAAGCAAACTTACCCTTGTTCCTTAAACCTTGCAACATCTTCGCCAGGATTCCTGCCTCCGATCCAGAGAATCTGGCTAAAACAAGAAACAGGTCTTCAGCAGGTCAGGCAAAGTAAAAGCCCGTGGCTAACAGGGGCACCACATCCAGCTCACCTGAACTGTGGGAAGGGCTTCATAAAATGCGCCAGGACTTCATCTATCTGAATAGCCAGCTCCCGTGTGGGTGTGATGATGATCGCCCCAACCTGCCCACACGCAGGGAAAGGAAACAATGAGCAGAGTGGGCTTGCAGAGCTCCACACACGCCAGGACCATGTGCCTCACAGAGCCAAGTGCCCAGGGGAACAGCACTTCTGGGCTTCCTCAGCACCAGTCCTGGTGCTTATCAAGGACTGCTCTGGGTCGCGGCCAGTTCACATTACTGACAAACACGGGCTTCGCAAACACTGAACCGCTGCTCCTGGTGGGAAATGCAGGGTCAGGAGCCTCTGGTCATGTTTTGTCGATCAATCAATACATAAGCTGATTTTATGTGTGCTTCTGTTTAATGACACCTTGAATAATATATAGTTGAGTTATCAACACTGAACTCACTGCCGATCGCACCATAACTCATTCCTGAGCGAAGCCTATCTCGCACATTTGTTTTCTCGAAAGGGCCATCCCAGCCCTCTGGTGCTCAGGAATACTAGACGGTGCTTCAGCTCTACACTTGAGGCCATTTTAAACACTGAAATCAGCAGCAAAAATGCAAACACCACAGCAGTAAACAGACTGTAGGAAGGACGCCTGTTTACAGTCTGAGAGCAAAAACAAGAACGCAGAGCATTGCCCTATTGGGACCCAGCTGGGAATGTGCACGGCAGGTGACTCCGATTTTCTGCTGCTCTGCACAAACCCCAGAAGAGGGAGAAAACACAGTAAGTGTTGATCAGGGGAGCCACAAATACATTTTAAGCAGGCAAATTCAGAAATATAGTATCTTCAGGGAATGAGGATAGATTTTTTTTCAATCTTTTGAGTAGCTTCTTTGAACTGTGAACTGGACAATGACTAAGTGAAAATACGCCACTTAGCTAGCCTCACCTGATTCTTTTTTAACTTCTCTTCCCTTCTCAGAAGAATTTCCAGGATGGGGATGACAAAAGCGAGCGTTTTGCCACTACCTGTGACCTGCCAAGATGGAGAAAATTTGGTTTGCTTTTCCTCACAGTTCCTTCTGGAGGGAAAACAGGAGGACAAGCTGCCTTTCCATGAGGTACTCACCGCCTCTGCAGCGACATCTTTGTTTTTCATGAACAGAGGGATGGTTGCAGACTGGAGAAAAAGATGCAAAGCCCCAGTTAGAGAATGCCAGGCTCCAAGGAGGTGGCCCAAAGCCCTAGGAACATGGTGGGTGGCCTGGGTCACAAAGGACCCCACCACAATGCAGACCCTGAGTAGAGTCACCACAAGGCACCCCAGGGGGGTTGGCTTAGAGGAACACAGCAGCGGTGTCTACACAGACGTGTGGAGGGGACAGCGAGCTGAGCTGGGATTTGGGAGTCCTGAATACGAGCCCTGCCTCGCCTCCTTTTCCTCTCTCTGGACCAGGAAGGGTTTGAAGACACTGAGTTTTAGAGTTCCTTCCGGCTCTCATATCAAAAAACAATGTTTCAAATAAACCCTCTCATTTTAAATACCACAGGGAACCTCCAGGTCTTGTGAAAAGCCCGGCCGTTTGGTGGCTAAACCTGAAGCAGAGTCAGGTCTCAGCTTTGAGGTCATCCCCTCCAGGACCCCACTCCTGGTCCTCAGAGCCTGAGCTCACCCATCACAGCATATGTAGGACTTCTACATATGCAAGTGGTTCTCAACCTGGATGATTCCTATGCCCTCGAGAAACATGCAGCAATGCCTAGAGATGTTTCTGGCTATCGAAACCCACAGAGGGGGAAGCTATGCTACTGGCACCTAGTAGGTCGAGGCCGGGGATGCTGTTAAACAGCCGACCATGCCCAGGACAGTTCCCCACCAAGACAATATCAGCCAGTCCAAAATATCAAGAGTGCTGAGACCGAGAAACTCTGCTCTACAGCCCTGTTGTCCAAAAGAAATAGATGTGACCAGCGTACATGGTGTTAAATTTTCCGGTAGCCACATTAAAAGTAAAAAGAAAGATGTAAAATGTATTTTACTAATGTGTTTTATTTAACCCAGGAGATCCAAACTACTGTCACTTCAACATGTAATGAATATTTTTAAAAATTAATTACTGAGATATGTTCCACTCCTTTTTTCATACTAAGTCTTCAAAATCCATTGTACCTTTTAGAGTTGGAGCACATCTCAATTTGGACTCACCATACTGCCAGTGTTCAAGAGTCACGTGTCTACTGACTCCCACAGTGGACAGTACAGCCCAATTACCAACACTGACGGCAGGGACTGGGTCTCCCTGCACTACAGTCCCAAGGCAGGGTTCACAGCACTCCCAACTCTCACCTCCAGCTTTCTCATCTTTCCTGAGGATCTTATGGACATCTCAACTCAGTAGCTCTTGAATTCCCCTCGGAAATGTGTTACCTCTCCCTGCCTTCATCTCAGTAAACAGTACCACCATCCACCCAGCTGCTAAAGACAAAAACCTCAGACTCCCTCTAGATTCCTCTCTTTGGTAACCCCTACATCTGGCCCCTCAACAACTTGAACGCTCTCTCGAACTTCCGTTCTCAGTATCCACTGCTTCCTCTCTACTCTAGGTCACCACTACCTCTCACTTGACACTGGCCCCCTGACCTCTTGCTTCTCGAAGCCCCTTTAGTCCATTCTCCACACAGCAGTCACCTCCCTTCCCTTTGTACATAGTTTCCCATTAAGATGGCTTCCCACTGCATTTAAATAGAATCCAAACTTCAAGACCCTGCACAACGTGGACCCTACTCTGCTCATCTCTTACACTATGCCTGATGCTCCCGCCCAAGGTCTCTTTTCTGTTCCTCCCAGGTCACCTCTAGCCCCAAGACATTTGCACTGGCATTTCTCTCTGCTGGGGTATCCTGCCCCAATCACCACACAGCCTCAATCATTTTGGTATCAGCTCAATGACACCTTCAGAGCGGCTTCCCTAACACACCACCTTAACCTCCTGCCCTGGACCTTAGTGACACTTATCACCGACTGAAACTACCGCATTCCTCTACTCCCTTCTCCCTCCCCTGCATTAGAAAATAAGTCCCACGCCTGGTGACCAACATTGCAAAATGCCCAGAGCCTAGAAAAGCTGATACACAGTATATCCTCAACAAATACTTCTTGAGTTAATGAATAAATTGGGCCAGAACCCTTCACTTAGCCCACATAGTAACAACGGCAGGTAATATTTACTGAGCTCCCATAATGTGTCCAACACGTCTTATGGAAGTCCCACAGCAACCCTACTAGACAGGTAAGAAGAAAACAGCACAAGGAGGTTAAGTCATCTGTCCGAGATGTCTACAGGGGCAGGGCCGGGATGCAGAGGGCACCTCGGCCCCAGCACTCAAAGGTGGAGGGGTCGCGGAGTTCAGGGCCCGGGCGTAGGTGCGCCGCCGCCCCCAACCTGCCGGGATCGTTAACCAGGGTGGGCAGCCTGAAGACGCCGCAGACTTTCCGGGGGACCCGGCCCGCTCCAGGCCTCCCTGCCCCGCCTGCCCCCCCACCCGGCGCACGGAGGACCCTTTCCCGCCCGGCAGCGCCCGGTACCTGCACCGGCGTCATGTACGGGAAGCCCAGCTCCCGCAGGGCACCCAGCACCCGCGGGTGCAGTCGCATCGGCAGCGACTCCCAGGAGCCCTCCGTCACGTGCTCCATGGCGCGCCCCTCCGCGGGCGCTGCCGCCGCCGCCACCTGGACGCCACCCGGGCACCGCGGACCAGCACTTCCGCTTCCGGCCTCTCACGGAACCGCCAGCAACCGCGTTCCAGCAGCAGAGTTCCGGAGAGCGGGGAGAGTCCTCGCTGCGGGAGCCGGAAGAACTGGCCCCCCGGCAGTGAAAGCGGGCGGCTGGGACCAGGCCGGAGTAGTGCGGTCCGTCCCGCGCAGCCACCTTGGCTCGGGCGCCTTCCCACCGAGAGCAGGAATTTCGGCGGAGGGATTCTGCTCGAGCTCGCTGGATTTCTGAGCCCATCAGAGGCAGGTGGCAGCACGAGACCGCGTCCTGGCCAAGGGACAGGTGGGTCTGGCGGGAGTGGACAGAGATGTACCCGGCCGCGGAGCCCCAGGTCAACAGATATGCGAAATCGGGTTGGTGGTGGGGACCCAGTGCCCGGTACAGAATAAATGTTGGTTTACTTCCGAGGAAGTTAGAGCCCCAAACGAGAACACGATCTTCCCGTTACTGCGTTCACCATCGGCTAGGGCCGCTCGTTTGTCCGAGCACATTCGTTCAGCAAGCTCTCACTCATCGCCTGTTACATGCTGGGCTCCGCCGCACGGACTTACTCGTGCTGCGTACTTACAAATGTCATCTCAGTGAGGCCGCCCTTTCCTAATCACTAAAACCGCTCACCCGCCTCACTTTACGTCCATTGCACTTACCATTAATATGCCGACCAATTTACATATTAGGTTCCTCTTCCCCACTAAAAGGTAAATCCCACGACAATGAGGATTTTTCTTTAATTTCTTTAACCGAGTGGCTATCACTGGCAGCACACAGCAGTCACTTAATTACTTTGGGGATGGATAAATGGGAATAGGATTCATACAGGCTCCCGTCATCACAAACTAAATGAAGTGAAAGATGAAAGGCCTGAGGCAACGTTTCCACTGAAACAGGATCACACTTCAAAATACCTTTGACAACTGTTACAAAATGGGACTTCCACAGTTCTGAACATGAAGGCAGAGAGAAAGAGCATACTTGCATTTGCATTTAGGGCTCTACTTACTAGTTTTCGGACCCTGGATGCTTTCTGTTTCCCTTTTTCCAAAATGAGGATTATAATAGCACCCAAGGTAAGGGCTGTTTTGAGGAATAAATGAGACAGACTGCATGCAGCTCTTATCACAGTGCTAGGGCATTCCACAATGTTCAACAATGGTAGTTTGTTACTAGCAGGCCCTTAGTGTAACAGAGGAAGAGCAACAGTTTCTAAATTCAGAGGTCTAGTTTCTGATTCCATCAGTCCTCATCTGAGGGTCTTGCACAAATCACTGAATCCCTCCTAAACTTATTTCCCACAACCATAAACCAGGCAGCTGAGTTAAAATAACTCAACTTTTTTTCCCAAATGAAAAAAAATACTTAAGATGTTAACACTGAATCATCAAAAGAAACTACACAAGATAAACTAGTACTGGGTTCCTACTCACTGTCCTCAAGTTTACAGACATACAAAGTGACAGACATTTTTAACAGGCATAGTAACTCCGAAAACACGGACATGTCTCATTTCAAATATGGATAGAAAGCTGATACTTAACAAATGTGAATTAACCATTAATATGAAACACAGAATACTGTTTTTAAAAAGGATTGTTTATTTACTGAACCTGGGGCTGATTAGATACACAACCAATTTTAAATGTACATCTTTTAATTCAATTTTGAAGTGTTTTCACACACACCAAAAAAAAAAAAAAAAAATTGGCATTGCAACAGTTGTCTTAAGGTAAAATACAGTCACCTTAAACTATTGCAAGTATTTTCACCCAAGGTTGAAAAATTGTTTATCCTGAACATGAAAACCTGTAACAAATTTAAATTAATTATATAAAACTCGTTACTTGTAGTTTTCCCCTTGCAAAGATCCAAAAAAAATGTACAAGTAACTAATATACATCAGTCACAACATAATCCTGGATCACCCCACCACAACCAGATGCTCCTTTAATTTTAAACCCATCATCAGAGACCAAGAGAAAGTCATTTCATTTTATACAAAACAAAATTCACATGTGCCAAAAAAGACCCAAGAAAAACAAAAACAAAATCCTAGTACTGACAGTGATGTCCAGTACCCTAATTAAACAGTGGCCAAAATACCACTGATCAAAAATAAAATAGTGGCTGTATATCATTGCAATGAAATCCAAGAGGCTTTAACCCTTTGGCATCAGAAATCCAGATTTTTCCAATTATATGAATGCACACTTCCTACATGCCAAGAGTGGAGAAAGTGGATGTGCCAGCATAGAAAGAAAAGAGCTACCATTGGCTGCAACACCCAGAGAATTGGCTTTAGTAGGGACTGCTCGCAAGGTTACGCAGAAACCAAAAAATGGTTATTAGCTGCTTGTGTCATCAATTTAATTGGAGGTGATTGAGTCCTAAGGTTCAAAACACAAATTTAGGGGGGAAATGTGGTTGGGTTAAGTCTTATCTTTAAAGCAAAAACAAGACAGACAAGTATAAAAGTACCAACCTGGTAACACTCCAGTCAGAGCTCTGCCAGTAGGCTGGGTAGAAAATGTCAAGATTCAGACAGTTGTAAGCACTCAACAAAAAGAATCTTTAATGACTTAACTGCAGGGTAAGAGATTCAAAGAATGTAGTCATTTAAGTGAAGTACTATCCATGAAGTACTTTTCTGAGCTGCACTTCATCATGAAAACAAAAGGAAAGAAGATATAATCGGGACTATATGCCTGTATTTCATTTACAGCGTTGGAGTTCTGACAGACCTGTAGAATGGACGCAGAATTCAAATAAGAAATTATGCCAATCAAGTGTCAAATTTTCACTCTAACTTTCCTAAAAAGGTGTTTTCCCCCAATATCTATTAATCACAAAGAAACATAAGCTGTGAATGTACAGTTTCAAAAATAAAAATGTAGAAACTAATGACATTATTATCACCAAGATGTTCGGTAAACAGTGAATTATGATTTTGAGATCATCAGGAAAAGGCTTTTTAAACAACCCTCCGGACTTCAAAAAATCTCTTCAGGTAGTAGATCTGTCCCAATGTCATGGCAACTAGAACAAGAGCTTCAAAGAAGGACCAAAGGACCACTCTGCTGTTTGTGTTGTCGTTGACTGTGAGGACAGACAAACAAACAAAATTTAACCAAAAAAAAAGCATAAGCATCATAAATCATCCTAGTCTTTACTCTAGGAAAGTAATATTTTGCACACCATTCATAGTAGTCTAAATACTTTTGTCTTTTGTCCCCAAGCAACTCAACAAACTTAGAAGCAGAAAATTGTAGCTATAAACGGGACCTTAAAAATCCATTGGGTATGGTCAAACCTACTCTGCTTGCGCATGGGGAGTGGGGAGCAGAGAGGAAAAGTGACCTGCCTAACTCCGCAAGTGACTTCAACCTCTAGGGTTAAAACCCAATACAACCTTCTTTCTCCCTCACATTAAAATATTCCTACATTATATATCTTTTTTGCTGAATCAGAAAATTGACTTTAAAATATGGAGAGATTTCAAGACCATACAGTTATCCAAAAGCACTACCTACCTAGTCAAAATGTGTCACTCTAAGTGGCTTTTTCCTTAAACATTTATTCAACAAATATTGAGCACCTACTATGTATTTGGCAGCTATTCTAGATGGAGGAGGTTTCCCAGTCTCACAGACCAATACTGGCAGTTACTACAAACTGGAACTAGTCTCATGATCTATCCCACTCTTAAGCTGAGAATTTGATCCTTAAAACAACAACCATGACCACCCTTTATTAATTTATTCTGTTCAATCTATGTCACAGGCTTTCAAATTTCTGATCAAATTCTACAGCCTTTTTTTTTTTAAGATTTTATTTATTTATTTATTTGACAGAAAGAGAGACAGCCAGCGAGAGAGGGGAACACAAGCAGGGGGAGTGGGAGAGGAAGAAGCAGGCTCCCAGTGGACGAGCTTGATGTGGGGCTTGATCCCAGAACGCCAGGATCACGCCCTGAGCTGAAGGCAGAGACTTAATGACTGAGCCACCCAGGCGCTCCCTTTTTACACCCAGCCTTAACTTTTTAAAATTACTAGGTAGTTTCCGATTTTTCTACAAATGGCCAATATTAAAAACAATTATAATCAGCAATATAGTAACAATATTAATCAGCTGAATAAGTGAGTGCCATATTTTTAGATATATGTGTATCATTTGTAGAACATTAACTAGACTATAATAGCTACTGGATTAATAATCACTCAAAAAGAAGTGAAAAGCAATTAACAGGTTCCCAAAAAGATAACTTACAGTTAGCAAAAAATGTGGCTTTTTTCCCCAGAGCAAGAGGAGACACATGCCCAAGAACATTATTAATTAGAACCCTAAAAATCACCAAAGCTGGAATTTTTAGTACTAATTCCATGGCATGAAGTTTTTTTGTTTTTTTGGTTTTTTTTTTGTAAAGATTTTTTTAATGTATTTATTTGACAGAGACAGAGACAGCCAGCGAGAGAGGGAACACAAACAGAGGGAGTGGGAGAGGAAGAAGCAGGCTCCCAGCAGAGGAGCATGGCATGAACTTTACTTCCGCTGAAAACTTAATAACCAATATCTAGCTAACTATGAAGGACTAGCATTTTAAGATTTGTGTCTGAAAGGGGAATGGCTGAGTAAACACTTCAAAATATTAAGCAATTGTATAAAGAGAAGTATTTATCTCTCCCTTCACTTTACCTGAAAAAGTGTGTATATAAGACACTGTCCTCACACTAGTCACATATTAGCTAGAAGGAACATAGTATTATCACAACACTGGAGTAAAGGAAGAAAAAATTTCTCATTATGTTCATCTCTAAGGAGTAAGTGCTGTAGGAAGATGTACAAAAAACAAACACTGTGAGAACTATTTGATTTGCAAAAATAAACAGAATGCCTAAAATTCTATTTGTCTGTGAAACAAATGCAGGAGCATCTCCACTCAAAATTAAGTGCAGAAGATTAACGCTGCATGCCCCCACAGACTGGAAGACAGGTCTTCCTCTGACTGCTGTGTTCCCAAGAACGTCCTATACCTTTAAAGCCATCTGGTCTGAACCAGTTAAAATGAAAAGCAGTGTAAGCTCTTGGCCCTCAGACTCTGCTCAGTGCCCTTCTCATCCCAGAATGAGCTGGCCCCCACTGGAGAGCAAGGTAATCAACAGATGGGTCTCGGCTGGGTGAGGGAGAGAGGGTGGTGATCCCAGAGGGTGAAGAGATTACCAGTCGAGGCAAAGAGGAGAAGAAATCCTAGTGGAAAAGGCAGGAGTGCATATATACAAGCCTTGGTCCACCTTACGCCCCACTCCACTCCGAACCAGGGAGAACAGCGGCTCTCGCTTCTCCAGTCCATTGTGTTTACTCATTACTCTCGCACAGAAAGACAAGGTTTATGTCTTGCTCTAGGTCCTAAAGGCTCATTTCTATCCATGGCAAGAGATGAAAGGGGGGTAGGGAGAACACAAACCACATCCTGAAGAGGTTCAGCCTGTGCCTCTCTCTCTGGAGTCATTCTTCTCTCTATTCTCTACCCCAGCCTCGGAACAAAGACTCCTGACTTCAACCACTTTGCGTTTGCAGATGAGCTTGCTCCCATGAGATCTATCCCCAAGAACTATCTGGAGGATGAAAACCACTGAACCACAGGTGTGGACCTGGATCTAAAATAGGTTATCTGGTCTGTGTGTCAATATGGTACCTCTCAATTTTACATGCAAAGGCGTAATACTTAAGGCTATAGCATGGGCTAGACAGGCTTTTGGATTCCAGTCATCACTATTTCTACGGATAAACACATTCCCTGTTCCTAGTTTACAAACTCAGGAGCCCAAGCTGAGCTTCACCTGGTGACTGCCTAGATTCATGTTTTAGTGCTATTTTAACTAGCCTAAACCTTCCATTTGAGGAAAAAAAGCTAAATCTCAGCATATAATATTAATACATTGGCACAGAAATGTCAGATATGTGATTAAAAACCAACCACTTTATAATTTTCCTTTCTGGTTTGGGAAAACTATTAGTTTATTCCTTAGATGACCACAGATTGTTTTTTAAAAAACTCTTAAAAGCTCACGCTAAATCTTAACAGGATTTTTCAGTTTAGAATGAATGTTCCAATAAAAAACTAGTCTAGTACAAAGCTCTACAGACATGTACTCAAAAAATATCTTTGCAGGGGTGCTTTTTTAAGTCAGCACTTTACTATGATAATGTTTGTAAAATACCCAAATGAAAATTCAAGCAAGCTGTTGGGTAATACACCTTCAGGATTTCATGGCCGCCAGTGATACAAAGTTACAGCATTAACTTACTTGCTCTGTGTATTCTCTCCCGAACTTCCATGTACTCCTGTTCATGCTTTACAGCTGTCATCGCCACTGCAAGCTCGTTAATCATTTCTTCTAGCTTGTTCTGGTGAGCTACAGAAAAATGTAAAAACAGATTAGCACATATTTGGCAATCTCCTTTTGAAAAAATATAAAGCAATATTCCTCAAAATATTCCTCAGAGAAGGCATACAAAAGAAGCTGTTTAGAAATGGCTCAGACATCATGTTGGACTACTGATGACAATTTAATTCTCAAAGCATTTTTTTTTAATGTCCATTCCCAGAACAGAAAGCTCTTTCAGGGTGGAAAACATACTATATAACGCTTACTAATGAAAGGAAAACAATTAACCCTAAGAAATTTCCTCTAATGAATTGCTGCTAAGTTCACTACATTGACTAACTGGAGAAAAGAGAAAAGACAAGACCGAGGAGGGGGAAGAAAAAGAGAGAACACAAAATATAAAACAAAATTCCTAACAACAATCCTATAAATAACAATATTTAACTAAAATCAAAACCTATGCTTTAGAATCATGTAACTCTAATGTTAATTTAAGAGCAGCCTCAAAACAGACTTTTAATCTCAATGAATCTGAGCAGACAAAAACTCAAGACATTCTTGAAAAAAATCCACACCAAAATTCAAACACTCTTCTATGGAAATCAAAGCAATAATTTCACTACAGTGGAGAATGGCAGGCATTATAAGTGAAAAGACAAGCTCTCAGTTGCACAAGGTTTGAAATCGAGTATTCTTTTTAGCCAAAAATGAATACAAGGTGAACTAACATTTCTGAAGAGTAAGCGTATGCTTCTAGACAGTGCTGTGTTACGACAATGAACACACGGTTAGGAAAAAAGTATCTACCACAAGGGAAGATTCCCATTAGAGGGCCCCTACCCATGTTAAGGTAGTTAGGCTAGAATCTCAAATCATCCCTCACTAGCTTCACTCGGGAAGCCCCAAGCACGACATGAAACCTTAGGAGCAGGGTTTCTCAGGAACGGCATTGTTGACACTTTGGACCAGGTAATTCGTCATTGTGGGGGGCCGTCCAGTACATTTTAGGATCTTCCATCCAGCCATGAGATCAAAAATGTCTCCTGATAGGGGTGCCAGGATGGATTAGTCAGTAGAACATGAGACTCTTGATCTCAGGGTCGTGAATTCAAGCCCCACAATAGGCGTGGAGCCTACTTAAAAAAAAAAAAAAGTCTCCATATATTGTCAAATGTCCTCTTGGGGGCAAACACTGTCCTCACTTGAGGACCACTACTTTAGAATAAGGATTGATTTCACAGCTTCCACTCACTGACATCAGCAAACAAAAGCAAGAATTTTAAATATTAAAGGTTTAAGAATAATTCAAGAGTCACATTCACCAGCCAATATATTCTAACTATTTAGAAGGGACTAATTTACAGAAAATGAACAAGCACAAACCCCTTCAAAACTCCGAATTCCTCTTGAGTTAGCCAAGTCCTACACTGTAAATGGCCCCGAAAAACAAGCACAGGAATTACTAAGTAGTAGGATTCTCTAAATTCTACAGATTTCGAACCTAACAAATACTTCTTTATGATGGAAGTACTCTACTAACTGCTTAATATCTAGGACAAATATTATCATGTTAATACTAGGATATGTGTTAAACAGCTAGTTTCCACAAATCCTGATGTACACTGTACACTCCCCCCCACCACCACCCCAATCCAAATGTGCTGGTTCTTGGTAAGCAATTTATCCAGAAGACTTGATTCAGGGTCTACTGCTGGTCAGTGGAGAAATAAAAATTAATTGAACAACAACATATGACTGAACGAGCTTTCGCCACCATCTCTAGACACAGCTTCTAGAACTGCATTTCACATCCAACCAAGTTTCAAGTTAAAAAAAAAACTTCAATAACGGTAAAAACAAGCCAGGAAAATACTTCTTACAAAGTGAACAGCACCATTTGTCATTAGCTATGTTAAAGACTTTTACTCCTCCGGTTACAGTTGAATCTTTCCACCCTCAGCATTCATTTAAAAGAAACAAAGTATGATGTTACTCCGAAGATGTCAATCACTGTATTTCCAGTGCCATTAATGTAAAATGACCTAACCTATACCTCCCATCAACCAAATAAAAACGCAAAACAATGACTCTAAAACTCTATAATTAGTTGTAGAAGTCTTTTTTTAATTAAGAGAAAAACACTCTCATGCTAAGAAACTGAGGTTAGAAAGAAGGAAAGCAGAAATTAGCAGCAAAGAAAAATAGGCAAGACAGGATGCTGTCAAAAAGTAATCCACCTACCATCCCAGGTATCTCCACCACCTAAAGAAAAGTGTAAGAAATAAACACACAAAAATAAAACAACAAAGTTTAACCCAACTAGTCATGTATAAATGAGTAAATGATGATGTATATACCAGGATTAGCAAATCAACACAACAACCAACCTAAAACACACATAACCTACATGCTTACAAAAGCACAGACTGACTACGAAAAGTTGCCAGAACAGGCAATTGTAAAGAACTAAAACATAAAATTCCAGAAACTTATTTTTGTTAATATGGAGTCCTGGAGAAATAAAATGTATCACAAAAGTTTTTGGTTTTAAAGACAGTGAATGAACACAGAATAAGAAATCAAAATAAATACTCCATTAGGTGAATAACAATGTACACAATATTAATTCTTGAAATGGGATATAAATCCTCTGAATGTTCACCTCACCTTCTGTTTCCATGTCTTGTCCTTTGGGTGCCTCCCCGATATCAATGGTGAACATCACTATTTTTGGAGTCATGGTAGACATCCTATTGCTAAAACAAAACTTATATGTTCCATCCATGTGAGCAGCAAATGTGTACTTCCCACTGGACTCTCGGTCTCCTTTATAAATTCCTTTATTATCAGGCCCTGTAATCTGGAGTCAGGAAAGAAATACACATCACAAAAGATTTAAAATCATACTCTTCGTAGGTGCTGTCTATGGGCAGTAGGATATTCGCTAAGAAAATGCAATTTTCACTTAATGACAATAAACTCTTTGGGCTGCAGTTCACCCACTTATGAAACAAGGCTGGACTAGATGGCTCTCCAGAACATCTTTCCATCCAGACTACATGCTTCATTTGTCTAACTTAAGCATGAACCCCTCAGAAACAGAAATACACATTGTCTCCAAATGGCCTTCTATCACCAACACACATGCAAACTATTAATATCAAAACATGAAAAAATATCTTTTAAAACTAAGAAATTTGAGGGGCGCCTGGGTGGCACAGCGGTTAAGCGTCTGCCTTCGGCTCAGGGCGCGATCTCGGTGTTATGGGATCGAGCCCCACATCAGGCTCCTCCTCTGTGAGCCTGCTTCTTCCTCTCCCACTCCCCCTGCTTGTGTTCCCTCTCTCGCTGGCTGTCTCTCTCTCTGTCGAATAAATAAATAAAATCTTTAAAAAAAAAAAAAAAAAAACTAAGAAATTTGAGCAACCTACTTTCAGATTCTCCTGATTGCTGCAAACCAGTGAAGGAATCTGCTTTATCTGAGATACCAGAAGGCTTGAGAAAAAAAGACCAGACTTAGAAACTAAGAGACCCATGTTCCCATCCACCTGCTAAAAACAGCTGTTAGGCCTTGGTTAACTAACTTAGTTCCTCTTAGAAAGCCTGTCACCAGCAAAACTTGAGAGACTGGAATAGTTGATCACTAAAATCTTAACTAATTTTACCAGTCATCCTTCCATTATCCCTTTATCTTTGGACTTCACTTGTACTGTGTAATTGGTGCCTAACTCTGCCGTTCACTGTCAAATGGAAAATCCCTGAACCCAATTAATCATGTTAACAGTGAATTTAAGTATTAACTACATCCGGTTTCCTAAAAAAATAAAAATAAAAGCGAATTGTTCTTTCCGTTTAAAAAAAGAGGAGGAAATTTAGGGACTGCTGGTTTCTTAAAATAATTTACTCTTTTCTCCAGATACTGCATCTGCAATCATTACCCCTAAATTGAATGACCCAACTCCACCTTTCCCCTAGTCAGAAATGGCTCAAGGAGGTATCTAGAGGTTTGCATAAAAATAGGTTAAACGCTCAGGCTCTTTCTATGAAAAATAAAGAAAAGCACAAAGCAAATGTCTGCCTAGCCTTCTTCAGTAGCTTTCGCTTTGCTTTTCCTAAAGCTTCCACGTCATGCCCCAACATTAATCCGTAACACGACGGAATGCAGCTGCAGATCCAATAGAGACCTGCCGTCAGCTAACCTCAACATTTAAGTGCCTTCTGGGCCCGAGCTGACACGCGGCGCCTGGCCGACAATGCTCGGCGCCAGGTTCCACGGGGAGCCCGCGGTTCAAGCTGAGAACCCAAAGCGACCAAGCAACGGCTCCGTATTCCGGGCGGGCCGCGGGGGAAAGGGCCGTTAGGGGGTCACCCGGGCGGGGGCCAGACGGCGGCCCGGGCCCCTCCCAGCACTCGGACAGCGGCCTCCACGCCCCGTGCCCCCGCAGGCCCCGCGCGGGCTCCAGCGCCGCCAACTCCCGAACGGCCCCGCGACCCCCCCTGGGCCCCGGGCAGCGTGCCCGCACCTCCACGTCGATGTCCAGGAAGCCGCCCTCGGCCACCTCGAAGATGAGGCCCATCTTGGTGCCCGAGGTGACCCGCTCGAAGAAGCACTCCTCGGCATGCGCGTCAATGCTGACGAAGTAGCCCGAGACCGTGGCCAGAAGAGCGGCCAGGAGCACCAGCAGCTCAGCGAGCGTCACCATGATGGGGCTGGGGCCGAAGCCAGGACCGGGACCGCGGCCTCCAGAGCCGCCGCCACCGCTGCCTCCTCAGCCGCCGCCGCCTCAGCTCCGCCCCTTCCGGCTGCGCCACCCGAGGGGGCTGATGCGGGCGCCGTGGATTGGCGGGCGCCGGCAGCTGCCACGTAACGGACGCACGGCGGCCGCCGAGGGACATGGCGGCTCCGCCCAACCCGAGCCTAGACGGTGGCTCTGAAGGGCCAAACATCGTTGTCCCCACCTCCCTCCCCTTTCCCGCGCAACCTAAATTTCATGTGGACCGCACGAGAAAGCAACGGTATCAAGAAACCTACTGCGCCCAGTGCAACTCCCTAAGACTGTCCAAAGAGATGGTGAAAGATTTGGAAGCAACAGTAGGAGTTAGAAGTAAAAGGAGAGGGTGGCCTGGGTGGCTCAGCCAGTTAGGCGTGGGACTTTTTATTTCCGCTCAGGTCACGATCTTAGGGTCCTGCGATCGAGAACCGGGTGGGGCTCCGGGCCCAGCGGGGAATCTGCTTGAGATTTTCTTTCTCCCTCTCCCCCAGCTCGTTGGCGCGCCGTCTCCCAAATAAATAAATCTTTAAAAAAAGGAAGAAAAAAATAAAAGGAGACATAAGAAGAAGTAAAAGACAGGGGGCTCACCCCAGGGGCTTTGAGATTTTCTGTTGCACCCCCCTTGTCACCAGAAACTCGCTAACAAGCTCCACACTGGTCTGCAATTACCCAGTTTTCAACCGGTTTGATCCAGTTCAGATGCCTGTTAACCCTCCAGAAGACCTCGGGGTCATTACCATCTAGCTGTTTGTTGTTGTCTTTTTAAGATTTTTTTAATTTTATTTATTTATTTGAGAGAGAGAAAAAGAGAGAGAGCACAAGCGGGTTGAGAGGGAGAGAAACAGACTCACTGCCAAGCAGGAAGCCCGTGGGGAGGCTGGATCCCAGAACCCTGGGATCATGACCTGAACCGGAGGCGGACACTCAACCGACTGAGCCACCCAGGCCCCAACTAAGATTTTATTTTTTAAGCAAACTCTACCTACCCAAGGTGGGGCTGGACCTCATAACCTTGAGATCAAGTGTCCCATGCTCCATGGACTGAGCCAGCCAGGCGCCCTGCTTCTAGTTGTTAAAATAAAAACCCACCTACCAGCTTGCTGACATATCCGACTGTGCCCATTTAAGGGAAGAAATGATATCCTCTGATTCAGAGAAGACTCCTACCGTTTACAGGAAAAACCCTGACCATGAGTCCTAATGGCAGAAGGTGACTTCAGAGCATGAGCTGGCCTTCTCCATTCTCTGGCCATTGAACAGATTACCTGCCTGCCATCCAATACTGTTTGGTTACTTGGGAGAAGGTATTGAGCACCCCTTGGGTGCACCCCTTGGGAAAGCACCCCTTGGTAAACACCCTCATCCCACAGAAACCTACGGGAAAGGATGGAGGTGGGTGTAGACTGGGAAGGGGCACAAGCGAACCTCCTGGGATGTTGGGAAAGTTTAATATCTTCACCTAGTGTTTACATGTTATTTTTTTAAATCAAGAAGATGTATACTTAAGACTGATGCACCGTATTTTCCTGTATGTATATAATACTTCAACTACAAAAAATACTTTTCTACCTTGTTCAGACCCTCCAAACCTAGAATTCTCAGTTCCCCCAAGTGTTGCTGCCACATCAGGCCCCCCAGCTCTTGCCAGCTGCTATGACGATTTTCTGCATTTTGCTTCCAGACATACTTCTCATCCCTCAAAACCCAACTCAAATGTCACCTCTTTTCTTCTCTAGAATGTCCCAAGACATACCTCTGCCACATACTAGCCCCATGCTCTGTGCTTTCAATGCAGATTTGTGCACTGAGTTACGGTTATTGACCAGTCCATGACACTTGTGAGCCGCTGGCCTTATCATATATATCCTGTGCTCCGAGAGCCTACCACAGGGTCACAAAAGACCTCGCTCATGACGTATGAGTTGAGTTCATTGCCCTGGCCTGGGGATGAGGAAACCTGGGTGGTTACTGCAGTTTTGCACAAAGCTGTGTGACCTTAATTACGTTCCGTCAACTTTGAACTTCAGTCTCCTCGCCTATAAATAGGGGATGACACCATGTGCCTTGCTTGTTAGCATGAGGACCAGATGACACGATGTATGTGAAGGTGCTCCGCAAGTTTGAGGGATTCTTTCTTTTTTTTTTTTTTTTTTTTTTTTGGNTGAGGGATTATTTCTTGAAAGACCATCAGGCAATAGGGGGCAGTAGTGGCCCAAAATCCAGTTTCCCGCTTCAGGTGTCAAGAAACAGGTGCTCAGTTACAGCGATGGAAGCTTCCTGGCCATGACACTGTGTTACTGAACTCAAGCGTTCTTATAATAGTCCCCTGATTCCCCACTGTCCACACTGTGGCTTAGGCCCTGGTTCTCCTGGCAGGTCAGTTCTGTGGTGTTATTCTAGGAGTCTTGAGCCTGTTTCTCCAGCCTTGCAAACCCACTTACGTGCTTCCACTTCCCTGTGTTAAAATTTCTTTCTGATTTCAATACCTACAGTAGCTTCCTCTTAAACTGAATTATTCTGATGGAAACAGCTTTTTGGACTTCCCAAGCAACTGAACTCCATAGAAAAGTGCCAAGGACAATTTTGTTCTTATCCAGAAATTAAATATGTTAACTTTCATTTTCAAACTGATGAAATATTCTAAATCCACTTATCGGGGACTTAAAGTGTGGACATTTACCATCTTGGTGGACCACAATGAAACGTATATTGTGGGGATTTTACTACATAAATTGCGGGACCCAAATTCAAATGCCTTCAGGGATCTGGCAGTTCATGTGACTGAGAGATGACACCAGCTGAAGGCAATAGGGAGTGGAGAGGACTGTGGCAAATTGGAGCATAGATGCTATATCTAAATAGAGTTAACTCCAATGTTGGAGAACACAGTGGTGACCAAACCAAAAATGCAAATATTTTTTTGTATTATAAAAGTAATTAACTGCACTATCTAAAAATTGGTAAAGTAACTCTAATCATAGCACCATCAAATAATCACTGTCAACTGCTTGGCATAATTCCTTTTTCATACAGGTTTTTTTTACAGCGCCACTCTCATAAATTACTCATGAAGCACCTTTCAACATTATTCCAGTATCTGAAGATGGGCTCCCAGGACTGGCCGGATCACCCACAGGAAGTGTGCACGTTTTGGGTCCTCAGCACAGACTGGCATATGTGCGTGTGCCTGGTGTGCATGAATACATTCGACACAGCGCAGTTGGCACACAGTGGGTACTTAGTAATTATATAACGAATCATGACCGAATCTCTCCACTGGGGTCTGGGCCAGAACCTACCAGATGGTTATTGGTAGTGAGTGAGGTGCAGTAAAAAAACAGGTCTTTCCTTCCTCTCTCCCTTCCTTCTTTCCAGCTTTATTGGCATATAATTCACATACCATGAAATCACCCTTTTTTTTTCCCACAGAAAAGTTCTTAGTTTACTACCCCTCTCGTGAAAAATCTGCACAATCACCACATATCAAGTCACTACAGAATCTTGAACTTCTGTCGTCCAATCTCCAGCTCACTGTTTGCCCACACCAACCCTGGCTTTTGCAGTCTCCCCGACTTCCTCCATTCTGTTCTCATGTTCCTTTTGCTCTTTTCTTAACATCTTTTTCTTCTCATACAGGCCATGTCTTACAAGTCTATGTTGGGGTTCGTTTTTTTTTTTTTTTGCAATAATCCAAGGAATCATTAATCATACCAAAGCCAGTTGTCTTGCCCCTGATAAGGGATAGAAACAGAAAAAAATGTTCACCTTCAGCCCAAAAGGCTGACCTATAGCCTGCATGGTTTTGACAAGGATCAAATATGTGCCGGTTGCCACATTCTTACAGGGTCTCATGACTGCCTGAACCTCTCACGGACAGTTCATATCAAATTGAATGATAAGCACCAGAGAAATCTTGCAGAAGTAGTTTTATGAGTAGAAATTCAAAGAAGACATTTATGATCTAATACTCCCTGTACATCCCCTCCCCCTTGAGCACGAAGCATAAAACCACCAGCTTCATACAGCAAAAGTGCAGCCTTTTCTGCCCACTGCTGCTTAAATAAACTTACTAAGTTGCACCATAAAACGTCTCGAGAATTCTTTCTTGACCGCCGCACTCCATGATCCCGCAACACCACCGCCAAAACTGGCTCTGAATCCAAATACAAAGATGATATCTGCTGTGGTCTTATACATTTTGGGGTTTTTCCGGAATTTCTATCTCAGGTACCGTTGTCATACCAGGATGAAGAACACCAATGACCACCTACTTCTGTTGAAGTAGTCAGTTGGTCGTGAACTTCTTGGTCTGGATAGTTACTGTGTCATTCATGATGGCAGCCAAGCTACAAGCAGCCAGGGAGGAAAAGAGCGGACTCACCCTTTTAAAATGTACCGCTCCGTGGTTGTTGGCATATTCACAGAGTTGTTCAGCCATCCCTTCTAGTCCTAACTAACTGCTATTGCTAACCTGTGGGTTGTCTCACCATCCCTTGCTGCTCCTCAGCCCTATCGTCACCTGTTGTGATCTACAAACTCTTTGACCCTCTTCCCTTCAAAAGGTGAAGCCTAATTCCCCTCTCCTGGACCAGGAGGCAGAACTGACTTAGTGACTCACTTCTGTCTAAGAGAACGTGGCAGATGAGACAGTGTGTGGCTTCTGAAGCTAGGTCACAAAAGGTATTGTAGCTTCTACCTTGTTCTCTTGACTCACTTCCTCTGGGGAAACTAGCTATCATGTCATAAGGACACTCAAGCTGCTCGGGGAGAGACCTACATGGAGAGAAACTAATGCCTCCCACCAACAGCTATCAAGCTCATCATCTTGGAAGTGGCTCCTCCAGCCCCAGTTAAGCCTTCAGATGACAACAGCCCTTGCCAATATCTGACTACAACCAACCACGTGAGACATCCTGTATCAGAACTGCTGGGCCAAGATGCTCCCAAATTCTATGAAAGATAATGATGATTGTTGTTGTAAGCCACTAAATTTTTGGGTAACTTGAGGCCTGCCTGGGTAGCTCAGTTCGTTAAGCCTCTGTCTTTGGCTCAGGTCATGGTCTCAGGGTCCTGGAATCAAGACCCACATAGGGCTCCCTATTTAGTGGGGAGTCTGCTTCTCCGTCTCTCTCTGCCTGCTGCTCCCCCCTGCTTGTGCACTCTCTCTGTCTCTCTGTGTCAAATAAATACAATCTTAAAAAAAAAAAAACTTTGGGGGCAACTTGTTACATAGCAATAGATAACTAATGCATGTGTTTCCAACATTAAAACCTTTCTGTTGGAGGGGCACCTCGCCGGCTTAATTGGTACAGCATGCAACTCTTGACCTTAGGGTTGTGAGTTTGAGCCCCATATTTGGTGTAGAGATTACTTAAAGATAAAAATCTCTTAAAACAAAACAAAAAAACCTGTTGGAAAGATCTAGAATGGGTTCTGTTTTCTTTTTTTTTTTTTAAAGATTTTATTTATTTATTTGACAGAGACAGAGACAGCCAGCGAGAGAGGGAACACAAGCAGGGGGAGTGGGAGAGGAAGAAGCAGGCTCATAGCAGGGGAGCCTGATGTGGGGCTCGATCCCATAACGCTGGGATCACGCCCTGAGCCGAAGGCAGAAGCTTAACCGCTGTGCCACCCAGGCGCCCCGTGTTTTCTGACTGATACAAACTCCTGTCTTGAATTATAAACCAAATGTGAAATTAGCATCTGTAGAAATGAAAAGTCTAGGGGTGCCTGGCTGGCTCAGTGAGTAGAGCATGTGACTCTCGATTTCAGGACTGTGAGTTTGAACCCAATGTTGGGCATAGAGATTACAAGAAAGAGAGGGAAGGGAAGGGAAGGGAAGGGAAGGGAAGGGAAGGGAAGGGAAGGGAAGGGAAGAAAATCAGGCCTCTAAGTATAATTGTCAATTCAAAAACACTATGATGACAAAGGCGTTGTTTAACAGTTCNAAAGAGAAGTCTAAATGTAAGGCTGCCAGTGAACATGAAGGCTTAGCCACAAAACCCTGGCCCCCTGTGATAGGTTCTGCATGCACATTTCCTGAAAGTAATTAATTAGAGGCTGAAGGGGATAATACAAGTAGAAAATGTTACAGGAGAACAGAAGAGGGCCATTCTTGATGACAGAATCCAGTGGTGAGGAAGCAGTGAAGAACAATACTTAAAGATTTGGGAAATTAAGTGAAAAGAAAAGGATAGTCCAGATCAGCAAAATGAAACCGAAGTATTAAAAAGGGAACATTTTTAATATCAAATTTAAGAGATGACTACATTTCTAGAGTGTGAGGAAATACTACCAACTTTCTGGTCAGAGACTAAACATTGATTTTTGGGGGGGGGGAGTCTGCTTAATATCCATTCTTCCCTCTGTAAGAGCACTTCACTTGTTCATTGAGGATTCCTTTTCCTCCTATCTTATCCAACACCACTCCGGTGGACTGTCCCCACCCTTCTGGCTCTATGCTTGACCAATCAGCAATTTTCATGTCCATAAGCATAGTGATTAGTCCTGGAGTTGGTGTATGTCCCAAACTGAGCCAATGATATGCAATGAAAATTCACTGAATTTTCTGAAGTTATTGGCAGGATATAAACCCTACAGGTCCTGGAGACCACCTTTGCTACCATGTGTGGATAGCCTGCATGAAAGTGATGTCAGTGTTATGCAAACCCAAAGCTGAGGGGCAGAAAACAACGGAAATTAGATGACATTACTATCACTAAGCCCCTGGATCCAGCTGTGCCTGAAGTCCACATTCTGGATTTCCTATTTATGTAACTATTTGCCTAAGTCAGTTTTAGTTGTGGAAAACTTTTTAACAAACTCTGGAAATCCAAAAGAAGAGGCATTAGAACTACAGAAATGTTCCCCATGTCTGTTTAGAGATGCTCAAGATAAGCAGGCTCAATGCTCTGAACGCTTTAAAATAATGTAGGGCGGGGCGCCCGGGTGGCTCAGTTGGTTAAGTGACTGCCTTTGGCTCAGGTCATGATCCTAGAGTCCGAGCATTGAGTCCCGCATCGGGCTCCCTGCTCAGCAGGGAGTCTGCTTCTCCCTCTGACCCTCCCCCCTCTGTGCGCGCTCTCTCTCAAATAAATAAAATCTTTTAAAAAATAAAATAATTTAGGTCAATTATTGGCAGCGTGGTTTAGACATTTTGACAGTACCTGAGGAAAGACTGTGTTTTCAAAGACTAGGTTATGGTCTAGAAATAGAATTCTCTCTCTCTTTTTTTAAGATTTTATTTTTAAGTAATCTCTACACCCACCATGAGGATCGAACTTAAACCCTGAGATCAAGAGTCGCATGTTCTATGGATTGAGCCAGCCAGGTGCCCCGAGAAATAGAATTCTCAGCCCTGTCACTCATTAAGAGGCTCATACTCAATTCCTTTCTGGGAGTGTCTTCGGTTCCTCACCTATAAAATGGAGTAGCATCTCCTCGGGAAGGCTGCTTGCCATCTGCTTTGTGGGCTCCCATGTCTGAGCCCTGCTTTCCTTTCTTGCCTTCTTCCTCAGGCTGGCTCTCCCCAGACAACCACAGTATGGCCACTGGCAGCCCCAGGCTTCCAGCCTACTTTCTCAGCAACCTCATAGGAAAAACAATAAACCAAACAAAAAATTACCTTTTATAAGAGGTCCAGGAAAAGTGTCACAGAATCTCACTGGACTGAGGCCAATGCCCATCCCCAACCACTAGGCCCACAGGTTGGATACAGCAGATTGGTCAGCCTGGGTTTCTCCTTCCCAGGAACCAGAGAGCAGGGGAGGGGGTTTCCCCTGAAGAAGACCAGAAAAAATGGGATGGATCCTAGGGGGGGGGTGGAGAGAAACAACATGTGTACCCTCTCCACTCACTGGACTCTGAGCTCGTTGAGGGCAGGGACTGCTGCCCTAATTTCTCTTTGTGTTCCCAGAGCCCCTCCCCGCACACAGCAGGTTCTCAATGGCTGTGAGCTCCTTGCCTGGATGAAGCCCTTTCCCCTTTTCCTTCCCACCCTCTTCTGGAGCCTGGTTTCGTCTCCCAGAAACAAGGAGTTCTGTGAGGAGACAGAGGTTCGCACGAAGTGATCCGAGCTTTCAGAGGGAAGTACTGTTTTTACCACAGGCAAAACAAGAAGGTGGAAACTACTCAAAAGTCCCTCAATGGATGAAGGGATAAACAAAAGGTGGTCCATCCACACAATGGACGATGATTCAGCCATTGAAAGGAATGAAGGGCTGACACCTGCTACAACAACAAGGATGGACCTTGAAGACAGGAGGCTCAAGCTGGTCTCAGAAGACCAGATATTCTATGATTCCATTTACATGAAATACCCAAATCACTGAAGTCCACGGAGACCGAGAGTAGACTGGTGGTCCCCTCGGGCTGTGGTGCAGAGGAGGGAGGAAACAAGGAGTCACTGCTTGCGGGGTTTCCGTTCAGAGCGATGAAAGTGTTCTGGAATTTGACATGTGTCAAGTTCCAGAACATGTATGGTTGCATGTATCTGTGGATATACTAAAAATCATGGAACTGTTCCCTTTAAATGGGTGGATTTTCATGACAAGTGAACTATATCTCAATAAAGCTGTTTAAGACAAACACACACGGGGAAGTTTTCATCCTCTGAGGTGTCACCCAGAAACAGCAGAGAGAGGGACAGAGAGAGAGATTGAGAGAGAACAGTGCCCGCCATCCAGGAGCTGGCCCGGCACGGTCAGCTGGCCTCTGCCCTGTCCCGTAAATACCAGTTTCACAGAACATCGACATCAGACAAGGCCACCTCGTGATATGATGAAATAAGACAAAATATGAGCATGGTCCAGGCCATGAAATACCAAACATCTCCCTCTCTTGGCTAAGAGGAGTAATGGCTGTTTCTTGACCAATTACACCCTCCGCCTGGCTCTAGTCTGTCCTGTCTCAGTAAGATTTAAGAGCTCCAGTCCTAGAATTATCCCTGCTTCCCAACAGCACGCATTCTAGAGCAAAACTCCTCGATCCGTAAATTCTCCCCAACCAAACCCCAAACCCTACAGCTCTTTCTGACACCTGGCTGTTCTCTTACTGAGACGCCCCACAGTGTCCCCGTGGTGTGCGTTCTCCCGCGCTGCAATGAGTATTAAATCCAACTGGCTTAACTACTACTGTGTTCCTGGTGGTCTTTGGCTGGAGGACATTGACAGCTTCCAAACCTTTGCTTTTTATGTATTTATTTGATACCAAAGACGGCTCAAAGGGAGCGCAGAGGTCAATAACACGCTCTCTGACTGTGGACAGACCCGGCCTGAACCTCAGTTTAGCCACTTACTGTGTGACCTGTGGCAAGTTAATTCACCTCTCTGAGCCTCGGTTTCCTCTGCTACAAAATCATGTCATGCTTTTGCTCAAAAACCCTACAGTGGCTCCTAAAATCATTCCCTGGGGGGCCCTGCCTTCCGCTCTGGCTGTCTATTACAGCACTTCCCTTGCAAAGCCAATCAAGCCCGCGGACCCCCTTGCCGGCCCTGCCCCATGCCCAGCACACTCCTGATTCAGAGGCTCTGCACTTCCTGTTCCCTCTGCCTGAAACCACCTTCCCCCCAGTTTTCTCTTGGCTTCCTCCCTCACTTTAACCTGGTTTCGGCTCCAACGTCACCTCCCGAAAAAAAAGTCCCCCCCAAGTTCCATCACCCTCTAAGCCAGTGGTTCTCAGCGTGGGTGAGCAGCAGAATCACCCAGGGACGTGGGTAAAATCACAAAGGTGCAGCCTGTCGTACTTCATCACCGCTGGTAGGAAGGCAAAATGGCATGACCATTTGGGAAAACGGTCAAGCATTTCCTGAAAAAGTTAAACATACACTTAACGGGGCACCTGGGTGGCTCAGTCTGTTAAGTGTCTGCCTTCGGCTCAGGTCATGATCCCAGGATCCTGGGATCAAGCCCCGTGGGCTCCCTGCACCATGGGGAGTCTGCTTCTCCCTCCCCCTGCTGTTGTGCTCTCTCATGCTCTCTTTCTCCCTCTCAAATAAATAAAATCTTTAAAAAACAAAACAAAGAAAAACAAACATACATTTAACATGCAACCCAGACATTATTGCATTTCTAGGTGTTTGCCCCAAAGAAAAGAACACGTGTCCAGAAAGACTTACACGTGAACATTCATATTTGAGTGAGGCAAAAACTGGAAATGACCCAAATGTCCAACAACAGGTAAATAGATAAACAAATGTGGTATGGCTGTAGAGTGGAATATTAGTCTGTAATAAAAAGAATGAGCTAGTTATACACACCAGTTTGAACGAATCTTAAAACCATTATGCTGAGGAAAGAAGCTGGACCCCCCAAAATGCATTCAGCTTCCCTCCTGTGATGGAGGACTTTGAGAATATGGACATTTCTGTGGGCATAAACCTAGATGTGGGACTGCTGGGTCACAGGGCAGGTGTCTGTTCAGATTTGGCAGATGCCGCCTCTTTTCCAGAGTGATTTCCGCAAATAGTCCTAACAGCATTGTCTGAGGGTTTTGACCTTGGCAAACCTGAAACCTGGAAAAGCACTCATCTCCTTGAAAAGTGGAGAATAAAGGGGCTCCTGGGCAGCTCAGATGGTTAAGCGTCTGACTTCAGCTCAGGCCATGATCTCGGGGTCCTGGAATCGAGCTCTGCGCTCAGCAGGGAGTCTACTTGTCCTTCTGCCCCTCCCCCTGCTCCTGCTCTCTCTCTCTTAAATGAATAAATAAAATCTTTAAAAAAAGAAAAGAAATGTGGAAAATAAAGAAGGGCTAGGTACCCCTTGCCCCAGCCCCCAAAGAACAATGGAAATCGTGCAAAGGATTTAAGTCAGAAAATGGCATGGGCAAAATTGCATTTTAGAAAGATGCAGGACTTCGGGGGGGGATCCACCAGCACACACCAGGCACCCCGGGGTTTTGCTGTCTGCCATGGTGAGCTGTGGTCACCAGCCTTCCTCCCTATGCCCGATTTATAGGCAAGAATGCAGGTGATGAGCAGATGAGGATGTAACATGTTTTGGCCACTCGTTTCTTGTAAAGTTGAAAACACCAAAAATTGTGTCCATTTCCATAGCAGTATTGTTTAAAAGAGTACAAACCAGAAAATTCTGCCAATGTCTATCAAGGGAGAAATGATCAGATAAATTACAGTACATCTGGAAAATGGAAAAAAGAAGAAAAATGGAAAAAATTACAGTACATCCATAAACCAAAAAACTATACATTCATTTTTTAAAAATGAAACAGAGATTATCTATCTATCTATCTATTAAAAAAAAGACTGAGGAATGGCTAAAATCAAAAACACAGGAAACAACAGGTGTTGGTGAGGATACAGAGAAAAAGGAACGCCCATCCACTGTTGGTGGGAATGCACTGGTGCAGCCACTGTGGAAGACAGTATGGAGGTGCCTCAAAAAGTTAAAAATAGAGCTACTCTATGATCCAGCAATTGCATTAATAACTATTACCCAAAGAATACAAGAACACAAATTCAAAAGATATATACTCCCCTATGTTTACTGCACCATTATTTACAGTAGCCAAGATATGGAAGCAGCCCAAATGTCCATCGATTGATGAATGAATAAAGAAGATCCACTAAATATATACAATGGAATATTGCTCAGCCATAAAAAGAAGGAAATCTTGCCATTTGCAACAACATGAATAGATCTACAAGGTATAACACTAAATGAAATAAGTCAGTCAAAGAAAGACAAATACCATATGATTTAATTCATATGTGGAATTTAAGTAACAAAACAAATGAACAAAGGGAAGAAAAAGACAAACCAAAAAACAGACTCTTTATAACTATAGAAACCAAACTGATGATTACCAGGGGTGGGGGATGGGGAAAATAGGTGATGGGGATTAAGAATGCGTTTTTCATGATGAGCACTGAGTGATGTATAAAATTGTTGAATCACTATATTGTACACCTGAAATTAACATAATGCTGTATGTTAACTATGCTGCAATTAAAATTAAAACAAAATAAAACAAAACACAAAATTAGAACTTATGTTACTAAAATGTGTACGTCAGGAGTTAAAACCTATTAGGATTCAGATTTATTTGTAAAAAATACATACATACATACATAAGGGGCGCCTGACTGGCTCAGTCAGTAGAGCGTCCAACTCTTGATCTCAGGGTTGTGAGTTCAAGCCCTGCATTAGGTGTGGAGCCTACTTAAAAAAAAAAAAGAAGGTGGGTCTTTATATGCTGAGCTGGAAAAATGATTATAGGGTATTATGAAGTGAATAACACAAATTGCATACTAATATGTATGTCATGTTTCCATTTAAAAAGTAAATGCATGTTTAGATAAATGTAATGTGCATATCCTCAGGGGAAAAAAAATTGAGAAGAGCATGGAGCAAAGTGTCATCAGTAGTTACCTGGGAATGGGGGGAATTCTACTAAGTACATAATTTTGTCCATGGTGGAATTATGGGTACGACGGACCCAGATCTGTTCATCCCACCTGGGATACTTGCCTTGCTCCCCAGCGTAAGCAGCACCAGCCTCTGCTCACGCTGTTCCCGTGGTTGCAAAAGCTGGGCACAGTGCCACAGTGCCCTCAGCTCCTAACATTTCTGATGGCCTCAGCACCCAGAACCCACCTGACTAGAGGGTGTCTGCCTAGAAATGGGGGGAGGTTAATGCCCCATGGGGAGGAGTCAAGAGAGACACACGGGAGCGGGCAGATAAGTATATCACTGTCCCCCATGTATCCCCACCCCATATGCCCAGTACTACACTCCGTGCGATGGACAGTATGAGATCCAGTGGTTTCACACAGCCTCCCCAGGGACATCCCAGGAAGCTGAGCAACCAGCTTGAGTGTTCTTGTGAAGCCAGGCCAACCTCGGTAATATTCCACCTTGAATCTGTTCTCCCTTCTTTTCTGCCTTACTTCTCTTCCCCCACTCTGGCTTCTCTGGTACCGTGCTCTCCAACAAAGCACTAGCTCATTAACTTGGCCTCAAGCTCTAGGAACCCATACAAAGCCGATGGGTGGTTTTCTACTTGGTTAATAGCTTTTCTTTAAACATTTTCTTTAATTAAGAGCCCATGCATTTCAGTGGCTGAAACCCTTGAGGCAGAGAATCACCACCAGGTGAATTTAACAAGATGGAAAATCTACCCAGATTAGCATTTCCAGGTAACCTCCATTCAGGTACAAACCGGTACTGAAATTCCGAGAGCATGCTCAATGCACTTTAAAGAATCTTGTTGCGAGGGTTGGATCATCCTGTTTTCCAAGATGGATTTGGGGAGCCTGAGTGTAAACTTCTATCCAAAGCCCTTGGAGGGAGGTCAGCTATCGAGCAGAATCAATGCAGAACAGACCATGTGTCTGTTCTGACATCGCCAGAGTTTAGATACCATGGTGACATCGGAATTGTCCGCGATCATCTCAAGTCCATCAAAGAAGGAGGAGGAGAACGAAGGATGAGAAGCCAGGATAGCAACCATGGGAAGTCAGGAGGGTGGTGTGGGTGGAAGAGGGGGTGTGAGGCTCTTTCAGGTTGTCAACCCTTGGGATCGAGCTCAAGGAACAGGGCAAGTAAAGCAGAGTTGTGTGGGGGAGCACTTGGACTCCCCCAAAATAGGAATGCTTGTAAGACAGCAGTCTGTCCTCAGCTTGGGTTGTTATAACAAAAATACCATAGACTGGGTTCTTTGTCAACAACAGAAATTCATTTCTCACAGTTCTGAAGTCTGGAAGTCCAAGGTTAAGACACTGGCAGATTTGGGGTCGGGCGAGAACCCCTTCCCTGGTTCATAGATCTCACAAGGCAGAAGGGCAAGAGAGCGCTCAGGCCTCTTTTATAAAGGCACTGACGATACCTCCTAATACCATCACCTTGGGGGGCAGAATTTCAACACATGAACTTGGGGGGACATAGGCATTCGGTCCATTGCACCATCTATGGCAACAGGACAGGGAAGCTATACTCAAGTGTCCCCCAGTTGCCTCTTGAGCCCTAGTGTGGTTTCTCAGGACCCTGTGGCCTGATTTTCCAGGAAGCAGTGGCTTCTTCTTCCGCATAATCACTGCTTCTCTCTGCCATCTGCCCAGCCCAACGGACTCACAGAGAAGAAACGTCTGCCCCTACCAGCGGGTGGTCCCCAGCACCCACTCATCCACTCTCCTCACTCCAGATCTTCTCTTCCTCATAGTGGTATCGGATCTCTCTTGTCCCACCTATGGCTGAAGCAAGAGGTGAGATGATCACAGGCAAGTTAACACTTTACCATTCCCTTATTTTTTAAAATTATTTTATTAAAGTAAGCTCTTGGCCTAAGGTGGGGCTTGACCCCACAACCCCAAGATCAAGAGTCACATGCTCTACTGACTGAGCCAGCCGGGTGCCCCACTTTGCCACTCCTTTTAGCCCCTAGTCTGTTTTCTTTTAAAAACTGTTTTATTATGAAAATTCTCTAATAATACAGAAGGAGGGAGACTGTATAATGAACTTCCTCGTACCCTTGGGCAGGCTTCAACATTATTAGCAGAATGGCCAGTCTTCATTGCATCCACATTTCCAACCATCCCACCCTCCTAGTGGGTTATTTTAGAGCAGTTCACAGACATTGTATTATTTTATTCATAGATAGTTCAACAAGCCTATAATCTTTAAATTCCAAGTTATTGAGAAGGGATTCGGGTGCTGAGCAGATGGACAGAGGAAAGGGCCCTCAAATAACCTGGAATGCCCTGGCATTTCCCAACCATTCATCTCTGGCCCGGGTTTGCACCCCTGCCTCACCGAGAGTTGTGTGTTGTTTCCTGTTCAGTAACTGAGCCACCTTTCCAAGTCTGGGCAGGGCAGTCCATCCCCGTGTGACTTGTGGTGAAAGTAGAATTCTATTCCTTCTACAGGAGCTGAAAAAGTTCAGTGGTTGCTTTCCGTGATCTCCGGGCACGGGCTGTGACACCAGCTCATCCATCTGGCCGCTCTCACCAGAGATCTGAGTTTGGAGATGCACCATGGCACACGGGAGACCTGAAGGAATAGCAGGTGGCGGGTGCTTACGTGTGAGACCGAGATGGAGAAGTAGACATAGATCAGACTGTGGAAGTCTGGGTCGGCCACGGTAAGGGCTCTGGGCTTTATTGTAACCTGGCATCGGCACCTGGTGGGATAAGATGCAAGCATTTACAAACTTACCGGCTGTGCAAAATTTCTGCCGTGCAGAAAACAGATTAGAAGGCAGAAGAGGGGCACCTGGGTGGCTCAGTCAGTTGAGCGTCCAACTCTTGATTTCAGACTCGGTCATGACCTCAGGGCTGTGAGATCAACCCCCACATCAGGCTCCACGCTGAGCATGGAGCCTGCTTGGGATTCCGTCTCTCCCTCTCCCTCTGTCCCCTCCCCACAGTCTCTCTCTAAAATAAATAAATAAATAAATAAATAAATAAATAAATAAATAAATAAAATCTTTTTTAAAAGAATCAAGGGGACTTGGCGGCCCTAATTTGTAATTCTTCTCACAGCTCCTCACACCACAGTCAGACATCAGCGTTGATTTCATGATGCCGTTGCTCCAAATGGATGCTTCAGTGGTAACAATGACAGCAGTGTAACAGTAACACCACTCGGACAGTAAGAATAACAACAGCTAATGTTAATGTAGCCCTTACTATGTGCCAGCCTCTGTTCTAAACATTTTACCTATCTTCACTCATTTAATGTCCACAAACATCCTACAGGGAGGTGTGATTGAGATTATCTCATTTTACGGATGAAAAAACCGAGACAGAGTCAGAGTCAGTGACTTGCCAGATGTCACATAACATCCCCACTACATCCAATATGAACTTGACCCCACAGTCAATCCCTGGTGCCCGCTTCATCTTCATTTCACGCTGTTCCCCATGCAGTCCGTGTTAGTCTGCTGACTCACACACAAACGGAGCCCATTCTTCCCCTGGGCCTCACACACATGGTTTGTGGCTTTCTCTTCTTCCCTCACACAGCATATATGATTCTACTTATCTGAAATGTCCAGAATAAGCAGACCCACAGACAGAAAGCAGGCTTTGGAGGGCGCAGGGCTGCCCACCTCACCTGGCCCACAAAAAGTGCCAGTGGCTGTGAGCACCCTGGCCAGATAAAGCCCTTTGCCCTTTTCCTTCCCACCCTCTTCTGGAGCCTGGTGCAGCTCCCAGAAACAAGGAATTCTGCGAGGAGGAAACGTTCCTATGAAGGGATCTGAGCTTCCAGAAGAAAATGATTGTTTCACCACGGGCAAAACAACAGGGAAGGTAGAAACACCCCAAAAGTCTGGCCACAACACGGATAAACCTTCAAAACATGATGCTGAGTGAAAGAAGCCAGGCACAAAAGGCCACATGGGGGGGGATGGAGAGCGATGGCTAATGGGAACAAGGTTTTGGAGGGACGCTGTTGAAAAGGTTCTGAAATCAGAGAGCGGTGAAGGTTACAGATCCCTATAAACATACGAAGTACCACTGGATTGTACACATTAAAAAAGGTCAACATTACTGCATGTGATTCATATCTAAATGAACATTAAAAATGAGTCCCTCTGCCCCTCCCCGCCTCGCTCTCTCTCTCTAAAATAAATGTTAAAGAAAAGAAAAAAAGAAAAAGAGAAATTTCAGGGGAAAGAGAAAAAAAAGAGATGGAGGATTGAAAGAGAATAAGGGAGGGCGCCTGGGTGGCTCAGTTGGTGAAGCGTCTGCCTTTGGCTCAGGTCATGATCTGGGGTCCTGGGATCAAGCCCCACATCAGGCTCCCTGCTCAGCGGGGAATCTGTCTCTCCCTCTGCCCTTCCCCCATTGGTGCTCTCTTTCTCTCACTTTCTCTCTCTCTTTCTCAAATAAATAAATAAAATCTTTTTAAAAATAGAGAGAATAAGGGACATATCAACTAATTGCAATATGTGGATACTATTTGGATCTTAAGTTAAACAAAAACTGTAAAGAAAGAAATTGATGAGAAAATTGATATTTTGAACACTGTGGATATTTGATATGAAGAAATTATAAACTTTCTCAAGGGTGGTAGCAGTATGGATACATGGTTTCAGTATGTTTCAGAAATACAGATGAAAATATTTATGGTTGAAAAAAATACAGTGCGTGGGACTCTTTTTCCAATTGAATTGTGCTAACACACCTGGTTTCTGGGACACATTAATTTCTTGATTCTCCTCTCCTTTTTCAACCCTGTCTTGCTTTATCAGAAATTAGTTTATTCTTGGTTTTACTTGTTTTCTGTCTGTACCCCCACAAGAGTAGCAATCCTGTCTCTTGCATATTGCCACATCCCACAGGGTTAGCATACTACCTGGCTTATATTAAGAGCTCAATACTTACTGAATGAATGAATGTCAATATAGGTTTTATCACTGCTCTGGTCCTGAGTTCCAGGTCCACGTTTCCAGCTGTCAACTAGACAACGACATCTATACCCAGACCAGATATCTCTTCAACGATGATGGTGCTGATGACAGAAACTAACTGTTCTATAGCACTGGGTGAGGCCAGCACATACATTGATTCGTTTAACAATAACAATTACCCTCTGTGATCCCATTTAACAGAGTGGGAAGCTTAGGCCCCAAGAGGTCATGTGGCTTGCCCAAGGTCACACACCTGATCGGTGACCGCACCAGGGTTAGAACACAGGCTCTGGAAGCTTACCCACCAGGCTTGACTGCCTCTCCTTACTTAAGACTGTAGCCATTCTCCTAAGCACTAGGGCTCACCATGTGGGGTTACCTCAGACTTCTGCCTGCCCCCTCCTCCCCACTCCCCTCCTGCCCTGGTCTTAAGGTCAGGCTGCAGCCCAGTTCTCCAGTTCCTCAATCCTTGTCCCTCTCAGCCGACACTAAGTACATCTTTGCTGCCTTGAGGACAAAACTGCCCCAATCTGGGCATACATTAGTTATTCCTTCACTCAGTATGGGCAAGCCACTGGGTTCAGCTCCCACAGCTAAGCTGTGGGAACTTAGCAAGTTACTTAACCTCCTGCAGTGGGTTGAATGATGCCACCCTGCCCCAAAAGATAATTCCTTGTCCCAATCCTGGAACCAGAGACCTTATTTGAAAAAAAAAAGTCTTTGCAGATGTAATTAAGGATCTTGAGATTAGATCATCCTAGGTTGCGCAGATGGGCTCTAAATCCAATGACAGGTATTCTTACAGGAGACACAGAAGAGAGGACAGACACACATGGAGAGGGCCACCTGAACACAGAGGCAGAGTCTGGAGTGATGTGGTCACACACCAAGGATCCCCGAGGCTCAAAGAGACAAGGCAGGATCCTCCCAAGAGTCTTCAGATGGGCATCTGGGCGGCTCAGTTGGTGAAGTGTCTGCCTTCAGCTCAGGTCATGATCCCAGTGTCCTGGGATCAAGTCCTACATCAGGCTCCCTCCTCAGTGGGGAGTCTGCTTCTCTCTCTACCTTTCCCCCCTGCTCGTGATCTCTCTCTCTCTCTCTCAAATAAATAAATAAAATATTTGGGGGAAAAAAAAAGACTCTTCAGAGTGAGTCTGGTCCTGCCAACACCTTGATTCCAGACTTCTGACCTCCCCAACTGTGAGAGAATAAGTTTCTATTGTTTTAAGTCACCAAGTTTGTGACAATTTGGTATATTAGCCAGGAAGCTAATGCCCCTCCCTATTTCTCACTGTCCTTGACTTAGGACAGGGATAATCACATGTCCACCTCATTGGATTGTTGTGCACAGATCTGACCTCTGGTTTTAGCACTTCTCAGCTGCTCGGCCTTGGGCAAGCTATTTGACCACTCTGTGACTCAGTTTATTCATTTGTAAAATTAGGATAATAATATTTCTTAGGATGTGGTAACGCAGTTTTTCTGAAACCTTCTGGTCTCAGAGACCATTTTCCAAGGGCACTCTCAAAAACTATAGAAAACTCTAAAGAGATTTCATTAAGTGGGTTATATCTATGAATATCTACTGTAACTAGAAATTTAAACTGATTTTTTAAAAATATTGATTAGGGGCGCCTGGATGGCACAGCGGTTAAGCGTCTGCCTTCGGCTCAGGGCGTGATCCCGGCGTTGTGGGATCGAGCCCCACATCGGGCTCCTCTGCTGGGAGCCTGCTTCTTCCTCTCCCACTCCCCCTGCTTGTGTTCCCTCTCTCACTGGCTGTCTCTATCTCTGTCAAATAAATAAAATAAATTTAAAAAATCTTAAAAAAAAATAAAAAAAATAAAAATATTGATTAACTCAAAACCAGATACATTATATTTTAACATGCATATTTTTAATAAAAAACAACTATGCTCCCAAAAAAACAAAATACTGAGAACAGTGGTGTTGCTTTGTATTTTTGCAAATCTCCTTAATGTCTAGCTGGTTGGAAGAGGGCAGGATCCTCACATCTGTTTCTGCCCGTTCGATCTTACTGTGAGATGCTGTTCTGTGTTAAATATGCCAAGAACATCTTGCCTCATATCGATAAAAAGCTGGCAAAAGGGACAACCTCATGGAGACCTTTTGGGTATCGGAGACCCCCAGCGTCATTAGGCCCCGCTCTGAGAACCGATGGAGTACAGATTAAATGCAGTATTTATTTGTAAAGCACTTAGAATTACATATAAAATAGATGTCCAATACATTTTCAACTTAATTTTTTTTTCTTTCAATCAATACGTGCCAGGTTGGTGGGGGCTTTACGGCTGTAAGGGCGTTAAAGTTTTTTTTCTTTTTTTTTTTTTTATGCCTTCAAGGAGCTCCCAGGCTCGTGGGGGAGGCGTCTGTGGTCACACGGTTAAAACTCAGCCTGTGAGGAGCAGTTCTATGGGAGAAGGCAGCGGGCTGCGGGAATGCAGAGGAGGGTCCCTAAGCCCTGCGTGGCGGATGGGAAGGGTGGGAGGACTTGGTGGGTTCGGGAAAGACTCTCCTGCGGGCGGGGTGTCTGATGGACTAGGGCATTTAACCAGGTCAAAAAGACAGGGGGCTTGGACAAGAAAACTCGCGGTGCCGGGATCCAAAGCCCGGCCTCCCCTCCTCTGTGAAGCCGTCTTTATGTCACAAGGAACTGCTAATGGACGTGGCCCTGCGGGCGGGGCAGCCCGGCGGCTTCGGGGGCAGGGGACCCATCCACCCTTCCTTGTGCCCCTCTCGGACGCCTGTACTGGAGCGCAGGGCCCGGCGCCACCAGGTCCGCCTGCGACTGGGTCTGCGGGCTGGGCGGGGAGGAGGGGCGGAGGTTGTCCTCGCTCTCTCCCCAGCATGGTCCCTATCCCCGAGTCCACCTCGCGACCCCTCCATTCCTCTCCAAAGCAGAGGCTGCCCTCGGCTCGGCGAAGCGTCCAGAGACCAGCGTCCCCCGCCCCCTCTCCTCCCGGCTAGCCTCGACCCCTCCCCGGCGGGAGTGGGAGAGGAGGAGCCAGGACCGGGTCGGAGGAGGGGGTGGCGCGCCCGACGCGCGGGGGGCGGCGAAGAGGAAGGTCCGGCGGGTGGAGAGGGGGTCGGGGCAGGGGGTGCTGCCTAGTCGGCTGGTCGCGGTGCGGGGCCCGCGGGGACCCGGGCGCCCTCGGGCGGCGGAAGACGGGCGCGCCCCTCGCCAGGCCGGGATCGGGGCGG